>NC_143014.1:256984082-257306082 GCF_055824585.1 Amblyomma mixtum | reverse complement strand
GCGAATTGAACGCCTCCTGGAAGGTGTCTGCAACGGGAAGGTCGTGGAGAGTGGCTAGCAACGCTATACGCCTCATGCTAGGTAGCGTCGCACACACACACACTCCACCGCAGGTGGCGTGTGAAGGGTTGCGGTCAAACTTCACATTACCGACAATCGCAACCATCGGTCAATTCATTGCCATTGACTGCCCGGATGTGCGCCCACCAGACTGTGCACGCCTGTCCACATACAGATGCTCATGCGCACGCACGCACGCACGCACGCACGCACAGGCGCGCGCGCGCGGTGGTTCAGTGGTTATGGTACTCGGCTGCTGACCCGAAAGGCGCGGGTTCGATCCCGGCCGCGGCGGTCGAATTACGACATAGAGACCCGTGTACTGTGCGATTTCAGAGCATTTTAAAGAACCCTGGATGGTCGAAATTTTCGGAGCACTTCACTGCAGCGGCCCTCATAGCCTAAGTCGCTTTGAGACGTTAAACGCCATACACCACACACGCAAGCACACACACGCAAGCACACACACGCAAGCACACACACGCAAGCAAACATACACACACACACTCCACGGTATTTTTTTAGAAAGGAGGCTAAACTGCTTGCGCAGCCAATAAAACAACCACCGTACTCTACCCTGAGTGGGAATTAAGCCAGTTGAGGCGGGCGCAACAGAGGAGCTTCGTTTACTGATGCCTTATAGGCTACTCAACCATATTCTAAGATTCTTTTTATCGTTGTCGCACCGAATATCAGGAACCTACCTGACCTCCTCTTGCCTTACTTGACTGGGTTGAATTCAGCGACTTCGGCATACGGCCTCACGCCACCATCACTCCCTTACTCCAACATCATCATTATCATCAGCCTGACTACACCCACTGCGTGGCAAAGGCCTCTCCCATTTCTCTCCAATTAAGCCTGTCCTTTGCAAGCTGCGGCCACCCTACCCCTGCAAACCATCCACCCACCTAACTTTCTGCCGCACCCTGCTAAGCTTGCGCCTTACCTTGGAATACGCTTGCCTTATCTTGGAATCCAGTCCGTTACCCTCAAGGACCAGCGGTCATCTTGCCTTCGCATTAGATGCCCTGCCCAAGCCCATTTCTTCCTCTTGATTTCCACTAGGATGTCATTAACCCGCTCCCCACTCTGCCTGCTTCCGGTCTCTTAACGTTGCGCCTATCATTTTGCTTTCCATAGCTCGCTGTGTTGTCCTGAGCTTAAGGGGAACCCTTTTCGTTAGCCTCCACGTTTCTGTCCCATAGGTGAGTAGCGGTAAGATACAGCTCCTGTGTACTTTTCTCTTGAGGGGTATTGGTAGACTGCTATTCATGACCTGAGAGAACCTGTCATACGCGCTGCCGCCCGCACATGAAAATTCCGGAAGGCGCACACGTCAAGAAAAGGAAACCAGTCAGGAGGTTCAATCTGCGCAGCATATGCGTTCTGAGCTGAAATGCACTGTTGTCTGAACAGTTACCTCGCTGAACACGGCGACTACACGTGTTTATCAATCACGCAGCTTTCCCACACGCTAAACAGTCTGATGAGCAGGAAAAGTTCACACGGAATTCCGGGGTCTTTCAGCGCAGGCAGAAATCTTATATTGTAAAGCGTGACCTAAGTGTCCTTTTTAAGAGACTGCTGAACTAGGCTATGCACCAAACGAGGATATCATGACAACACAACACAAATAATGGCGCTGTTCAATACATTCTCGCTTCTCTCACATGTAGCAGTTAACTGATTACAGCACAAGCGTCCCCTTGGCTCGATGGCACGCCCTAACGCGTCACGTCCACGTTTGAAGTCTGATAGTTTTTTTCGGACTACTGAATCAACATCCGCTGAGCACGTTTCATTACACCGGCGTCAAGAAAGGCCAGGTAATGCTGCAGGTATATGCGTAGAAGAATTAATGACCGATCAGAACCTTTGTCAGCTGCCTTCTGGAGAGGCCGTACAGGTAAAAACGAAGATTGAATGTGCCAGCATAAAATTCTCTGAAGACTACGTACACAAAAGACAGAGGGGAATTTAGTCACCTAATAAGGATAGCAGCAGGAAGCATTGTTTTCGGTTTTGAAACAAAAATCCTAGAAAAAGTTGGTGGACAAAAAGTGCTCGAAATATTCGCCAGACACTATCAAGATAGCAAGAAAGTCGGCCCACACATGAGCTCCCTTTGAAAGCACCTCAGAAAAGCCACAGAACTTCTATGTAACAAATTCACGTTCTTCTTCGCACAGTGCAGCACTTGCAACCGTGTCACAACGCAACGTCGCAACGAAGATGCCACAAATTTGTGTCCGTACAGACACGAACTGCTCCCAAACAATCCAAGCCTGCGAAATTTCTTGCCTTACGGCGCGGTTCAGGTGTCCACCGAAATGTGACGTAGATGCTGCGCTATTATTATTCCGTTCTTGGCAATGCTAAACCACCAGCAATTTTTTTTTATCATATTCTTTTCATCACAGCAAGCGATGGTGACATCAGCATAGGCCAAAATCTTAATTTTACACTGTACTACATAGAAGCCACGATTAGCTCTGTTTTGAGAAAACTGAGCTATAGGTGGTCGAGATACATAACGCCAGTCACAAAGGCGATGTAGAACAGGTCATGCAAATAAAATATTTTTGGTGAGCTCTCGAGATGCATGCTGCAGGTGTGGCGGAGGGAGGGGTGACTGACAAGTCGGTTTTGGGATGACGGAAAGATGTCTTGGCTCTATATAAATGGTGATACCGGGCAGCTTCCTCTCATAGTAGGCACATGCGGCGGTCCTCACGGCGCCTGCGTAAGTTTGCTCTGCGCAGAAGAAATTCCCGAATGACACGAGCTTCAGGAGAGACTTACAACTCGCGCGACAGGGGTTCCAAACCTGCTGAAGCTGAAGGGTTTAGTAGGTGCAAAATCTATCAGCTTTTCACCTTACGAACCCCATCGATAGATTGTAGCTTTTGTATAGGCGATGTACTTTAATTTTAAGTTCATTTGATTTCGCGGCTGTTGTATAAATTTATACCTTTTTGCCGCGTATAGTAAATAAAAGTGGGTAAAGTCAAAACATCTCGCTTTGAGCAAATATTGAAGTTTTTATTTTATATACTGATATTACACAGAAAAGTAAACAGTAAATTAAGTTTGAATAACAACTATCTACGTTAAGAACTATTTATAGCTTCATCCCGTTTGAACCGTTTCGACCAGATCCGAACCGGTTCGAACCGGAACGGAATCTCGCTCCGGAGCCGAACCCGGAACTGATCCCGAAAGGCGTGAACCCGAACCCGAACCGAACCCATAAAAATTCCGGTTTTACGCCTTGGTTTTAGACATAGCTTTATAAGAACAGGGGAAATCATTTTTAAAGGTCTTTCTCGCTCTATTTATTACACAGACCTGGAACAAGCGATACCGACGCTCTGCCAGTGTCCTTGCTGCTGTGCAGCCTCGGAGTTGAGTGGCCAGCTGTGAGGGCACGGGTTTCCCTTTTTCTTCCAGCCTTTGTGTAGTGCTGCCGACTTGGTACTAATGCGAAAACATTACTAATCATATCACGAGAAAAGCTGGCGGGGTGCATGCTAGTGTGTGCACTCGAAGATGGTACAGAAAATCCCAGCCATGTCAAGAAAAATAGGGTGACGTCATCAAGTGGCCGTGTGACGCTCACAGGAAGCCGAGCACCGCCATTTCAGCCAACCATATACATTATCATTCGTGCGTACATACTCTCCACTGGCCCGCCTCAACGTGGCACCAATTTTTCCGACAAGATTCGCACCAAAATTGTGACGCAACTGTTTGCCGTAGGCATTCCGGGTAGTGTCATATGATTTCTCGTTTCATATAGCTTACATTGGCTAGTTAAGTTGGAGGCTAGCTTGGGACAGGGATTCGAACCGACCAGCGCTGGATTAAGGGGGGTCTAAGGTGGCTGCAGCCCAGGGCCTCACCTCGGACAGCAGGAGAAGGGGCCCATTTATTCTAACTTGCTTAGTATATGGAACCGCGAGCAACGGAACTTTGAACGACACGTATGAAGTGATAAAACCAGAACGAGATGGCCCCCCCCCCCACCTTATGTAACTTCGTTTAGCCTAATCAGTTGGGGAGAGCTTGTCGAGCTGCGAAAACAGGAACCCCCCGCCACTCCGGAAGGGGGCCTCCTTTCTTACTAAGCGCTATATGCGTTTATGTACGAATTGCGGAAGGGTTTTCGTGGTTTTCTGTCAATCCCTTCGTCCAGTGGCGTCTGAAGGTGTAGTGTGGTTGAGAATCCTGGCATCGGCATAACAGGCGGGACTCCTGCCTCGCCTCCAGGAATTCTGCTGGGACTGCTTTCATAATCCGCTAAAAATCCACTAATTAATTTTTAAACCCACACATATATCCGATGTAAAAAATACTTGCTTTGCGTCCTCTGCATGGCGTAAAAATATAAGGAAATGCAACGCTTTAATGCCACAACTATGATTAGTGCAGGGTAAGCAAAAACGAAACTAGAATTGCGCAGCAGAATTTGATGCGACGTCTACTTGTGCGAGCATCATATGCATAGTGTTGATAAAATAAACGCGCTCAGTAGAATGCGTCTCTCAGCCACACGGGTGGATTGTTAGAGTAAGAATTTCGCACAGATACGAGATTTGTCGTCAGAATTATAGAACACCGGGTTTTATTCTTAAGCTTTACCAAAATGAAAAATTAATCAGGCTGTGCTAGCTTCTTGGAACTCCCACAGTTTCACTTTGTGCTGCGGTGGCCACTAGGAAAGTGAAACACTCGTTTATGGTTTTATGTTTAGGTTTATGGGCTTCAACGTCTCAAATCAAGTCCGGCTATGCGGAGCTCCGTAGTGGAAGGCTCCGGACGGGCCTCTAGCATTTCGCCTCCAGCGAAATGTGACCGCCGCGGCCGAGGCAATTCATTTCGTTCTTTCTTTTTTCTTGGGATTGGTTTTGTAGAGCCAGGTGAAATTTATTTTTTGAAGAAATAAAAGCTGCAGCAGCTGCCTCACTTCTAGGTGGACACCTGAACTGTGTCTTGAGGGGAGGGATGAAGGTGTCAATTAACGTAGAGAAAGAGATGCCGTTGGTTTATTGATTTATGAGGGTTTAATGTCCCAAAGCAACTAAGGCTATGAGAGATGCCTTAGTGAAGGGCTCCGGAAATTTCGACCACCTGGGGTTCTTTACCGAGCACTGATATCGCACAGTACCCGGGCCTCTAGAATTTCGCCTCCATCAAAATTCGACCGCCGTGGCCGGAATCGAACCCGCATCTTTCGGGTCAGCAGCAGAGCACCATAACCACTGATCCATCGCGGCAACAAAAAAAAAGAGGTGCCGTTGTAGAGCGCTCAGGAATAATTTCGACCATCCGGGGATCTTTAACGGGCTCTGAAATAGCAGAGCACACGGGCGCCTTTTCGCATTTCGCCTCCATCAAAACGCGGCCGCCACGCGGCTGGGTTTGAAACCGGGTGCTCGGCACAGCGCCGAGCACGAGCACTTATCCAGGACTTGAATTCTGCTATTAAAATCTGCCCCATGAGGGTAGTAGTAAACGTTCGTCGTGTAATCAGATTAATTTTAATATTTTTTAATAATACCCTCTCAGGGCACTAATTAATGTGTGTTTCTATTTCCTAGTCGCTGCCAGCAGCCGGAGCACCCAGCTGAACTGTAGGAAGCTAGCTGGTGGTGGTGGTGGAAAAATTTATTTAGAAGGGACAGGAGGTATGCTTGGATCAGCCCGTAAGGGACCGATCCTTACAAACGCTACGTGGAGGTTACTAGTTTGGGACCCAGTGGCGGTGGCCGCCGCTTGTTGGGCCTGTAAGTCGTGGCAGCCGAGCACGGTCGCCTCCCAGTCCTCCCGGGTTGGGTTGGGGATGGGGGAATGGCCGGGTTGGAGGGGCAGGCCCACACCATGTGATAGGTGTCCGATGACACCGCACTACAGAGCGGACAGCTGCCGCTAAAGGAGGGGTCAAAATGTTTAGCGCTGCCGGGCACAGCAGTGTATTGGTGAGAAGACGGAGAAGGAGCCACTCATCCGCCTTCTTAGGTTCTTTACATGGGATAGGGTAAAGGCGATGGCTATCTTGATAGTAGGTTGTAATATCTTTAAACGTATAGACTGGATTAAAATCGGGTTCCTGATCGGGTGGGGAGCAGAAAACAGCCCGGTGAGAGAGCGCGCGGGCGGCTGCGTCTGCTGCCTGGTTTTCTGCCAACCCCTCATGAGCAGGGGCCCATATAAGGTAACGGTGTGCGGGGTCCGTATCCCGTATGCAATTTTGGCAGATTCGATAGGCTAGGAAGGGAGTGCAGTCCTGTTCGACGTTCCGACAGGTACCTCGCGAGTCGGTGATTATGTATTTTGAATCGCAATGTGCAGCCGCGAAAGCAATCGCGACCTCTTCTGCTTGTTTTGCACTGCGGGCTCTGAAAGTGAGTCCGTTAACTGTGTTGCTGTTGTGAACTACCGCGGCCGTGTACCATCCCCCGTAGTGAGGGCCGTAGGCGTCCACGTAGTATACACCTGTTTTGTTGCCATAATGTCGGGCTAGGGCTTGCGCTCGTGCCAGGCGCCGACCATTATGGTGTTCGTGTGACATGTTGGCGGGAGGAGGCCGCACGAGGAGGGCACGTCTGGGATGCGAAACCTGTCTTCCATGGGAGTGGTGTGTTGGATATGGAGTCGAGCAAGAAGGCGGCGACCCGACTCCGTTAGCGACAAGCGCGTGTACTGGTTTGTAAGGTGCGCCTCCCGGAGCTCCCGGAAAGTATTCACCCCCCCCCCCCCCCCCCCAAGGGCCATAAGCCCGCCTCTACCTATATACCGGCTGCCGGCAGCCGGAGCACCCAGAACTGTAGGAAGCTAGCTCAGCCTGCTTTTAATGCGTTAGCATCGAAACAGTGCTGCGAACAAAAACCTGTCTGTCGCCTTGTATACGATGTCATTGAAAGAGCAGAGTAGGCGGAGCGCGCAGCGCACTGCAATGCAGCCCCGCAAGTTGTCTGTAGGCTCACGTGGCTCTTCCGGGGCGTTCGGCGCTCGGCCACAGATGTAATGTGTCGCGCATTCCAAGAGTCGCGTTGTGTTTTGTGCGCTGTAAACCTAATACTACTGCATTACTGTTGCATGAATCTTATTGATCACACTTCGTTCTTTTTAATTAGGTGAAATTACAATGAAACATGGGATACATTCCGGTACTGTAGCAGGGGGCATGGGGTCAGTGGAGGGAGAGGGAGAGGGGCCTACATGTTTACGACCCCTAGGGCCCCCATTTTTCTCAATCCGGCCCTGGAACCGACGACGTATGCACGCTCAAATGTATGTTTTCCCAGACTTTTTACCTCTTCAAAAGCTGAAAAACGTTTCGAAAAAACTGAGTTCTGTGCCGCACTTTATAGTTTCTAATAGGTTGAACAAGAATATATTGTTTAAATAGGGTGGAAGCAAACAAAAAGGGCTTTTTTTTTTTAACAAGAAACGCGCACCAGCGCCTCAGAGCACTGAGCGAACGCCGCTGTTGCCAGCAGTTGGCTGGGGCCGCCGTGACGTCATGCGCGGGATCTCCGGCCGGCGCCGAATGTTTTGCTGCGTAGCACGTTGATTCAGGTGGCTTGCCAAGTAGATTTAGACAATTATAGATTATTCAAGCTGTGTGGAACAGCTTGCACTCTTACCGTACCTGCTCGAGCTATCAGCGGCTGCAGAAGATGGCGCAACCAACGACTCTGTTTAGTGCATCGACAACGAAAGCGAAGTCGTCACATTTGCCCGCATCGGAAATCTCAAATTGTACGTATTTTTAGCGTAGGCGCATGTACAAGCGGCAGGAGAAAAAAAAAGTAAATCGCAGCGAAACGCCATTTGAGCACTTGCTGCTGCACAAACGACGGGGCACCAACTTCCTGTAACGCTTGTAAATATGATCGAATTCAAATTGCCGGCATGCATACACGAGTCGCCGAGGTAAAGAAGTTTAATTGTTAGTCCGTTTGTTTAGAGTGAGGAGCCTGCTTACACCCGAAGGTCTTTTAGAGGTGCAATAGAATGCTAAACTGGATGAGCTGGAGAGGGTTCAAGGCAGGATGGCGCATCAACAGCGTATTGAAGCACTCTTCCACGGAACTCAATCCACCCATTCTAACGCCATAACATCGAAAAAAGTCCAGCCCCTGCCATATCATGCAAGTAGGCGACAAGTTCGCAACGCTCGGCGCATCGGATTCTTCGAACGTATTGCAATAGTTCCGCCGGAAAACTCGGCGGTCGACCGCGCTCTGTCTGCGCTGTTCCCTGGCCGTCGCCAGGCCTTGCTTGTTTTGCATTGAAGCAACAGCGGACGGCACTTTGGAATTGACCAGCGCTATAATAAATGGTCTGCTCATGGCACCGCCTTACTGACAACCCCATCATCTCATGGTCAAAGAAAATATCGCCTAGCGTAGTAGCTAAAGCGACCGGGTCAGCCACGGCGGCGACAGCTGCTATGCGGCATGCACACGAACTTGCTTCTCTCGCACCTGTCACTCCTACGAGGACCTCTGTATGGGTAAGCGATCTTCAAGAGGGATTCATTTTCGACATAACTTTATCCCACGGCTTATTGCTTAAGAGAAGTGCCGCCGCGGTGGTTAAGTGGCTATGGCGCTCGGCTGCTGACACGGAAGACCAGTGTTCGATCCCGGCCGCGGCGGTGGAATTTCAATGGAGGCAAAATTCTAGAGGCCCGTGCACTGTGCGATGTCAGTGGAAAATACAGAACCGCAGGTGGTCGACATTTCCGGAGCCCTAAAAACCCATTTTAGCGGGCTTTTCTTGGTTCGGTTTCATCGGTTTAACGTCCCAAGCGACTAGGGCTATGAGGGACACCGTAGTGGAGGGCTCCGGATGATTTAGACCACTTGAGGTTCTTTAGCCTGCACTGGCATGGCACAGTACATGAGCCTCCAGCATTTCAATGCGACCGCCGCGGCCCAGAGCGAACCCGCGTCTTTCGGATCAGCAGCCGAGCAACATAACCGCTGGTGGTGAAAACTTTTATTTTGTGAAAAAGAGTTTGGCAGCCACAGAGTGGCCCCGCTACATGGTCGGCGTCCCTAGTCCGGGACACCGCATGACAAGGCCCCGTCTCTCGCCCGTTTCACCAGAGCCCTTTGGGACTCAAGCGAGGAGCAGTTGAGGAGGGCAGTCTCCCATGCCTCTCTGGAAGGGGTAGGGGAAGGGGGAAGGTGGGGATTTTGAGTACATGCCCACACCATGTGGAAGATATCACAGGTCTCCCCACAGTTTGGGCATCGCCCATCCGTGTTAGGATCGTAATGTTTTATTATTGCAGGACAGAGTAGAGTACCTGTCTGCAGGCGCCTTAAAGTTCGCTCCTCCGTCTTACTCAGCCCTTTTGCAGGGGCCGGGAAAAGGCGGTGGTTGTCGCTATAATGTGTTAATATTTCCTTGAATCTCAGCAGCGGCTGGTTAGTCTCCGAGCCAGAAGAGCTGGGATGAGGAACCCGGTGAGTAAGCGCTCGGGCAGCCGCGTCAGCAGCCTCATTACCTCGTAAGCCCTGGTGGCCAGGAGCCCAAATGATTCGTTTGGGTGTTGGATCAGTGGCAGTCCGTCGTAGAATACAAGCAGCTAAGGGGGAGATCTCCCCTGCCAAGTAATGTTCACATGCTTTTCGGGAGTCCGTGATGATTATTCTCGAATTGGCGTGGGCGGCAGCAAGCGCTATCGCTACTTCCTCGGCCCGCATGGAATTCGGGGCTCGAAAGGAGAGTCCATCAACGTGCATTTCCTGGTGAACGACAGCGGCCGAGTAAAATCCCGTGGGCGATGGCCCTGCTACGTCTACATAATACACACCGGGTCGGGAGCCATGTTGTCTCTCAAGAGCCCGAGCCCGCGCTTGTCGTCTGTTTTCATGCATGTCGGTGTCCATGTTACGGGGCAGCGGGGAGACCCAGAGCATATGGCGCCATAGTACTGGGATACGCTCCGCCTCCTCTGGAGTGCAGTCGTGTTGGATGTGTAAGCGGTTTAGCAGGCGGCGCCCAGGAGCCGTCTGCGTGAGCCACGTGTATTGGTTCACGAGGTGGGCCTCCCGCAGCTCCTGGTAGGAGTTTAGCACCCCCAATGCCTTGAGTTTGGCATTAGAGGTAGCTACCGGGAGATCCAGGGCTCGCTTAGTTGCCTTGCGGATGATGGCGTCTATTCGCGCCTCGTCTTGCTTAGTAGTGCGGAGATATGGCACGGCGTAGAGGATCCGGCTAGTCACGAAGGCATAGACGAGCCGAAGCGCGTCCCTGCCCCGCAGACCACCCCGCTTGTTGGAAACGCGGCGGATCATGCGCCCTACCTGTTCGCCTACTCTCTTGAGTTTCGCAATAGTGGAGTCCGGTCTGAGTCTATGGTGAATGAAAAGGCCCAGAATACGGAGCTCCTCCACCTCTCTAATAGGACCTCCTGACAGAGAGATGTGTATTGCTGTCCTATCCTTTGGGTTCGCTCTGACATGCAGAAGCTCTGATTTCGCTGGAGCACATTGGAGCCCACAGTCATTAGCATACGCATCGACTATGGAAGCAGCCTGCTGAAGGCGGTCCTCCATGTCCCCAAGGCTCCCCTGAGTGGTACAAATTGTAATATCATCTGCATATAACGCGTGTTGAATGCCTTCCACCCGGGCCAATTGGCTTTGGAGGCGCATCATAGCAATGTTGAACAGGAGCGGTGATAACACTGCTCCCTGAGGGGTACCCCGTGTTCCCATCATGTAAGGGCCGTATTCCTCGCCCTCAATCCGTAGAAAGGCCTGGCGATTAGACAAGAAATCTCTTACATACGCGTAGGTCCTAGCCCCACGATCGGTAGAACTCAAGTTGGCCAGGATGCTTCCGTGTTTCACATTGTCGAAAGCCCCTTTCAGATCAAGGGCGAGGATGGCTTTGTCATTGTGTTGCATAGTTGTGGGTCGTATTACATCCCTGTGCAGCTGGAGAAGGACATCCTGTGCAGACATGTGAGGGCGAAACCCGAACATGGTGACTGCAAAGAAGCCCTTACTCTTCAGGTATGGAGAGAGGCGATCCCGTACCATCGTCTCCATAAGCTTGCCCGCACATGAGGTCAGTGATATGGGCCCCAGGTTGTCCGTATTCACGGCCTTACCTGTTTTAGGGATAAACGTCACAAGTGACGTTTTCCACTCGGGAGGGAGTGGACGCCCCTCCCAGATCTGGTTGATGTATTCTAATAAATGAAGGTAGGCTGAGTCCGGTAGGTTCGCCAACAGGTTCACTGTTATGTGGTCCCGTCCCGGAGCCGTACCCCGGCGCATTTTTGCTAAAGCCGCCTTAAGGTCGTGCAACTCAAAAGGGGCATCGAGTGTTTCATTAGGCCTGCCAGAGTACATGTACTCTGGCCCAGGCGGGTCCTCCATACGACAGAGATATCTGTCGCACAGAGTGTCCGCAAGTTGCGCCGTCGTACCTTGGAACCCTTGCAGAGCCCGCCGGAGCTGATTTTGCGTCTCCCCTCTCGTTTGGCAGGGGTCGATTAGACTGCGAAAGAGACGCCACGTCCCCTTCGAGCTCATCTGATGAGCTGCGGCGTCGCAGCGTGCTATCCAATTTGAATCTGAGAGCTCGGCAGCATCCCTAGTAGCACAGTATGTTACTGCAACGCTGCAACAACATTGCCAATGTTGTACTATGTTGCGCTAACATTCTTCAACATTAGATAATGTTGCTGCAATGTTACCAAGCAACATGCTGATAACGTTGCGCTAAAGTGGTCTTTTTACATTGCAGCAATATTGTGAAATGATGAATAAATGTTGAATCACATACGATGACATTGATATAACATTCATGCTATAGGTTAATTGTCTGCCCTCTCGGGCTATTTCTGAAGCCCAAATAGAAAAGCCGGTACCAGATCACTTCTACTCACCATGACAGTATTAATTTATTTATTTATTAATTTTTACTTCGAGGGCAAGTTTGCATGTGGTGTGTATGCAAATGGTGAGCAGTCCAAGTGTCCTTGCACTCTGTGACACTAATGTAGAAAGATATATTTCTATCTAAAATATTTTTAATGAGCTGGAAGTACTTTGTTTTTCAATTAAACATGCAGACAAAATTAAAACTGCCGAAGAAATTTAGTTCTGGTTTCACTGACGCCCCGCAGTCTAATGGCCATGGAGATCACTATCACAAATCCAAACCGCGGCCGCGCCGAGAGCCAATCCTGCGATGCGCGCTCATCGGAGAATCTGCGTTGCGTGTCAGCGGCAGTCGTGGCGAGATATTCACGTTTTTTGTTCTTCTAGTACAGTTTTTCTTGCGGTCGCCGTGCCCGCGCTGCTGTGTTTCGTTGTGGTTTCACTGGAATTCAGCTGAAACAACAAAGGCTTGCCCAGAGGATGACCTCAATGGTGAGTGATTTCTAGACTTCCATTGTTGTGCTGTGTCTTGTGTTGGTTCTTCGTGATAGTTTGATAAAGTGTTACATTCGTTGTATCATGAAGAGAATGAAGTGTTCGCTAAGCGACGTGTCCATTCAGCAACGACGCCGAAGAACAGCAGAGGTTGTTCACGACGAACTAGAAAACTGCTTTTCTGTTGTTAGGCTTGATAATGGCCATGGCAGCAGATTGTACGCAACATGAGCAGAACAGTATCAAGATGCCTTTTGATCGCATAATATTATTTTATCCTCTTTATCAGCGCCAGGCGAGGACGCAGTTGAAAGCCGCAGTTCTCACTTGTCGGATTTTAGCACCGCTAGCAGCATCTCTGACATAGAAAGGGCAACATAGGAGTTATCGCGGATTTCTGACAATGAAGATAGGATGACACTTGAGTCTGGTGCCGCTACTCAATGTCTAGAGCACGACTTGCGCGTGTGGGCAATTAATAGCCTGCTTCTCACCTGCATTCCCTGCTTAAAGTGCTGAAGCCATACCATCCAGAGTTACCCACGGATGCTAGAAAATTACTAAAGACGCAGAGGCATACTGATCCAGCAGTGATGACCGATGGTCATTACCACTACTTTGGAATGTTTCGTTCTCTGGAAGAACATGTGCATGTTCCTTAACGTCTGCACTTTGTGCGAGGGCATTACACCAGTTCTCATGCATTCCATTCTACTGGAAGATAGCATAAATCCAGCGGCATTTTAAGCAAGGAACCAGAATTTATTCTTTCACTCGAAACTGACGCTGCTGCATTATACTAGTCTTTGCCCTCTCATTCCCAATCAGATGTATACCCTTATAACCAACATTTATGGGACTGTGCAGCGATTTGCGCCAAGGGTAAGAAAAGTGAAATATTCATTGGTGTTCAATCATCCTTCATCATCGTCAGCCAGACTATACCCACAGCAGGGCGACAGCCTCTCCCATATTCCCCAAATTAGCCCTTTCCTGTGCTAGCTGCATCCACTTGAACCCTGCACCCATCATCAGTTTGTGATCTAGCTTATGTAGCCCAGGAAGAATCGGCCGTTAGCAACTTTGCCTTTGAAATTGTGCACAGCAGTGAGACTGAAAAAGACTATAGGCTGGGCCTGCCCTCTTCGCTCGGTTTACTTTGTCGGCCACCTGCCATGATACAATTGAGGGAAGACAAAGGGAGTGATGTGCAACCACCTCCAGCTGGCTAGTGGTGGTGGTGATTTCTTTTATTCTCCCAAAACAGGGGACCAGTCCAAGGACCGGTTGCGCTGGCTTAGAGGAGGTCGGCGGGGATCCCTTGGGATGTCGCGGCCTCCACCGCGCGCTGGATAAGCCGGCGTTGGTCTGCCGGCTCGGAAGTACGCAGGAGAGACTCCCACGTCTCTGGGGTGTTTGGGTTGTTTGTGTTGTGATGTGTACAAGTCCACACCATGTGTATGAGAGTGGCTGGAGTTGAGCAGTGTTTGCACATGGGGTCTATCTGTTGCGGAAAGATCTTGCTGTATAAGAGGGGGTATGGAAAACTGCCAGTTTGTAGTTTGCGCCATTGGACGGCCTCGCGTCTTGTTAGATCACGGTGTGCGGAAGGATAGAGACATCTTTCGAGCCGGTAGTGCTGTAGTATGTCCGTGTAAGTGGTGAGTAAAGAAGCGCGTGAGATATTAGTGTCAGAGGAAGCAGGGAGGCCGATCACACACTCTGCTCGGCAGCTGAGATCTCGGGCGAGTGTGTGCGCCTGTGCGTTTCCGCTGAGCGACTCGTGGGCTGGGGCCCAAAGAAGTAAGCGAGAGTTGGAACAGGGTGCAGTAGAAAGGAGAATGTGTGACGCCTGGCAAGAGATACGGCCAGCATCGTAGTTGCGGATAGCCTGTTGAGAATCACTGATGACGACTTTGGTATTAGGGTCAGCTAGCGCTAGCGCAATGGCAACCTCCTCTGCTGCGGTGACTGTTTCTGCATTACGAATGCTGCAGGCTGTGTACCAGCTGCGGTGAGGGGCGAGAGCTACCGCCACCGTCGCTGGCTTCGAGGGATGGTAAGAGGCGTCCGTATACGTGACGTCCGGACGTCCGCTGAAGCGTTTCTCGAATTGACGTGCACGGTCGGCCCGTCTCTCGGCATGGTGTTCCGGGTGCATCCGTTTGGGAATGGGAGGGATGCGGAGATTTTGGCGATATTCCGGGGTAAGTTCAGCATAACTTGGGGCCGCTCTCGGCGGGGAGATCCCAACTTGCTGCAGTACCGCTCGGCCAGCGTGTGTGAGTGAGAGCCGCTCGTATTGGGCAGTGAGGGTTGCTTCAATAAGTTCGCTCACGGTATTGGAGATTCCGAGAGCCATGAGCTTATGCGTAGCTGTGGACATGGGGAGGCCCAAGGCCGTCTTGTACGCTTTTCGGAGTGACGCCTCTAGCCGTTCGCTTTCGGCACGAGTGAGACGTAGGTAGGGTGCAGAGTAGGTGATGCGGGAGCAGATGAAGGCTTGAACGAGGCGCAGGAGGTTGGACTCTTGCATACCATGATGCTTATTGGAAACTCGCTTAAGGAGGCGTCCGATCTGTACCACCGACTGGTCGATGCGTTGGAGCGTGGTGTTGTTGCTACCGTTGGCCTGTAGGTGTAAGCCCAAGATCCTGATGTGATCTGTACGAGGGATCGGGTTACCTTGCACCTGGAGGTTGATCTCAGGATGTATGTTTGGAGGGCGTCGTCCCGGGGACGGGATGATTATATACTCTGACTTTGTCGCCGAGCAGGTGAGGCCAATTGTAATGAGGTAATCTCCGATCCGTTTGATTGCGGTCTGGAGAGTCTCCTCTATCTGGCCGTCACTGCTGTGCGTGATCCAAAGTGTGAGGTCGTCAGCATAAATGCTGTGGTGCAGGTGAGGGATGTCGGCGAGTAGCTTGGGAAGGCCTATTAGTGCAACGTTAAAAAGCATCGGCGAAAGCACGGAGCCCTGGGGCGTGCCGCGGTTTCCCGGAGAGATGATGGAAGGATCTGCCGTGCCGGTGTTTAGTTGTACTGTGCGGTCGGAGAGGAAATCTCGGACGTACGCATACGTGCGATGTCCGACACCGAGAGCCTGAAGTTGTTGAAGGATCGCTTCATGAAGGACGTTGTCGAATGCCTTGGCATCATCGAGGCCGACGATGACTTTCGTGTCTAGTGTACGTTTCATGACCACCTGATGATGGAGAAGAAGCATAATGTCCGTGGCCGCTAAATGAGGGCGGAAGCCGAACATTGTGTCTGGTAGTAGATGGTTGTCCTCGAGGTATCTCAAGAGTCTGGTGTGGATAACGTGTTCCATCGGCTTCCCAACACAGGACGTGAGAGAGATGGGGCGGAGGTTGGCCAAGGTTGGTGGTTTTCCCGGCTTGGGGTTGAGGACTAGATTCGCGCATTTCCACTCCTGAGGGATGGTACCGCTGGCCCAACATTCTTGAAGATAGTCGGTAAGAGCATGAATGGATGCGTCGTCCAGGTTCCTAAGCATTTTATTTGAAATGTGGTCGGGACCGGCCGCTGAAGTCGTCTTGAGGCGATTTAGTTCTGCTCGGACCTCCGCAAGAGTGATTGGAGCGTCTAGGCCGGGATTGTCAGCGCCCTGATAGAAGGGGAGGTTGGTTGCTGGTTCGGGGCGGATGTAAGTATTTATAAGCTCTTGTTTGAGCTCGTCTGGCGTGCCAGGATACTGGTGGAAGATTCGCTCGAGCTGTTGGCGTGTTTGGAGTTTGCCTCCAGCTGGGTCGAGTAAATGTCGCAGGAGGTTCCACGTGTTATGAGTGTTTGGAGTCTTGTTCATCTGGTCACAAATGTTGTGCCAGCTCTGTCGAGTGAGTTCGATTGCATAGTTCTCGATATTCGTGTGTGCGCGCGCCAGTCTACGTCGTATATCGCGGTCCCATTTCCGAGTGGCAAGTAGAGCTTCGAGCGACTTCTTGCGCTCCCATAGATGGGCGTAGTAGCGGTCGCAGTGGGGAACTGTGTCCTCTAACTCGACGGTTTTTGTGGCGTCGGCCACTTGTTTGACAATTTCGGTTGTCCACGCCTTGATGTTAGTAATAGTGGGATGTTTGTCATGCTGTTCCCTGTGCATCCGGAAAGAGTCCCAGTTAATCACCTGAGCCTTCCGTGTACATTGCCTGGTGGGCTCATGTATGACAATCTCGAGCACAAAGTGATCACTCCCGAAATTTTCGTGAGTGTGGCACCAAGTAGCTTTAACTGCGGAGGTCGTAAAGGCAAGATCCGGAGTTGTATCTCGGTGTAGGCCCGTACCTTGTCTAGTGGGGTAGGAGACGTCTGTGATGAGGGTCAGCTGATGCGTATGCCAGTCATTCCAAAGGCGTCGGCCTTTAGCCGAGTCGTAGTGGTAGCCCCAAGCACGGTGATGCGCGTTGAAGTCACCGAGGATGAGGAGGGGTTGTCCCTGCGCTAGCTGCTGGGCTTTGAGGAAAAGAGGACCGAAAATATCCCTACGGACTCGGGGAGGACTATAGACATTAATTACAAACAGACTGGTGCGACGCTTGCGCGAGGGCCGAGGTAATATTTCTAAGAAGACGTGTTCGGGGAAAGTTGGATTTAAATTGTGTTGGAGGACAGTGAGATTACGTTTGACGATAGTGGCTAATCGAGGCTTTACTCGTTCCGATAGGTATGTAGTGTAACCGGCAAGTTGCGTGTTCTTGTCGCATTCCTGTAGGACTATTAGTTCGGGGCGATCACTCGCGGTGAGGAACTGCTCGAGGACCGGACGCTTACGCGCGAACCCGCGACAGTTCCACTGCCAGATGGTGGTGTTACCCGAGTTGTTCGCCATGATTAGGCTGGGAAGGCTGTGGGGTTGGAGCGGGTGTTGGCGCAGGGGCCACGGGTACCACAGCAGCGAGAAGTTTGCCCTGTGCTTCTATAGTTTTGCTCAGAATCTCAAATTGTCGTGTGACTTGTGAGCCGATTGTGTGGAGTGAGCGTTCAATGTGTGCTTCTAAAGCTGTTATGCGAGTTTGACTGAGGGCGCAGCTTTTCTCGATTTTGACAAAACGCGCCTGCCAACCATCCGTGGGGGAGTCAGTGTCGGGCGTTGCTTTGCGTTTTTGTGCGGATCGGTTGGGGGCAGCGATATCCATAGGTACTGTTTCAGGTGATCCCTGCGGATACGGGGGAGTGATTGTGGCCGTTGGCTTTTCGAGAGCCTCTACTCTGAGTATTAGTTGTTGGATGACTGCTGTCAGTTCCATAATTGTTTTGTGTGTGTCCGGAGTAGTGGGAGTCCCTCCCTGCGTACTCACCGGTTCATGACGTTGTCGTAGATCGGGTAGTGATGGTGGTAGCCCAGGTGGTTGTTGCAGAGGCTGAGAAGAGGCCCGTGTCTGCTGGACGACTGCAGGTGGCCCGGGCCTGGTCCGGGAGGTATCCTGAGACCCCATCCGTGGAGCGGGAGACTTGAGTGGCGGAAAAGAACTCGAGCGGTCTCGGGGCTGCCGTTGCTGGCTATCTGAGCGTTGCCGGTCCCATCGGCTGATGTGCTGGAGCGTGACCCGCTTGGCGGTCTCTTGGGACTTGAGTTTATCTGCCTCAGCTTTTTGGATTTTCTCCCACTTCCTGCGCTTGACTTCGTAAGGAGTCCTGAAGATTTCCCTGCAGCGACTATCGCCCGTGAGATGTTCCTTGCCACACAGGCGGCAGATTGGTTTGCACGTGTGGTCTTTGGTAGGATTGGATAGTCCGCAACCTCTACATTTAGTAGTTGGGCTTGCGCAAACGTCGGCTCGATGACCGAGCTCACCACAGCGATAGCACACCTCGTATTTCTTCTTGAATAAGTTGCACCTATGGCGACTATTGCAGAAGTAGACCCAGGTAGGCACTTGGGGCTCAGCGAACGTGATGAGTACAGCGGTGGTGTTCCCGAGCCGCCGAAAAGCCACAATGGGTGGGTTACGGTTGTCTTGTAACTCTGTTTGAATTGTATTTCGATCCAGTCGGAGATCGACGCCACGAATCACACCGCGGCTCGAACTATCATCTGGAGCGCAGTAGACGGATATCTCATACGCCTTGTTGTCGACGGTGATCTCTTTGAGTTGCATGACCCGTTCAGCTCTTTCGACGACTGGGGTGCAGTACGCGAAAGTATTCTGAATCAGGCTAGCTTGTATTAGGTCTTCGTGACGAACAGCGTCCCTGGTGAAGTGAGCAGCCGTGCAGATCGCTTCCAGTAGTTGGTAGGTTGTAATCTTGGAGAGTAGCAGTCCGCCGCGTGGACGCACAATCAGCTTGAGAGCGTTGCTGGGTAAGCGAGGCTGGTTCGAAGCTACAGATTTCTTGGCTAGTACGCGTCCTCGCTGCCGAGGCGTGAGTTCAGCTGTCATCTTGTTCACACGCAGCCCATTGGTGATTTGGGACGCTTGGCTCGGTCCCGCTTTGTCTCCAGGGAAATCGGGCACGGATGGCCTTGATGTTGTTCGCGCTTCCCGGAGCTTGTTAACTTTAGTCAACCAATCACTGGCTGCTAATTCTTCTTTAGAAATTGGGATGCCTTCTACGGTGACCTTCATGACGAACTACGGTGCGCGGGCACGGTCCACGGCGCGGCCCAGCTGGCGAACGCTGCCGCGACGCAGGTGGCGAACGCCACTGCGACGCGGAGCTCCGTGTTCTTCGGCGCTGCGCGGTAGGCCTAGTGAGGCATCTGGCTTGGTCGCAGGGAAAAGATGACCTAAAATGGTCAAAATTCGTCGTACGTACTTCTGGTTGGTGTCCCTGGATTCCTCTCCTCTTCAGGAAACCGGTGATATCAATGAAATCATACCAGGATCTCACTGTCTAGGGTGAAGACACGAAATCAGCGGAGCTCATCTGGAGTGCGTCCGTTGTCACTCGCGCTCCCTGTCTGACCTCCAGCTGGCTACGCCTTCATCTACAAACGCCCTTGTGGTTTTAAGCAATTGAATGGTCGTCCCCATGGATGACATCAGTATGTACGCTTGTAAGGCAAGATTCAAGCGAGACAGCAGCACTGGCCATTGCTGTGAGGTGCGGGAATGGGAATTTTTGTTTGTAAATTATTTGCTTGCTTTGGAGGAATTTTAGGTGGCATGAATAGTCAATGTCTTTTATGTAATGAATGCATTTTTTAGCCACTTTCAGAACAATTTGTTGCTCAGGCTGTTAAAATATGCTCGCGGTGCCAGGGAAGGGCATTTTTTTCACTATTTTGGTTCGAGCCAAGTGACTGGACATAAGTTCTTTAAACAGAGCTGTCCAATGTCTGTGTTCCTTGAGGAGTGTAGAAGATTTGTTATTAGACGTGTATGCTTATATTAGGAAATTTTTTGTTCTTTTTTTTGCAGGGATGCAGCTTCGCTTGTGACATCATGAATTAGAAGAGACCATCATCGTGAGCAGCTGGAGGCTACCAGAAGACAAGCATATTTTAGACGTGCTAAATTGTTCAGGCAAATGTTGACAGTACTTTAAATTTGTAGTTTTCCAGTGCAACGGTGCATGACCAAAGAAGGGAAGAAGGATACTTGAAGAAAACAGCGCAGCAACAGGGACAAGAGAGAAGATGAGACAGGTGCTGACTAGCAACTGAAGGTTTATTGAAAAGGAACGCATAAAACATATTCTCTTCACAACCAAGAGTGCGCATAAACTGCGCGAATAACACTGATAACCTGTCAACTTCAGTCATGGTGGTCAGGATACAATAGTTTACAATCATGAACAAGGACGGACAGTCGTTCAT
Organism: Amblyomma mixtum; assembly: GCF_055824585.1. Lineage (NCBI taxonomy): Eukaryota > Metazoa > Arthropoda > Arachnida > Ixodida > Ixodidae > Amblyomma > Amblyomma mixtum. The sequence continues at coordinate 257,285,829 of NC_143014.1, read as the reverse complement.
GACTGTGAACTGTTGAATCTTGACCACCATGACTGAAGTTGATAGCTTATCGGTGTTGTTTGCGCAGCTCATGTGCGCTCTTGGTTATAAAGTGAGTATATTTTAAGTGTTCCTTTTCAATAAACCTTCAGTTGCTGGTCAGCACCTGTCCCATCTTCTCTCTTGTGCTTGTTGCTGCGCTGTTTTCTTCAAGTATGTACCTACTTGCCGTTTTACTGAAGTTGGGAAGAAGGATAAAACACAGCGCTCACTGACAACTGGTTATTTAACGGCACAGACACTGCTTAAATGCCCTCAGACCAGCCTTTATCATAAAAACTATGAAAGAAACATCATATCTGCATTATATGATACAATAGAGGTATTGCTCGCACATTGTGAACCAGCTTTTTTTAATATGATGCGTCTCTGTCGCTTCACATGTGGTTTATGGTCTGCTTCTGCTAAGGATCTTCGCACTTGAAAATCTCTGTACAATCACTGCAGTGCTTGACAAGTTTGGAACTTGTCTTCATTCTTTAGATCTCTTGCATGCAGATTGCATTTATGGGCCTCTAGCATTTTGCCTCCATCGAAATGCAACCACCGCGGCCAGGATAGAACCCGTGTCTTAACAGGCCAGCAGCCGAGCACCATAACCACTGAACCACCGCGGCGGCTCATGTATCTGTGTGTGTGTGTTCCGTAGGGCTGGAAAACTATGCACTTAAATCAGTGATGTTAAACAGCCCAACAACTAACTCTGCTGTTCATAATACCTCTGCTCCTTGTTTCTGAATGGCCAACTAGGTTGAACTGCTACTTTGTTTATTTGTTGCAATTTTGTGCACAAAATGAATGTGTTATATTTGGGAAATACAAAGTCTAGGTGGTGCATGTTTTCAAGGTGTGCTATTGTTGTGTAAATAGTTTACTCAAGTGTTTTGTATTTATAACATGCCAGTTGAGAGGTGTGTGCACGTTTTCATGCTATGGTAATGTGCCTAGTAACTGTTTAAAACATTAGCTCTGGTTCTTGTTCCCGAGTAGCTCACATGTGTACTGTTTTTTTTTTAGATTTGTTGCAAGTTTCTTTATGAAGTAAATAAATAAATCATATCCGTGAAAATGTAAGCCCTCGTGTTGCATTTTTCAAGCTGTATTGTTGAGTGTATTATAAGTCTGCTTCCTTTTTCGAAATTATATTTCTGTCTATTTAAATAAATCAGTCTAATTGTCAGAATAACCATGTCATGGAATCTTGTTGCATCTAAATGATAGGAGCACTGGTAGAGAGCTAATGAATGTAACATTTAAGGATTTATTTACAGTAAGCGGTCTGGAAAGTATGGAAAAACAGTGTGTTGTGCAGTGCAGTCTTGTATTTGTATTCTATAGCAAGCACCGCATTACTGTGTAGCAAGGAGTAATGCTCAATTGCTCATTCTTGTGACCTTAAGCTGCTGTAACCATTCTGGTATGATGATGCCATTGCACACAGTTTAGTCTTTCAAGAGATCACTTTATTGAGCAGCAGCCATTATTGGTCGCTGAAATATTTCAGTAATTTAGAATGCTGTCTGAATGTTTCTGAAACATTATGACAGCATTGCAGCAATATTGTAGTAACATTGTCGTGGGAATGTTGCATGTGTGCGAATGAAAAGTTGTATCAACATTAAGAAAATGTTGTAGCAATGTTGCATTAATATTGTCTCCAGAAGTTGCTTTAACATTGACTGAAAGTTGATGTAACATTGAAGCAATATTGTCTCAACGTTGTCTTATGTATGTTGCGTTAACGTGGCGAAAAGAGGACGCTAGCCACGTTAAGGCAATGTTAGAAGGTAACGTTGTGGCCACACTGAGGCAACAAAGCGTGCTACTAGGGATACGCTGCAGCCTGCTCTGTGAGTTTGGCTATGGGGTCGCGTAATTTGCGATTAGTTTTCTGCTTTTTCCACCGTTTAGTTAAGCTCCGGCGCGCCTCCCACAAATGCAGGAGGTGGGTGTCCACTGCGGGGGATCTCTTCGGTGGTTTGTAGTGTTGTGACGTGTTGTTTCTGAATGTTGTATATGTGGTTAGCCCACTCCGCGTAGCCGCCGGAAAATAGTACGGGAGGGATAGTGTGATTCCGGAATTTGTGCCAATCGGTCAGCTTGGCCTGACCCCATTTTTGGCCTGACACTAAGGCGGCTTTAGCGCGCTTTTGTGAAGCTAGCGCCTGGGATACGCTGTAGAGCGAGGGGCCAGCTTGTTGCGGACGGCTTGCGGGAGGCGCTGCGGTGTACGGTGGTGGAGGCACTGCTGTTACCGGATGGCGCCGTCAGACTGCACTCTTCGTTGTACACTGCCTTGTAAATAAAGATATTTGCAAATATAGCTCCGCTCTGCCGATCACGGCGAATGAGGAGAATTTCCATCGAAATTCGACCGCCGCGGCCGGGATCAAACTCGTGTCTTTCGAGTCAGCAGACGAGCACCACAACCACTGAGCCACAGCGGCGGCCTCTCCGTGGGTGGCGTGACTTCAACCAGCTACCTCCATTTGGCGTCCCCCCCCCCCCCCCCCCGGCGCCTCCGGAAGCGACTAGGGCGTGTAGGCGGCTGGCTTTTAATAAGTGATTTCGGCTCTTTTTACGAAGAGAATCGCGAAAAAATTGACTCACATGATTTACGAGGTCCCTTCTTCCCATCCACTGCATTTCACGCATTTTGACAACCGTATCAGCTTCCCTTTGAGGCACCGTGGAGGTGTCCACGGCAAAGTGAGGCAGTTACTGCGCCATTTCTTACCCTCACAAACCAATTTTATTTATTTATTTATTTATTTATAGAATACCGCAGACCCTAAGATGGGTCCAAGGAGGAGGGGCAAAAAATACATATAAAGAAGCGCGGCAAATTACATCGCAGAAAAGTAACGTATGAGTAATACGACATAGTAAAGAACAAGGTAAAGAACAAGGAAAAACAACTGTTTACAACCTCAGGCGGGAGTTCATTCCCTTGAGTTATTGTGTGAGAAAAAATAAGTATTCGAAAGCATTGATTCTAGCGCTGTACGGTGTTAGTGATTCCGTGAGACGATCTCGGGTTAGTCGCGTTGTGATCGGTTTCAGAAATACATCAGGGCTCATAGTGAGTTTGTTATTAAGGCGGCAGCCTTTAATGCCTCATCGTTGTAAGCAGGAGTTGTCGACAGAAATGTCACGCTTTTCAGTTGGTCGAAACGGTCGTGACGTCACAGTGCGCGAATTTCAAACAGGGCCAATTGTACTTAGGCTAGTAACCATGCAACCAATTAAAGGGATCGTATAGTGATGCTCCAAGTAAGTGGGAATGAATTTAGTTAATTGCTTAATCACCCAATTAGCCTAATTAATCTTTCTAATCAGGCCAGATAAATAAAAACCAAGTAGGAAATTGGTCGAGTTCGGGAATCGAACCCCGGTCTCCGGAGTGCGAGACGAGCGTGCTAATCACTGCGCCATGCCAACTCGATGGTTTGGATTGAACAGAGGCGCGTCTAGTGTATACGGTGTCTTCGTTCACTCCCATCTTCCGTTCCCGTTACGGCGAGGTTCAGGTGTCCACCGAGGTATGTGAGATAGATACATTTACTTTCCTCAAAAACCAATTTACCGACGAGAAAGGCGTAGAGCCGAACGGGTGATGGCGTTCTATGGACTCCCTGGCAGCGTTGCAAGACGCTGTCGCGTTTCGAAGTTTAAAATCTTAACACATCAGTGACACAAGCAGCAACACCACGCACAAGGATTTCGCCTCACCGCTCTTTAGGTCAACAAAGTGTCCCGCTGAATTTTTTTTTGAGTAAGAAAATAAATTTCTATCTTTGAATTTTTCTTCATGTTTGCAATGTCTATATGTTGTTTTGTGTCATAAGAGTGGCTGGAGAGTCAGTAGAACGATATTTATTAAAGATGAATTGAACAGATTTTCGCTGGATCGTTTCCAGTGCCTCAATGTTATGTTCTGTGTAAGGGTCCAAGACGGTGCATGCATACTCAAGTTTCGGTCTGATGATGGATTCATCAGAATGACTCGAGACATCGGTCACTTACTTGATTCTAGACGACGTGTAAAAAAGCTGCACAGCCGTGCTGCCATGTTCACAATAGGCGGTGTCCATTAATCTGAACGAGCCGCAAGGCATGCCGGGTACTCCGACTTCCAGATTGTTCGGCAAGATGCGCGTGTACGGCGCTCTGCTTGAAATGCGGAATTGCCAAGCTTAAATTCGCTCTTAATATGTTAGTATACGCGCGAATGAAGTCGTAAAAAAAGGTCAGCATGCTCTACGTGCATTATTATGCCCACGCTCGACGTTCCATATTGGAATTAAAGGCGGAAAAGCGTTGTAAGTGCGAACGTTTCGGCATGCGTCTTCTGTTCGCGCTGAAGTTTAGGACGCTTGATTCGTTCGATCGCTAAAAAGTCCGCCGCTTGTTACGGTTATCGTACGGCTGCTACATAGTTCTCTAATAAGTAGAGTACATGTTTTCTAGAGGTTTCGCGCTTCCAGGCGCTGAATATATGGAATACCAGCAACCGCAGCGTACGAGCGCACTGGTGCGCACATTGTAGCAGGGTGGCTACGACGGCAAAGAGCTTGAACCGTGCAAATCCTCGGAGGATTTTCGGTGCTTTTTCTATACACGCCGCGGTGGCCTAGCGGTTAGGGTGCTCGGCTACCGAGTCGGAGGACCCGATCCGAGACGCGGCGGCCGCGTTTCGATGGAGGCGAAAGGCGGCCGTGTGCTGCGCGATGTCAGCGCACGTTAAAGAACTCCCGGTGGTCTCAGTTAATATGGAAGCCTCTACTACGGTGTCCCTCATTGCCCACGTGTCGCTCCTCCTCTCAAAAGTCTGTGGACTTATCAATGTTTTACAACCTTAGCAAGGGGCACAATTTGTTTTATTGTCGGTTCTTGTACTTTCCAGCTTAATTGGTTTCGTTGGATATTTGCTATGCTTTATGGAATAATTACTGCAGAAGCTGGCATGCTTAGCAACTCTGTCAAGTGATTTAATTTTAGTTGAGCTGTAATGCGAAAATGCAACTGCATTACAAATGTGTTGAATTTTCAGCACTACTGTAGTCTTTCCGCATGTACGAATTATATGCCCCGACAAGCATGCACCCAGACTTTGTGGCTGAAAACCTCTACTTATGTGTGTCAAGAGCCTGGATGGGCAAGTTACATGGCAGCTATTTTGGCAGTGAGAGGCGTCCACTTACTGCGGCTTTGGTGGATGCATAAGAACTTTTGCTCACAAACAAAATTAACTATGCATAGTTATTCACTGCAACTGTACTGCAATGCATTTCACATCCTGCATGGTGGTGTGGGACATTACATGCCATTTACACATAACTTGCAGCTCTGAATGTTAAGAATTTCTGTACTCGATTTCCCGATGCTGGTTGCTGCATTATGTAGATGAAAAAAATGTACAAAAATAAATTCTTTCTTTTGTGTAATCTCGGACGTTCACTAGCTTCAGGGTGTAAAATTAATGTTGTTGCAATGTTGAACAAAGAACACAATGTGTTTCTTGGCTTTTTAATAAAAAACTAGTAAATAGCTTGATTATTACTCTTGATCGTTATGAACCCAACGATCGACTAAACCAGTCTCTGCCTTTCTTTAGCATTTTGCACTCCTTGAAATCACCAATGTCCCTCTCAATTAGTCCATTATTATGTGCAATATTACAACATGCAAGCATGCAATGCATCGCATATGCAAGCTATAGACGTAGACACCTCACATGCGTATGTTCAGCACATAAACAGTGTGCGAATGACGCTTTGCTGAACAGTGACAGTTCAGTATTATAACATACATCTCAGATGTCAATTTGCCTAAGTTCTGTACAATGAAAGGTGAAAAACAGCCAGACTATGCTGGCTGCTATTTTTTTAAATTATGTTATCCTGAAGTGAAGCTTTTCCCAACTTACTGAGTCAGCGTACGAAAAGAAAGGCCGTACATAATTCTTAACATTTTTTAATGTGATCAGCCTCCCTCTCCACACACAGGAAACGAAGAAACATTACTGCAACATGCGGGTCCACACAAGCAGGGAACTTATGTGTAACAGGTTGCTTAATTATAGTTTTCTACACTTGCTGTGTGCTGATGTTGACTATAGTGTTCTGGTGAAGACATGTTTCAGTTTGAGCATGAAATTAGCGAAAATGGCCTCGCAGAACAATTTATAACTCTTACAAGTGGTCGTAAACATACCTTAACATTGCGACCAGAGCAGTGCCAGCGAACGAGACGCCGCCGTATGTGGCCGCAGTGTCGCCATTTCGACAGCTGACTGTAGAGACCGTGCACCATACGCTTTAAGTGCTAGCAATGGATTCGAGCTACTCGCATCCAGTGCAAATATCTGAGGAACAATCGTCCTGTCCTTTAACATCTTAAGTTGTCACGCTGTACTGACGGAGGCCAAACAGCATATATTTGCTAACATAGCCCGCGCGGTGCTGCCGCCGTCATGCGACAACGGTTGTGGCACATAGCCAAGTCTTCTGAGCGAGAAATTCGTGCTCGTCAAGGAGATAAACAACATACTTAACCGAATTCTTCAAATTCCACAACACTCTCAAAAACTCTGCCGCCAACAAAATGCTCGAAACATATAGCCTAGGGTTGACCATCGAAGGCAGTCTGCCAGTAGATCGCAACGGCGCACTGTTTTTGCCGTTCCCTATACGGAATGCGAGCACCAGTATTAAGGAGAGAAAGACCGAAACTGCATGTCTGCAAGGAATTCCTACAGAAACAAAACCACAGGAACGACCCGGAAGTTCAAATTCACGTGACAAAGTTGCGTCGTGACGCAATGTCCGCCGTAGGTTGGGCACCACCTATTAAATATTGAATGCAATAGTTTTTACAGAAAAAAAATGCATTCAAACCTTCAGAAAATGGTCACTTTCCCAATGGTAAGGAAAGAGTTAACACTGAGCCCGATTCTTGATAGGCCGCACTGGTGACACGCGCGTGTCAACAGCGAGGTAGGGGGGCTAGACCGCTCGTGACATACGTCATAGCCATGTGACAACATATTTAAACAAAAGGGCGCGTACAATCGACACTTTTCGAATATTCAGTTACAGCTTAAATACTCACCTATAATAATACAACTGTTAGGTCTTGTTCTTATATTTATTTAAAACGTTTTTAAAGCGCATGAGTTCAAGCAAGGCGGCAGCCATCACGTGAGGCGGAGTTCGCCCACATGAACGAATTTCGTCCAGACCATCGGCTCGAAGGCATTTAGTTCGCCCATACGGGTATACTCGATGTCAAGCAAGCGTACACGACAGCGTACCCCATGCCTTGCTTTTACCCATGTTTTTACCTCGCTGTCGGAATCTGACCTGGGGCCTCCAGAGCTTCTGCTGGCCGACATTCTACGTTTCTGTGAGAAAAACATGGTCGTCGCGCACTTCAGGTCCTGGATCGGCCCCATCGCAGTGATGAAAAGTCGGCACCAAGGGTATCTATTGTCGCCACTCGTATATTCTATATGGCGAGCATCGAGCGAGAGCTGCTGTGTTGAGAGTGTTGTCACAATTCACACAATATTATACCTTTACAATAACCCCTTTGTCGCCTTTTCAAGGCCAGCAATGCACCTCTCATATAGCTCATTTATTTGCGAAGTGATTTTCGTACCCTTCTTCCTACTCTGCACATTTGTCAACAGTTCTCAAAAAATTTGACAGCAGGGTAATAACATGCCTGACCAAGCATTAACTTGCACTGACGGGTGATACCACACAGAGCATGCAAACACACAATAAGGGTCCATGCTTTCATTGTAGCAAAAAAGCTACCAGGAACTTGCTGAAAAGCCCAAAGACACGTACAAAACATTTAATTACATTTTAACAATTTCACAATCAATCGCCTAAGACTAACATTTCGATATAATAAAAAATATGAACATCAGTAGATTCCAAGTGTCCCTGGAACCCCCAGCCCCCTGCAGTGGACATCCAGCGCAGTAAGGCCGGCCGCTACCTCCTCCTGGCAGGCACTGCGTAAAAAAAAAAAAAAACATTGATGCGGCTTTCACGCCCTCCTCTGGCTCAAATATATCTCTTCAAAACAACAAACTGGAGTTCAACAATACATACGGCTGTTTCATATTGAGCGACGTGACGGAGAAAGTTGCCACCCTTTTTAGGTACCGCAAGAATTGTATCATTCCAGAAATCCCAAACATCTTATACAAACTCGCCACAGAGGCCCATTTGCTGTGATGCTCAGTGGTGCAGGTAAAGGTTGTGGGCTGGATTCCCGGCCACGGCGGTATACATTTAGGGGGCACGAAACCATGCACTTCAACGAAAATCTTTCGTTACATTTGAAGACATGGTGAAAGTTTATGAAAAGTGCGGGGAGGATTTACTGATTATTGCTTCACAGTAGTTAACCAGATTTACAATTTCATGCTTGAATAACCAAAACGGACACTTAGCAAAATTCATATCACACATCGCACGTGTGACCAAAGCTGCTGAACATGCTAGTACAGTCTGCGATGCAACCTGGCGATAGCTTGCAATTTTTTCCCTGCCCCATCACTTCACCACTTGGCTCAAAGTCTCGGTGCACACTCGGCCACTATTTGTGCCTCCGTACGGCAGTCTCCCTTTCGGGCCGTAGTGTTTCTCACCTCAGTGCCTCTGTTTCTGCATAGCTTTTAAAGCTTCGAGAGTTTCAGTGTGCACTACACAAACTCTCATTTATCATGGCCAATGAGAACGCGCAGTGTCCTCAGGGCACAACAAACACAACACAACGTTCGGTGCAATACCTCCTTTCGAAATAGAAGTTTTACTTACTGGCAAAGTACACTGCTGCATGCAAAAAAGGAATCGCAATAAAAAAAAAAGACTGCACTGGGCATGCGATAGAGTCCTGTCTTTCATTTGCAACCCGATAGATGGCATGTTTTTTTTTGTCTATGTGTAACAGACTGCAACAACGTGCCAATGCTTGTTCGCTCATCACTCACAGCTTCATTGGTTGCATGACAGTTTCTTCCACCCAGAGGTTTGCGCAGGAGTGGGTCCCGGTGTGACTGCTACTCACAGCGCCCTTCTTTCTTTCTTGACTTGTTTTGATTTCCATTAGGTTCGGAGGTATCTTTTTAGAACTGTAGAGATATAATAAATATTCTGCGTAAACCTTTATGTCAGCTAGGATCACAATGGGGTTCCTTCTGCCACTTCCTTTCTCTTGTGCTGAGGAAAAACGAACGGAGTATCAGTAGTGCCTCCCACGACAGTACAATGACGACTCGGTCATAGATAATGGTTTAATTTGTGCAGTTTAACGGCCAGAGTGAATAAGGCTATGAGGGATGCAGTAGTGGAGGTGTCCGGAAAATTTCAACCACCTGAAGTTTTTTTTAGTGCGCTGACCTCGCATAGTCTAGCATTTCGCCTCCATCGAAATGTGACCGCCGCGGCCAGGATCGAAGCCGCGTCTTTCGGTCGACAGCCGAGTAACATAATCACTGAGCCACCGCGGCGGCTGTCATATATCTTCAGAGACAGCTAACGGCTTTTATAAGTTTGGAGCAGCTTTGAAGTGCCATATACAGCCTGCACTAGTTCATAGCATCCCTGTCAAGCACGCAAGGTAAAGTGCACTTGCAAAGAGCGTCACTTCCTAAAAGTGCACTCTAGCACAGCTAAACGGAGTAACATAAGTGCACACGCCGATGTGCGCACTCAGGTCACAATGCATTCACAGAACACACTTTGTGGGCGAATGCATAGGCTCGGAAGCAGCGACATGCAAATGACAACATGTATAGTGAATAAAGAAGTACTCGCAAGATGATTTTACTTGCTATACCACTGTTCTTAAATATTTCTTCTCTATAGCTACAGCGAAGCAAGGCCACAAAAGAACACGGTCAGATGCAACTCCACTGCAGGCTGCCATCTTGCTTGCTGTCAAAATTCTGAATAGTTTTGGCTGGTGCTGGCTGTTCCTCTATTTCCTGTTTTCTTCATAGTTAAAAACTGTTTAAGAGTCCTTTTTTCATTTTCATCGACCTATTCAAAAACTCCACTCATTTTCTGTTGCCATTTTTTTTTACGAGTGCACTTTACTTTTCCCTTTAGACCACATCTCCTGAAGTGTCACTAGATATGCTGAAGGGCACTCCGCGTAACTGTACTTAACTTGCGCGCTTGGCAGGGGTATTATGGGAAAAGGGGCTCCAGCGCTTTTAAAAAGAAAGCTTTACTACGGCAAGTTCCACGAGTTTCGCCGACCACGTTGCACTGACCTTGAGGGACCTTTAGTCGCTACGGAGCTGTGCCGAAACAAATGATGAGCGGGTGCTTCAAAAGCAAATGGTTTATGGTTTATGGGGTTTAACATCCAAAAGCAACTCAGGCTATGAGAGATGCCATAGTGGAGGGCTCCTCCGAAAATTGCGACCGCCTGGGGTTCTTTAACGTGCACTGACATCGCACAGTACACGAGCCTCTAAAATTTCTCCTGCAAAGAAATTCAACCGCCACGGCCGGGATCGAACCCGCGTCTTTCGGGTCAGCAGCCGAGCACCATAACCACTGAGCCATCACTCCCTCCTTTATCCCTTCCCTTACGGCACGGTTCAGGTGTGTACCGAGATGTGTGACTGATACTGTACCATTTTCGTTCTAAAAAAAAAACACTTTTCAAGACCAGCTGTAGGACAAGCTTCAAAGTCATGTTGGTTAACTCTTCAGATATTGGAAATGACTGATCACGTAGCCTTGTTTTCTATGCTTCTCGTTGTATAATGCTCTAGGCTCCTTAATGTCACACTACCAAACAATGCCGGAATAGCAGTGGCCTGAGCCTTGGTGCTACAGAACCCCAGCCTGAGCGTATGCCGTCTTACCGCTCATCTCCTCGCCTAGGTCGATGCGGCAGAAGAGGAAGACGAGCGAAGGCCGCATTCCAGCAATCGGAGCCATCTTCCACAGTAGGGTACATGCTGGGAAGCACCCACGCCGCAAGGAGAGACATCGACGCCTGCGAATGAGGAAACACAAGTTTGAATAAAGAGCCGTGCACAAACGGCACTCTTTCGCAGCAGTCGCTGCCGCTTATATGTTGTAGGCCTGTTCGCTGTTAGTGCGACCGCAATTAGTACCACGCAGCAGCTTCTGTGCATAAACGCAACTATCGAAGTTTAGACATCTTTCCCTTCCCTTCACACCGAGCTGCATCACCTAGAGATATATGTTGAGAAATCTCGGGCACCCATTTAATACAAACCTTTAATTCCTTTCAGACAAGAGCTGTGAAAACAAAACTCCCCAGCAGCTCTAACAAGCTTTCGTATTATATTTGCGCAAAGATGTACCATTTCTCCCACCAGTCTACGTGTATGCATGAACACTTAGTTTCTCATGCACACTAATTCCAAAATATATGAGAGAAGTTAACACATGTAAGGCGCCAGTTTCACCCAATATGCTTGCTCCCCACCAAGCCGGGTGCTTAAGAGGAATTCTTTGCTTGAAAAATAGTTTCCAGATTACTGCTGCAGTTTCTTTTTTAATATAGTCACGTCGAAACGCTGCGGTGAGGTGCAATGAAATTTCTTGGGGGGAGCATTAATTGTTCCGAGCCCATAATTGGCACTTTGGTTTAATCTGACGCCGCCAGATAAAGGCACCTGCAGGCGTCCTAGCACAGATACCCAATGGAATCGCACCGAAGCGTCGGGTGCGTCAAGGGCATATTTCCATTGCATTTCATAAAAAGATCCTCAGCACATTTGTTAGCTTTCATACACAGCATGACTGGTCCATTTAGCACAATGCAAATTTTTGTCATTTTTTGGTAAAACTACCTGTTTGCAAGGGGCTTAACTTACACAAAACACGAGTTGTAGACTGGAAAATACAGTACTTGAATATTCTATGTAGCCTACAAAACACCTTCCAATACACTGCACCCTAACAGTGGGCATCCTCCAGGGCGCAAGTTTACATTCTCAATTTTACCGGTGCAAAATTGTGGAACATATTAATCACTTCTATCCTTACCATTTACCAGAAAGTGTCTTTCTGAACCAGCTGAACCAAAACCGTAAGTCACTGTGTTGTGTCTGTTGTTAATATGAGCATAAAGTACCCCATTAGGGCTCGAATGCACCTCTTGAGGGCAGCACAATGAGTATGCTCATAAAATTGTAGCTGTTCTCAATGTTTTAGTTTATATTTTTCTTTTCTAAAATGCATGTTTAACAAGATTCCACACAAGAAACTGAAGCACAACACGCCGGCCTCATTTTCTCTCAGTTAATGTGTCATGCTACTATATTTCAGAAGTTAAAAGCCATTTCTCTTCCCTTCAGGCTATACAAAGAAAGATAACAATCACATGCGAGAGCAGCTAAGCAATAAAACACACATTGAATTAAAAAAGTTAAACCAGAACATGTGGCAGTACGAACACTCAAACTCCTATGGGGATCAGTTTTTCATTGCAAGAGAGCTGCGTTCCGAGACCAAAAACTTTGACACCAGCGCTGTATTAAAGATGCAATAAAGAGAAATTTGAGTTCATCTTTTTTTCACGGGAGCTCGATCTACACGCTTCAAGCATTCTCAGAAACATCGAATTAATATTCTGTGTTGCCGATTTCAATATTAGATCGGATTAAATGCCCCAGCTCTCGCCATTTGTTTTTTGACCTCACTGCAGAGAGTAGCAGGGGTCAACCAACATGGTTGCCAAGGCGAAAAGCATGTTCAGAATGCCAAAATATGCAAGTTGAAGGCTGCACTATGTTCAGCCGGAGCTGACGAGATGAGGACAAAACACAGTCCGCTTGCTTCGGGCTTTTTATTTTAGCGACATGTTCTCTTAGCTACAAATATGTAGCAATTTTACCAACTACTGCTTATATCGCAGACAAAAAGAGTAATACAAATTACTTTGGGATCTTTCATCGATTACATTAATTTCTGTGGCTATCGCAGAGTAATAAGGGTGTCTTCGCAAAAGTCCATGCATATATTTATTTCCACGGCCTCAATTTGCGGCTATGTTGTCTACGACGAGCTATTTATTCACAGAACTGCGAAGACCAATCTTAAAAAATTGTTGGCGGTTTAGCATTGCTAACCACGAAATACTGTGTGGTTAGGATTGAAAGTGCGTTTCCTCTCGTGACTTGCGCACTGATGGAAGTTGATGAAGGCAACGACGTGCCCTGCACAGCGCGAGAGTGCAGCAGTTTAACACGATGCTGTGGTGAAAGCTTAGCGCTTTCGTGCACTGGCCAGCGAACTAAAAAGTTCTATGTAATGAGCTGCCCCAATTGGTTTTGAGGGTCGCGAGATCATTAACACCATGTGACCACCACTGGACCAATCATACAGCACCGCAAAATCGAAATCTGAGCACAGTCTTTGTTCATTTGTTTTGTTTGTTTCATAGGGTTTAATGTATCAAAACGACTCAGGCCACGAGGGACGCCGCAGAGGAAGGCTCTGGCATTTCGACCACCTGGGTTCTTTAACGTGTGTTGACGTCGCGCAGTAAACGGGCCTCCAGAATTTCGCCTCCACCAAAATGCAACCGCCGTGGCTGGGATCGAACTCCAGTGTCTTTCAGGTCAGCAACCGAGCACCATAACCATTCAGACACCGCAGCGGCTTCAACAGTCTTTGTGGCCAGTCGTGTCTCCTATACCAACACTGACTAAAAGCTCAACAGCTGAAACTTTTGAAAAAAGGACATTGGAAAGGCTATCTCACCAGGAATGGCATCAGGATATTCGTAGTGCACTGAGTTGGAGAGAAGAAACTCAAGAACCTCTGGAAAACTCACTCCTAGCCTGGCCAATGGTGGCGCGAGACACAGCGGCAGGGTGAGAGAGAGTTTGTACTGTGGACGCTATGTGGGTGCATGCGCACCTGCTTTGCCACATAGTGAAAAACAGATGCGGCGTGCCCTGTATAAGGAGGACGTTTACCAAAATTGGTCAGCCCACGCTGTAGTTCTAACACCTAAAGAGCTGCACTCACAATTCACATTTCAAAATACCATAATTGTCTGTGAATTCTTTGGAGTAAACTGCACTAAGTACAATAGAAACAATGAAAATATATCTTCGGTACACATTGCATTTCTAAAGGACACAGCGTAGGGCTGCTAAACTACATTTTGTGGTGTTTGAGAAGTGACACGCATGCCACATCATTTCTTGTAGCACTACTTCTACCAGGCTTTCACTTAACTGCTTTGAATCATGGCTCATGGCAATGCCTCCTCTAGTATGCTCACGAAGAAGCAAGCGTCAGCAGCATGGACACTGTTGGCAACTTTTTTTGCAGAAACCATTGTTTTGCAGAAACAAACCTCACTCACAAAATAGACACACTGAAAAGCCTTCTGCTATTTGCTAGACTCACGAGCTACTTCCACGCGATAGGTGCAATTGTCTGCAAATCCAGAACCTGAGAGACGAACTAAGTGACAGTGGTTTGGAAGCTGCCGGCCCACTGCTCAAAGGCTTCACGCAACAGCACGTTGCTGCAAATCATCGCTTCTTGCTGTCAGTGCGTAAAAAACTGCTTTAAATAGCTTGCCTTGATCTGGAGCGAGATGTTCTGGCGGATGACTGCGTCGTAGTCATCGTGCACTTTCTCCAGGGAGGTGGCCTTGTCCTCGAGGAACTTGTTTTGCGCCTGCAGTCTATGAAAAAAGTAGAAGGAACTCGTTCAAGAAAGGGAAAGGAAGCGTTGAGATCCCCCTCCCCCACCTCTACATCCAGAAGCAAGACAGAGTATGAAAGCTAAACTCATTCATTGCATTTTTCTTCAGACTACAACTCGTTTAACCGGGAGCCTCCAATGCCGATATGCTACTCTCACTGCTACCATCAGATGCACCCCATCATAGCTATGTGATTTCTTCCAAGTGCCGTAACACAACAGAGGTTATAAATAGGCAGGTTTGCCTTAACTGCTTGCTCCAGCACAAAATGATTCAGGTATTGTATGCTACCACTGAGCAAAGTTAAGCGATTACCTTTTAGCAGATATTTTTTTTAAACAGTCAATGAAAAATTAAGTCATGAGCCGCGATTTCACCAGTGTTTCTTCAAAAAATTGGCATATATTTATGCCTTTGTAACGGCAGATATCCACAAAACACCTGGTTGATATCATTCAACGCTCCGTTCTTCAACAGACGACTCGCTTTATACACAGTTTTGGTAGGGAACCAGCGTCCACATTAATGAGGTATGATTACAGCTGGAAATGCCTAAGAATTAAGGGTGTGCGAATAGTCGAAAGTTCGAATATGAATATGCATGGGGTACATTCCAAAGCAACTCAGGCCACGAGGAATACCGTAGTGAAGGGCTCCAGAAATTTCGACCACCTGGGGATCTTTAACGTGTTGCAGACATCACACAGTACATGGGCCCCCACAATTTCACCTCCATCAAAATTCGACCGCCGCAGCCAGGATCGAACCTGTGTCTTTTGGGTCAGCAGCCTTGACTACTGAGCCACTGCGGCGGCCTGTATTCCATGCTGCATTGCATCCCTCGCACGTCCGAACTGCGTGTTACCGCAGGCATAGCCACAATTGGAGGTCCCCCTCTCACTTGACCAAAAAGCAGCCTGGCCGTTTCGTAGTTGCGGTTTCTAAACTTTGCCCCTAGCCCGTGGCGACGGCGGCTGTCTGCCGTGCATTTCTTCCTATGATATTTCTTCTCGCCCCTTCAGATGTGAATAATGAAATTTTATTAGCACCAACGATATGTTTACTTGACAGTGATGTGCCAATTTATGTATTTCATTTTGTTACTCCTTTTGCATGACCACATTGCAGGTTTCATACTGTTCTAATCAAGTAATGTAAAGTGTCTAATCACTAATACAAGTAGTGTACACTTCCGTGCTTATGTTTTCTTTTTACATGTTGTGCTGAGTCCGTAGTGTTTGATTTACTTCAGTTGCAAAGACCATAGAATATTTTGAAAAAAAAAAGAATTAGGGCAATGACGTTTGCTGTATATCTTTTGTGAAATATTGTTTCATACTAAACAGGTATTAGATATCTGAAGCAGTTTTTTGCTTCATATCCGGAAATTTTAATATTCGCACACTCCCTGCAAAGAATGAACAGGAAAATGAAAACTCATAAATGAAGAGGAAGAATAATCCACTGCACAAAAAGAATGCCGAGAAAGAAAGCCAGAAGCCAAAAAATCCGTACTGTGCCAGGCTGTCCTGCAGAGCGGCGATGGTGTGGCTCTGCTCAGAGTTCTCTGCCTGGAGGCCCTGGATTCGCTCGTTCATGTTTTTGATCTGCTTGTCTACAAGTAGAAACAAAAGCACAGAGTAAGGACTGAATTTATTCATCTCTATTTTCATACCCTCTAGCAAGCACCATGGCATTATAAGGGGAGAGGGGAAAAAATTCAAAGAAAAGTGACAAAACTATGCAGTTGAAAGCATATCATTTTGATAAAGGCAAACCGTTTCATGATTGCACAGCATGCAAGAAATCATTTGTTTGCAACCAACGTTACTACAGTAAGCAGAATAAATCACAACCGCACATCTAGAAGCAGTTTTTGCCACCCCCACTCTCCATTTCCGCTACAAACTCTGCGGCGGAAGTGACGTTATGTCACGTGATCGTACTCGGCGGCGTCTGCTTCAGTGCACCTGGAAGATATGGTTTCGCAATACGCGGCCCAGAGTTTCGCCCAGTGAGCGCAACCCAGGGGTCGACTCTCATAGTAGCACCACGGCAACAGTACACAATGAAGACCTTCACATCGTAACATTCAGCCAGCCACATGAGAGTGCCACTATCCTTATTTCTTTCTAGCCTTGCCTCTTTCCCTCCCTTGGTCCGGCTTAATGGCATCACTTGGTCTAATTCTTGAAATACCCCACTCCTGGCGCAAGAATTTGGGTAACACAGCCGTCTTGGTCACGGTGTCAGCGCTTACAGTGATAAAAAATTCCTTTGAAACGGTCTTAAGGTAGTAGTTCCTGAGATTTCCGTAGTCCGTGCTAAGTAACAAAACCACGCTGTCCTACGCTTCACCTGGCACTCAGAATAACAGCTGCCTGGACGTAAACCTGCTTACCGTTCATCTGCACGCTGAGGTGGGCGTGGCAGAAGAGGACGACGAGCAAAGGCCACAGGCCAGTGGTGGGAGGCACACTGCGGTAGCGGTTGACCTCTCCAGTTGGGTATATGCTGGACGAAAACCGGGACAACCAACTTGCACTCCTGCGCACACGGAACACAGGCTCAGACAAAGAGGCACGTGCGAACGTTGCTCTTTGCAAATTGACGTGGTCTGTCCTAGAGGACACTGCAAGTGCGGGCACAGTTGGCACTGTACTAAATTCGCAACCAATGAAATGCTAACAAGAGAACTAGAAATGCTAATGCAAAAACACAAGCAATTCCTCCGACAGAAAAAATACAAACGAGATTGATTAACGCATCTGAAGGGCATACTTCCCGCCTTCAAAATGATATCAACCGACGCTAGTATTGATCTTCTCCCGACTATGATGTCGTTTTCCCGTTCATGTCGTAATTGCATTGTTCACATTTCACTTGTCGCTGATAATGCAAGTCCTCAGCACAAAGACGCGAGAACATCAGTTCTGTCATCCTTCCCCTGCCTTCACACTCAGCTATATCTCCAACCGAAATTTCGTTCAAAATATTAAGCGCACCGGTAAGACCAGCTTTCTTGCTCCAAAAAAGAGCTGCGAAAATAAATTGGCAAGCAGTGCAAGCCATGGTTGATGATATAGCGCGCCCATGCTTTGGAACATTACAAATTAGAAAATTCAATTCATTTAATTATACTGTCAGCCCTGATCACGGGCTATAACAGGAGGGCTATAATGCTGCAACATAGCACACATTATACTATATAGCGGCAAACTTTGTGCAGTGTAATTGACATTCGAAGGAAATCTTGAATAAACTACAAATTATAATCAAGATAACCGAGACGGTTTACTCCGACCACAAGCGGTAGCCCCGCACCCAGGAAAAGGATGACCAGTATACACAGGTGAGAAGGATGAAGTTGCATACCCCGTTCCCAATATGCTAGAGTGAGCAGTTGTTTCAGGGTGGAAAACATTGTGCCTAGCAAGCAACAATCTTATTTTGAAACACCTTGATCAAACACACAAGACAGGTAGGATGTAATGTGAAAGTCGAAGAGATGAAAACTGTAGCATTTTTTTTTGGTGGAAGGCGTGGCACCAATACTTCCACAATAGTGTCGCGCTGTAAAGTTGTAAAATTTTTTCAGGGATGAGACAACCGAGAAACTCGTTTCAAAAATCTCATGACACCATACCAAACAAATGTTCCATGCCTAATTTGGCCCCCTTTGCAATAGATAGGACAGAATAATTGCAGATGAACGAGCAGCAGCATGGCAGGGTCATTTTTTAGAACGGCATTAAGATAAGATCCTCCATACAAGAAACCAAGGAAAAAAGATAGTTATCTTTTGCTCGTCTGCATGTATATCGCGTATCGTGTTCTCTTACTCCAGTGACGCTAATGGGTGGGACCAATCAAAACAGCCTATCTGAGCACGTCGCGAAACACTCAGGAGAGGCCCTGCCAATACAATGCCCTGGGAGAAAAGTGTGGAGGAAATCACGTGGTTTTTCTCAATAGGGTGGCCATCTTGTCCGAGAGCAGCTAAGCAATGGCATTGTAGTTGCTATTTAAAAACCGGGCAGCAGCAGCAGTCCGTGCCATAACATTCGAGCTGCGGCGTAGGCGTTCTTTCATAAGCTACTTGAGTGTCTGTTCTTAGTCGTGCTCACAGGTTGATGTTGACAACATTCACTACTGTGGTTATGTTGAGAAAAATAATCCAGTGCATTATTAGGTGCAATAAACTGACCTTCATTGTCTGTATTGCCGATCGCAAGTAAAATGTGGTACTATGCTGTGACATTACAAGCTAGTATTTCACCAAGCTTAGAAAATTAGTGCCTAGAGCTGCATGCAGCTCTGCAAGTTAAACATCAAACACACATTGAATAGTGCACAACGCTATGAAACATACTGGAGCAACTGAGTGCACCTAAACTTCTACGAGGAGTCTGAAAAGCTAGGGTCATATATATTATGCTTTAAACTAGACCTGTGGATGTGAAACATGCTATGTTGCCATGCTACAAAGGGTGGATTTATAGATAATTCTTAAGGAGTGGGGGAGGGGGCTGTCTTATTTGAAACATTTATTTCTTGGACTTTTTTTGCTGAGCAAAAACGGTACAGCATGGTTTTCTTATGTAAAATTTCAGGCTTTGCGAGGAGGGCGACACCCCCACCCGATACATCCTCTCCTGCCGATCTACTGTAGGCACTTCGGCCCTCTCAATTTCTGTCACCTCTCTGAGTGGCTCTTGGGGTCGTGAATCAAAAGTAATTGTCGCAGCCACCATTATGAACGCATTATGATACTAAAAGTTGCATTCACGGCCAAGAATTCAACTTTTTAGTATATTTTCTCTTCCTCACTGCTGTATCAGAAAACAGTTACGACATGTCCAGCCGCACAAAAACATGCTCTGAAGATAAATATTATTCGAGCCCAAAAACAAAGTACCGAAGGATTTTTCTTGTCCTCACTGTTGCAGCAGAAGGCACTGTTGACACAACAAGCCGCCAAACATACGAAATGGAGATGGATTACAACATTCAACGACAAGAGCAGCATCAACAGGCAGGTTGAACACTAAGCTTGGGAGTGAACATGCATGGCAGCATCGTTCACGACTCAGCCGAAAGCAGATGCGTGCACACTCATTCAGCGTAAAACTCAGAGGGCTGTGCTATCCATCAGAATGTATAATTCAAGTGTGGACGGTATGTGGGCCACATTTATGTGAGCGTATGACCCGACATTCGACATCAAAAACCTTGCTCAGGATCTCATGCACGAAGCTCTCAATTCATTCTAGCAAAGAAAGATTTTTTTTACAACCTGATGAGCACATTTGAAACCTGTCCACTCAAAAATCTTTATGCTCTCAAATACAGTGTTGCAGAGGGCTATTTAAATATAAGCCTCATGCCAGGAAGCTGGACACGGAAAGCTTCCAGGGTAGCCATGTACTAAAATTTTTCAGGACGCATAAGTTTAAGGGCAGTACTTTATACTGCATTAAGGTAGGATAGTTGGTTCGGAAGCATCATGAAATGCACAGGACGATCCAAGACACATAGCATAAAAGGAAGGAAAGTTCTATTTCAGTGGCGCCATGTGTGAGAGTTCATATCAGAAAAATAGAGAGAACATAAATAAGCATGCTTTTCAAAATGTTTCTTCTGCCATTATTTGGCAGCAGCTGTGCATACACAATTTCACTGATCTAAAATTTTGTGCACTGCACCTCATCTAGTGAAATTAACCTTCTAGCCCTTAGACTGACACGAGATTACGATGAACCGGATGCAAGTATACCACTATATTTTGTGAAGTGCAGCCTGCAAGGAATCCAGGGACATGCACGCACCTCCACCGTCACAAAACGGCACAGGCAAAAGCGGCAAAATCAACTGCGTACCATGGAGGACTACGGCAATGAGTGAAAGCGAAATTTCCTTCCTGCACTTCCGCTTACCACAGATGCAATCAGTGCCTTCAGCGAATGCTACCTGATTATGATCATGCAAATCCTGTCTGTTTCGTTCAAATAAGACAGCGGGAATTATGTGGAGACGACGCGGCAAAAAGCAATGACTGGAAGCCGACGTATGTCTGGTGCGAATATTTACAAGGTCTCCCGTACATGAACAACAGCCACAAAACCAAGCGCCATTCGCACCGGGGTCTTTTTAGTCCAGCTCCTTCGCTGGGTTTTAAACGCACGCGCAGAGAAAAGGAAACAAGAGTGCGCCCAGGCAACATGACGCCGGGCTCGTTTCCGGCTTCAAAAAATGTCGCATGACGGCCTCTGCTTTAATTTTTCGTTCCTCCATGAGCTTCACAGAAAGTCAGGGGGCGGCCTCTCTAAACATAGAGGAAGGAAAGAACTCAGGAGAGGCAGTTACGTCACGTGCTTTGAAGGCGTTCCCCCCCCCCCTTGGTTGCTGTCTCGGCACCCATGCGCATGCGCAGCAGGCAAAGCAGCAGATGACGCCGCTGCACCCAGTGTTACTATTGGCAGCACCGTTGGTGAAAGACTTCCAGAAGTCCACGCTTTCCTTGCAAAAGCGCGACATCCGGCACACTTCTTGGCATGCAGCAGGGATAGCGAGGGCCTCTCCTGAGCTTTCCTTCCTTCATGACCAAATTTTCCTTCCTCCATGGATGAGGAAAAATTGAGAGGGGAGAAATCAAGTGACATTTTTTGAAGCCCGAAACGAGCTTGGCGCCATGTTGCCCGGGCGCGCTTAGACTGCAGTGCGAGTAGCGGTTGGTTTCTTTGTGGCCATTGTTCATGTCCGGAAGACCTCAGAAATATTCGTGCGAGGTATTCGGGTCCTACCAATCATTGCCCTTTGCGTGTCGTCTCCACGTCATCCCCACTCTCTTGCTCAAAAGAAACAGTCCGGCCTTGCATGGTCATAATCAAGTAGCATTCGGCAAAGGCGCTTATAGCAACACCTGTAAACACTGGAAGGAACTTTCGCTTTCAGTTATTGCGGTGGCCACCATGGTACACACTGTCTCTCATTGCTTTTGCTTGCGTTGTTTTCCGAAGGTGGAGTTATACGCCCTTGGGGTCCTTGCAGGCTGCACTTGGCGAAATTTAGCGGCATATTACCTCCAGTCCGTCATAGACTCGGGTTAATCGCCAGGCTAGAAGGTCAATTTCACCAGCAGAAGTGAAGGGTGTAAAATTTTAGTTCAGTGAAATTGCGTATAAATGCACAGCTGCTGCCACAGGCGAATGCATGGGTGTATGTGAATATCGAGAATTGGGCCTAGACTAAATTTGTTTATTGTTGTATATTTAATTAATTTGTTGCACTTAATTGCAATCAATATTTAAAACAGAACTAGTTTAAAACGTAACTGCTCTTCTCCTTTCGTGAGTTTCATTGTGTTCGCAATTTCTCAAAGCGCAGTTGAGCTGTCCACTGACCCAGGGAGCCAGTTATGCACCCTTCCTTTCATCAAAATTCTCGGAGTCTAGAACGTTGCCAACGCCAACGCCAATGAACACAATGAACGCCGACGGCCTAAGCGTCAGTGCCGCGTTTACATCAGGAGTTTTTAGAAAGGATAGCTGAAGAGTAAATTTCCAAATGTGGCACAGCAGGCCCTTTTTCACCCGCCGCGGTGGCTCAGTGGTTAAGGTGCTCGTCTACAGAGCCGGAGAACCCAGGTTCGAACCCGACCGCAGCGGCCGCGTTTCGATGGAGGCGGAACGCAAAAGGCGCCCGTGTGCTGCGCGATGTCAGAGCACGCTAAAGATCCCCAGGTGGTCGAAATTATTCCGGAGACCTCCACTACGGCACCTCTTTTTCTCTTTCACTCCCACCTTCCTTCCCATACGGCGCGGTTCAGGTGTCCACCGAGATACGAGACAGATACTGCTCCACTTCCTTCCCCCAAAAAACAATTTTGCCAATTTTCCAGGCAAGTTTGTAAAATACTGCTGTCACACGGCCACTTTCGATCGCGATCGGTCTCGAGCGCGGTTGAAGTTTGAAGCGCGATCGAGGTGGACAGATGCTACACGTATCCACTCAATTCCGATCAACAAGTTACATTGCTACATACGAGATGGCGCAGCGCCTACTGTCGTCATCGCTATCGATTTCTAATAAATTAGAAATAACAATCGTTAATAAAAATTTTATTGTGAAAATTTCAAACTATGAGCAGAAAAGGCAGCTTAATTACTTTCTGCTGCAACCAGCAGTGGACTCGATAGCGAACAGCAGCAAAACAACGCTCGGTGCACGCGTGAACGGTAGCGCCATCTAGTGACAAGGCGCAAAAGCACATCAACTCTGTGATGAAGTAGTTTTCTTCCGTAATTGCTGGTAGCTAGGGTCAGTGCATTGCAAGCCTTTTTTTCGTTCCAAGAAGAAAAACTGCAAATAGTAGAAAATGTAACAACTGACTAAAAGCAAGACAACTGCTTCGCCAGGTGTCGCTCTTGCGAGGTGCACACACCGCATTTAGTTAGGCCTAAGAGCTTGAGAATTGCCAAATTATCTGAAAAACAGGGGCTAGTTATCGCTTACATCTCTACGCGTGGGCGAGTGTGCGAAATAAAAGCGAACCGCTACCATTTGAGCGAGCTATCGCGTCGAAGAATCCAGCGGTGACATGTATTTATTCCGAAGCGGCCGAGCAGGGCGCCGCCATCTTGTCAACGCATCCCCTCTATCGTGCTCCATGCGCTCGAGTAGGATCGCGGTCGATCGCGATTGAATTCGCCGTGTAGCAACGCCGGATCTGCATCGAGTTCGATTTCGATCGACTCGATCACGATCCAAAGTGCCCGAGTGACAGCAGTAAAAGAAAGGCCAGCAGGCTAATGGCGCCTTACCTCAGAACTGCTAAGGGAGCAGGGAGCACCTCCTCGCAAAGCAGACACGGGGCGAATAACAGCCGCCACGGCAGGTTGTCCCCGGCCCATGGCAGCAGCTGCTCGGAGTCCAGGATTCCAGACAGTGTCCAATTTAAATGATATCCTCGATGAAGGCCTCGCTTATCTCTATCAGGAACCTTGCTCTCGCAGCTATCTCCAGTGGAAGATTCCAGAGGAGCCAGCGCACGAATGATCTGCGTCTTCGAGATGGCGCGAGCTTCGCCAGAGTGGCGCGCGTGTCACAGTGCAGTCCATTTGATGATGATGATGATGATGATGATGTCCTCGGGCTGAATGGCACATACCCACGGCGGGGGATTGGCCAGGGTGCATAGCGGATACAAACGCACTCAAGTACAGGGAATGGAGTATAATTAAATATAAAATTTGGGACACAGAGCCAGAATTTGTACAATACAAAAAATACGGAGAAAGAAAAGTTGTGAATTCACATTCTAGCAGAGGAATCTACCAGATGAAATTATATAATTGTGAATAGAATCGAACACTAGTTTCAGGGCATATCCCTTGGCGCTTGCCCCGAAGGATAAGAGAATTGGAATAGATAGAGGAAGCCCAAGCCGAGCGAGGGGGATCTCCAAGCAAATTCTACGGAGAGCAGCGAGCCGCCTGCAGGAGAAGAAAAAATGTTCTATAGACTCAATTTCGCCACAAGACTCACAAAGGTTGGATATCGAAAGCCCCGATCGGCATAAATAAAGATTTAGCCGCGGTATCCTGCAGCGCAAAAGGGTCATGGACACCTCACATTGCCTCGAACTGCACATCCGCACACTCCAAGGAAATGCCAGGTGTTGAAAATCCGCTGCAGCGAGGAGAGGCTCATGGCTCAAGGTGTGGAAACGCTGGAATCGCTGAAAGCGTGCTAAAGTCAAGTAAATAGTATTTGGGACGAAAGGGACAATAGGACCATCAAGGGCAGACTTCGCTAAAAAATCAGCCCTCTCATTAGAAACAATGCCACAGTGCCCAGGGACCCAGTGAAAGCGAACTTCTGAAACATGTGGAGGAATAACAAATTGAAGGGAACGGCTCATAGGAGTATCACTCGAGGTTTCGAGCGCTGCCAAAACAGAAAGGTTGTCTGAGAGTATAATAACCCGAGTGACACTGCAGGGAATCCTTATTAAGGCCAACTCAATGGCCAGGAACTCAGCTACAAAAATAGGGGTATAGACAGGGGCCCGAAATGAGTAACTCCAATCAAGAGCCCTTGAGTAAATACCAATAGCGGCCTTTTCATTTTGCTGGGAGGCATCTGTATAGACGGCAATATGGTTAGGAAAATTGTCTAGGTACTCCTCTATGAGCCCATTTAACATATTGGCGGGCAGGTTCTTAGCATTCCTTGGGAGGTGTTCCAAACGACGTAGCAACACCCCACCGCTGCCACCAGTTTGTTACTGACGAGGTAGCATGGACGTGCGCCGGAGAGTGAATGAGGGACGTCTGAGACGATGCTGCTGGGAAAAGACAATGAAGAGGAATTTATACATGAATATTTACAAGTGAGCTGCAGGAACGCTGCATCACGACAGCTCAACAGGAGACCATGATGACAAAAGCTCTTCGGCCGTGCCGCTGCCGGCTTTTTAAGAGTTCTCTTCCCTAGGGTCCCTAGATGGGGGCCGGGTTTCACTGGCACCAATCACCGACACGCACGCACTCACTCACTCCCGAGAGATCACTCCGTCGTCACGCGCTGGGAGAGGGGAACGATGCCAACCACGTAGCGCAGACGCCGAAATGTCCATGAGCGGCGTTCGCGCGCGTTACGAACGCGCGTTCACACTCGGTGTACGGGAAACGCTCGCTCAACCGGGCAGACGGACGCGGCTTCCGTGGCCATCCAGGCGTTCACCCAACGCGCGTCTCGGGGTTTGTCGGCGTTTCGCTGCTGCCATGTCGTTGTCTTCCCCACGACGAAAGCCGGACGTAACAGACTGCCCCGCCGGGGGAAGGAGATCCCGATGGACAGGGGACAGCATCCGCTGTCCGGAGGGATGTCGCTTGAGGCTGGTCTCAACCGGAGTCGGTTCTCTCTCGGCGGTTCGAAATTTCACGCGTTCTGCTACTGCAGCGTCGCCACAACGGGTCAGGTGGCTTTCGTTTTGCCTGAACGCTCCCAGTTAGCCTGGCCCTTTTTCGGGGCCTGTCGCGTCTGGAGTACTCGGTTGACTCGCGGTAAATCTCCTTACAACAAAGCGTCGTCTCCAAACTTCGGCTGCTACTGTTCACCGGCCGCTTCGAAGAAATGTCTCCCATGATTCCCTCATTGGGCCGGCCGGTGAGCTCACTATTCTCTTCCGTAGAGAAAACGCCAGCCTCACTTTTCAAAATAGCCTCGGCCTCCGAGTTCGAGACGGACGCTTCTTTCTTAGCACTGACAGTGCTCGCAAACAAAGCAGGTCGCTCGGCTTTGTTTTCGATGGGAATCCTGCAACTCACAGCTTGCTCTTGATTCCCATTAAACTCGGCCTTCACAGAACTTTCATCATGACTTTCCTCAAATAACCCAAGGACTACTTTTCCCTGGTCACGGAGACCTTCGGCGTCTTTCTCCTGGGTATTATCCTCCCGACCGCAGGAATCCGCCTCCGTCCCGGAAAGTGCATGCTTCTCTGGGCTCAAAACCAACGCATTGCCCCTTTCCCTATTTTTAGCAGTGCCTACATTATCGCCCGAGCCCTCACGGCTGGCGGATCTGCACTCTTCCTCGTTACTAGCCTTAGTGTCTACATTATCCCCCAAGCCCTCACGGCTTGTGGATCTGCACTCTTCGCTAGCTTTTCGACCGAACTCCTCGGTCCTCGCTGCCGAAGTGGCCTTCCTTTCTTGGACCAAACCTGTCCTATGCCGCCACTTCTGCACAGCACTCGTGTCATCCGGCGACTGAGCGGAGCTTCTAACTCGGTCCCTGACACTATCGCGGTGTAGCTTACCACCGTCAATTTGGCCTTTCAAATCTGCCTCCGCGGGAATTCGAAAGTATCGGAGGAGCGCACTTTTGGTTATCGCATAGTTGTGGGCATCCTCGTCAGACAACCTCGCCCAGACATTACAAGGTTCACATGGGAGAAATCCCATCAACACAGTTGGCCAATAACTCTGGTCAAGCTGCTCCTCCATGCAAATTCTCTCAAAATTTTCTAGAAAAGTTCCGAAATTTTCGCCTTTTCTCAAAAAACTTAAGCGAGATCGCGTTCTAATACTTCTGATCGTGTTAAGTTCACATGTGAGTTCCTGCATCTCTCTTTCGTATTCCTGTTCCCGCAGCTTTGTTTCGCGTTCATGTTCCTGCTGCTCTCTTACGCGTTCCTGTTCCCGTAGCTCTCTCTCCTCAATGGTCTCGAGGCATTCCAAAAGCTCGTCATCCTCAGCCTCTAACGCAAGAATAGCCTTCAGCAGTTCCGGTTTTCTGAGTTTGTCTGATACCTCCAGACCCAACTCTTTCGCAAGCTCCAGTAACTTTGGTTTGCGCAGCGTCTTCAAATCCATGGCTGCTCCGAGAGCTGCTTCTCTACTGCCCGCTATTGCCTTGCTGCAACTAACCCAGCAGCAACGACAACCCAATTACCAGCTCTGTTTCTGACACTAACGAAAGCCTGGCAAAACTCAGCAGAAGAAAGTCCCGCACTCACCAAACCTCGCAGCCAAGAATCCAGCGCAGTCGGTCCGCTGCAGGCAACCAGTCATCACAAAGGGCTGTTGCACTGCCCCCGACTCGCCGTTCTGCTGCTCAGCGTCCCGTTGTCCGCAACTCTCCGCTGGCGTCCGATGTTTCGCATCCCACCGCTGCCACCAGTTTGTTCTAAACGACGTAGCAACACCCCACCGCTGCCACCAGTTTGTTACTGACGAGGTAGCATGGACGTGCGCCGGAGAGTGAATGAGGGACGTCTGAGACGATGCTGCTGGGAAAAGACAATGAAGAGGAATTTATACATGAATATTTACAAGTGAGCTGCAGGAACGCTGCATCACGACAGCTCAACAGGAGACCATGATGACAAAAGCTCTTCGGCCGTGCCGCTGCCGGCTTTTTAAGAGTTCTCTTCCCTAGGGTCCCTAGATGGGGGCCGGGTTTCACTGGCACCAATCACCGACACGCACGCACTCACTCACTCCCGAGAGATCACTCCGTCGTCACGCGCTGGGAGAGGGGAACGATGCAAACCACGTAGCGCAGACGCCGAAATGTCCATGAGCGGCGTTCGCGCGCGTTACGAACGCGCGTTCACACTCGGTGTACGGGAAACGCTCGCTCAACCGGGCAGACGGACGCGGCTTCCGTGGCCATCCAGGCGTTCACCCAACGCGCGTCTCGGGGTTTGTCGGCGTTTCGCTGCTGCCATGTCGTTGTCTTCCCCACGACGAAAGCCGGACGTAACAGAGGGTGTTGTCAAAGAAGACCGCCGTGTCAGCCCGCCTGTGGTTGACCAGTACTAAAGATCTCACTGATACAGAAATATTTGACAGCAGGGAGTTAGTGAACACCACCTGAGGGAGCTTATACCGAGACCAGGGAGTACCAAAGAAGAGAGTTGGGTTCGTTGTAAATATAGGGTTAGCCAATCCAGGAACAGGCTCCAAAGACCTTAAAAATGTCCGCACAGTGATAAGCTCAAACCGGGAATTGAGATCAGGTATCCGCGCCTCCAAGTACAGCACAGCATTAGCTACTGATTTAGGCAGACCTAAGCAAAGGCGCAGAGCGCGTCGCTCCATAACAAACAGGGGTTCACGCTTGTACTTTGGGCACCCAGAAAAGAGAACGGAGCCGAATTCAAGGATTGGCCGTACATAGGTCTTATAAAGAAGTAGTAGAGTGTCTCGTCGCATACCGAATTTTTTGTTGCTGATCCTCACCAACCGGCCGAGGGCACGCTCACCCTTAAGCGCAATGCTTCTAATGTGTGGCCGCCAGTCTAAATGCGGGTCATATATTATACCCAAGTATTTTGTTGAATCAACTTGCGGGATGAGGATAGAGTGATACGACAGAGAGATGTAAAGAGGGGTTGCTTGTGGGAAAACAAGGACGGCACACTTGTTCACATTTAAAGTTAACTTTATGCTGTCTAGCCAAACTTCCAGAGCATTTAAATACTATTGCAGTAATTGGTACAGGATATGAATGTCTTTGGCAGAAGCGAAAAAAGCAATATCATCCGCATACACATAAACTTTGACGGCAGGGTGAATAGGGATATCACGCATTAGTATGTTAAACAATAACGGTGAAAGAACGGAGCCTTGTGGGACACCTCTAGACTGGGCGTATGTTGTAGAAGTTAACGTACCCTTAGAACAAAAGAACGCTCTATTCTTCAAGAACTCTCCTATCCACGCAAATAGGTACAAAGGAGGTTGTACATTAGCCAGTTTATGAAGCAAAATGCTGTGTTCAACGCTGTCGTAAGCCTTTGCAATATCTAAAGTAACCAGAGCTGATACCTCATTTTGCCTCATAGCAACCTTAATACGGCTCTCCAAGTCTATGTGCGCGGTCCAAATCGAACACCCCCGGCGAAAGCCAATCTGAGCCTCGCTAAAACCTTGAATACTCAGAATATGACTCGTGAGGCGGCTGAAGACTACCCGCTCTACAAGCTTAACCAAATTTGATGTGAGAGCAATCGGCCGAATATTGTCGAGATCAAAACCCTTCCCCTGCTCTTTCAGCAGTAAAATAATTTTCGCTGTTTTCCAATTTTGTGGAATCCAGGCTTTTTCCAAAGACCAGTTCACAATCTGCAAGAGGTACGGGGCAAAATCTTGCATTAGGATTTTAAGCATGCCAACTGTTACTCCGTCAATCCCAGGGGCAGCAGATTGCAGGCAATTAACTACGGACGCTAAATCAGAGGCAGATACCTTAGTGAAGTCTCCACCCAAATGAAACGGGGTTGATGGAAAGGTAGTGCGAGCTTGAAAACGCACAGCAAGGCCTTGAGCTATGGACTCTAGTATATCTTTTTCGTCCCGAGGTGGCAATACTGTGGACTGAGAGATGTGAGAAGAGGGCAGCACATGAGTATGTTCCATGAATCTATAAAGAGACTTCCGGTTGACAGGATTAGACAGATAGGTGTTCAGGCTGGCATTGTAATCATCCTTAGCCTTAGATATTGTTCTTTTAAAAGAGGCTGCAAAGAATTTGTAATTTATCCAGTTCTTTGGGCACTGGTTGTGCGTTAGACTCTTCCATGCAGCTTTCCTTCGACGATAGGCTTTTTCGCAGTCGTCATTCCACCAACTGGAAGGAGTCTTATTTACAACGCCTGACCGGACTGTAAAGACTGCTCGCCGAGAGGCGTCTAACACTGAATTTAATACCAGAGGGCCCCCGTCAGATTTATCGGAGGGGGAAACAGATGAGAGGGCCTCACCTAGGAGGTTCTTGAACAGTGTAGTATTTATAAATTTTTGTGGCGAACCAGTCGCCCTGACTGGACTGCACGCAATAGTGAAAGTGATTGGGGAGTGGTCACTGGACGTACCGCAGTCAACTGTACACCACGAAGATACCGCTGTACCATTAACTGCTAGCGTTAAATCAATTGCTGATCGAGAATTAGCCCTCATGTAAGTTATGGCGCGACTATTGTAACAGCACACGCCGTTTGCTGACATCCAAGACCAAAGTAATTTCCCGCTAAAGTCTGATCTGAAACCCCAAATTACATGATGAGAATTGAAGTCCCCAGCTAGAACTACTCGTCTGCTGATGCGCAGTAACGCAAGCGCTTCGTTTTCCTTTTTTCGCAGCACCTATATTTAGAGTTTTATTAAACACCTCGTCCGTACAACACAAAACATAAATTGAGTAAAAACTTTAATATTTTCTAGTGGAAAAATTCCGTTCACTACGTGTGTCCAATCAGAACGAGCCGCAAGGCATGCAGGGTACTCCGACTTCCGGATTGTGCGGCGAGATGCCCGTGTTCGGCGCTCTCCTTGAAATGCGGAATTGCCAAGCTTAAATTCGCTCTTAATATATTAGTATACGCGCGAATGAACTCGTAAAAAAGGTCAGCATGCTCTACGTGTATTATTATGCCCACGCTCGACGTTCCGTATTGGAATTAAGGGCGGAAAAGCGTTGTAAGTGCGAACGTTTCGGCATGAGTCGTCTGTTCGCGCTGAAGTTTAGGACGCTTCATTCACTCGCTAAAAAGTCCGCCTCTTGTTACGGTTATCGTGTGGCTGCTAACAGTTCTCTAATATATATTAGAGTACATATTTCCAAGAGGTTTCGCGCTTCCAGGCGCTGAATATATGGACTACCAGCAACCGCAGCCTAGCATTACGTACGAACGCACTGGTGCGCACATTGTAGCAGAGTGGCTACAATGGCAAAGAGCTTGTACATGATTAAACCGTGCAAATCCTCGGAGGACTTTCGGTACTCTTTCTATACACGCCGCGGTGGCCTACTGGTTACGGCGCTCGGCTACCGAGTCCGAGGAACCGATCCGGCCGGGTCGCGGCGGCCGCGTTTCGATAGAGGCGAAGCGCGAAAGGCGCCCGTGTGCTGCGCTATGTAAGCGCGCGTGAAAGAACTCCCAGTGGTCTTAATTAATATGGAGGCCTCTACTACGGCG
This sequence comes from Amblyomma mixtum, assembly GCF_055824585.1. Lineage (NCBI taxonomy): Eukaryota > Metazoa > Arthropoda > Arachnida > Ixodida > Ixodidae > Amblyomma > Amblyomma mixtum. The sequence goes on along the minus strand of NC_143014.1, from coordinate 257,254,562 downwards.
TCCCTCATTGCCCACGTGTCGCTCCTCTCAAAAGTCTGTGTACAGTCGCCATCAAAAGTAAACGGAATCCAACTTTGTCAAAAAAATGTAATTGCTTTAAATCTGAATCATAATGGTCCATGTTTTTTGGTGCACAGTGCAATTCGCACAATTACAATTAGTCTGCACATATGTATTCAAGGCTGCATGAATTGAGCGGCAATGATTACATTTTTTCGTTAATATTGCCTTCTATTTACTTTTGACGGCACCTGTACTTGCCAATGTTTTACAACCTTAGCAAGGGGCACAATCTGTTTTATTATCGGTTCCTGTACATGTCAGCTTAATTGCTTTCGGTTAATATTTGTTATGCTTCATGGAATAATTACTGCAGAAGCTGGCATGCTTAACATCTCTGTCAAGTGACTTAATTTTAGTTGAGCTGAAATGCAACTGCATTACAAATGTGTTGAATTTTCAGCACTCTTTAGTCATTCTGCATGTACGAATTATTCCCCAACAAGCATGCACTGATACTTTGTGGCTGAAAACATCTACTTATATATGTGCGTCAAGAGCCTGGATGGGCAAGTTACATGGCAGCTATTTTAGCAGTGAGAGGCGTCCACTTACTGCGGCTTTGGTGGATACATAAGAACTTTGTTCACAAACAAAATTAACTATGCATAGTTATGCACTGCACTGCAATGCATTTCACATCCTGCATGGTGGTGTGGGACATTACATGCCATTTACATATAACTTCCAGCTATGAATGTTAAGAATTTTTCTACTCGATTTCCCAATGCTGGTTGCTACATTATGTAGATGAAAAAAATGTACAAAAATAATGCTTTGTTTTGTGTCATCTCCTGAACGTTCACTAGCTTCAGGATGAAAAGTCAATGGTGCTTCCCATCAAGGCAGAGGAGAGCCTGCAGCCATTTTGCTGTCGTGTACTTTGTGCTCTGAGCTAGCTAGTTGAAGGGAAACCACTAGCCTGTGTACGGACAGGTGTCACCAATGGTTGGCACCTCAGCTGTTGATGCCTAGCTATGTACAGAAATGTGGAAATCTATAACGCACTGTATGCACAGTGTTCAAGGTAAGGTAGGTAAGTAACAACACTAGCAGCTAGGCAAAAGATGAGCTTGCCTTGTGTTATTTCTAATGAAAACCTAAAGCCAAAGCAAGGCATCAAAGCCTGCTGCAGACCTTCGCTACAGGCACCACAACATAAACAAAGTCAGGCACAAAGACAAAACAGTTAGCAAACAGCAGCCAAAAGCAGAACAAGCTCTTGACATGGGCAACTTTACTGTCGAACTACAAGAGGAGGAAGTTTCTCGGCTATTAATGGGAAACTCTTCTTGACCTGCGGGTAATAACATCATATCTTTGTCTTGCAAAGGCTTTTGCTGTGCATTTTCTACAGCATGTAATAAATGAGTAATTCAGGAGATCTGAGTGACAAATAGTAAACTATAATAAAGAGTATGGTCGAGCGTAAAAAAAACATCATGCTTCGGATTTTACAGCACACACAGAAGCTTGATCAGAGTTGTTTTGAGCATTTTCTACAAGTTTGTTACAAACTCTTGTGCAGTGTTGAACAAAAGGCATTTGCCCAGTTTTAGCTTTGGCATTAATGCGGCACAGCTTGCATGTTAAATGACTTTGATACACTATCCCTACGACACTAGTGATACCAAAAAGTCTGGAATGTTTGTGAACACCATGTGTTCCTTGGCTTTTTAAAACTAGCAGTTTCATAGCATGATTATTACTCTTGATCCTTATTGACCCAACCAATAGACCAGCCTCTGCCTTCCTTGTAGCATCTTGTACTTTTTGAAATCACTAATGTCCATCTCAATTAGTCAAAAATTAAGTGCAATATTACTACATGCAAGCGTGCAATGCATCACATATGTAAGCTATCGACGTAGACATTTATTTACTTCACATGCATGTTCAGCACCTAAACAGTTTGGAAATGATGCTTTGCAGTACATTGACAGTTCAGTATTTTAACACTTCTCTCAGATGTCAATTCTCTTAAGTTCTATACAATGAAAGGTGAAAAACAGCTATACTATGTTGGCTGCTGTATTTTTTTGATTATGTTATCCTGAAGTGAAGCTTTTCCCAACTTAGTGACTCAGAGTACGAAAAGAAAGGCGGTAAATAATAATCTCATCACTTCCTAATGCGGTCACCTTGTCTGGCAGCCTCCCTCTCCGCACAAAGGAAATGAAGAAACATTACTGCACCATGCGGGTCCACACGAACAGGGAACTTAAGTGTAACAGCTTGCTTAATTATAATTTTCCACACTTGCTGCGTGCTCATGTCGACTAGTGTTCTGGTGAAAACGTCTTTCAGTTCGAGCATGAAATTAGCGAAAATGGCCTTAAAGTACAATTCATAACTTTTACAAGTGCTCGTAAGCATACCTTAACGCTGCGACCAGAGCAGTGCCAGCGAACGGGTCGCTGCTGTCCGTGGCCGCGGTGTCACCGTTTCAACAGCTGATGGTAGTGACCACACACACCTTAAGTATAAGCTATTGATTCGAGCTACTCACATTCAGCGCAAATATCTGAGGAATAATCGTCCTGTCCTTTAACCTCTTAAGTTGTCACGCTGTACTGACGGAGGCCGAACAGCATATATTTGCAAACATAGCCCGCGTGGTGCTGCTGCCATCATGTGAAAACAGTTGTGGCACATAGCAAAGTCTTCTGAGCAAGAAATTGGTGCTCCCCAAGGAGATAAACAACATACTTGACCGAATTCTTCAACTTCCTCAACGCTCTGAAACTCTGCCGCCAAAAAATTCTCGAAACATATAGCCTAGGGTTGACCATCAAAGGCAGTCTGCCAGCCGATCGCAACGGCGCACTGTTCTTGCCGTTCCCTATACTTGATGGCACTCGGAACATGTTGCGTCCCTTTGCAGTGAAGTTTCTGCTGGTTGAGGCAGCGCACAACATCCTTTTTCCAGCAATGTGAGTGCCAGTATTAAGGAGAAAAAGACTGAAACCGCATGTCTGCCAGCAATTCCCACACAAACAAAACCACAGGAACGACCCGGAAGTTCCAATTCACGTGACAACTCTGTGCCATGCTCATTGCTTCTTTCTTTTGACTAGAATATCATTAACTCCTGTTTATTGCCCGACCCACTCTACTCTTATCCAGTCTCTTAATGCTACATTTATCATTTTGCTTCCCATACCTTGTTGCGTTAAGCTCAACCTTTTCAGTAGCCTCAGTGTTTCTGCCCTATACCAAGTACTAAGAAGATACAACAAACTCTTCTCTAGAGGAAACTGGTAAATTGCCATTCACTATCCGAGAATACTTGCCAAATGCACTGAACCTCAATCTTATTGGCATGGGCAACTTGCCATTCGTACTGTTTCACTTGTGAAGCAAATCACTTTATCTCTAGGCCAAATTTTTCTTCCAGGACTCTACCCTGACCTGGGGCTCCAGTATACAGCACAGTTCCCCAATGGTTCTGTGCAACAAAGATGCAGAGAATACAGTGGGTTGACATTTCACTCAACACTTATTTTATTGATGCAATAACTACATGCACTAGCATGAACTCTACAACTGTCTTGTTTCCAAATGTGTTGTGTAAAGCAAAACTCGCTTTACTAAGCAATGTGATTGCCACTTTTTTTTCCGATAGGAATTATGGTGCACAACTACAGTTCAAGCCCCACAAGCTCCGCAATTTCTAACCAAGCACTCGGAGAAAGAAAGGGACATTGCAGGCATCCTCCTGGAATGAGGCTCACTTAAGTGCTGTACAGAAGACAAGCAGTGCAAGTGCAATCTGGAGGATTCCCAAAAAGGTTTGCAGATATGATCACTGACGAAAATGTAACAACATTCACAGGGCTGCCGTCAGTAGCAGTTCTGAACGCACTCATCGAGTGCTACAAAAACTACACCCACTGTCTGGTCGACAGCACATGTCAGCAAGAAAGAGGACTGTTTTAATGTTGAAGTTAAAGCACAATATATCAACCGCCTCCCTCAGGCATTTGTTTGACTCCACAATAACAACATGCAACAAGATCATTGCAGAAAAAGTGCAGGTATTGTCTGAAGTTCTAAAATTTGTTGTCATGCTCCCCTCGAAAAAGGAAATTGTTGAACATCTGCCAAAGTAGTTCAGTAATGTAAGAGTTGTTGTTGACTGCACCGAGATAGCTTTGGGGCAGCCCAACTGTTTGCAGTGTGCACTGAGAGTGTATTCACACTACAAGAGGGGATTCACAGCTAAATATATGATAGCCATCACTCCAGCTGGCATGATTGCTTATATAAGTGGAGGCTATGGGGGACACGCGTCTGATAAGGCCATACTCGAACAAAGTGGCCTGATTGATGCACTTGAGCCAATATCAGATGCAATCATGGCTGATCGTGGGTTTTTAATTGACGAAATTTGCACACACTACCTCACTCATCTTATCCAGGCTCCATTCAAAAAACAAAAGAAGCAGCTGTCTAACGGGGAAGCTCTTTGAACCCAGACGATTGCTTTGGCCAGGCTGCGCGTCGAATGTGCGATCCAACGGAAGAAAATGTTCCAAGATCCTGGCAACAAAAGGGCCATGGTACATGGTTGGGCAGTTGGATGACATCCTCAAGGTCATTGCTGGTATAACGAACCTTTCATCGTGAAATATTGCTGGACATCGTTTCCTGTGAGATACTGCAATTGTTTGTCAATTTTTAAGTTTGTTCTATGCTCATGCTAAACATAACAAAATGGAACAATTGCTCTTGTTGAATAAATGTGCTTGCATACAACTGATGAACTGATTTTATTTATGGTGCAAGGAACACCTTGGCTGAAGCGTGGTCTGCTGGAGGCAGGGAGAGAAGTCCATTTTTCTGAGCAATTCAAACACAAAAGCTTATACCGAGTGGTCAATGTTTGGCAGGATTGGGCAGTGAACCTTGCACATCCTGCATACGAAGCGGATGCTCAAACCACTGGGCATTGCTGTGGTTGCATGCACACAATTGTTTTGTACCTCTATTCTGTGTGCTCTCCGAGCTGTGCTGGAACCGATTATTCTTTGGGTGTTCATCTCTCTTCCCTGAGTGCATAATGGGCATAAATCTGGCATGTTTTGCATGCATGGCAAACCATATCCAAACAGATTTTCAGCCAGCATTGCAAAAAAGGCTTCTTGAAAGATGAGGATCATTGCAAGGCATTTCTAGTGATGACGTGTTAGGCGTGACCATAAAGCATTAACAATTTCAAAAGTCAAGGTATACTTCGGGCATATTCCCATGAAACAACTAGAAGTAGGTAAGTCGTAGCTCGAGCATGGCTGCCTAGCTCTGCAAAAAGATGAAGAGGCATTCTTAGGCTTTATTTCAGATTGAATACAATCAAAAATGCTGAGTCCCCTAATTTCAACAGCTGTGCAGAAAGGCACTCGGTGAGAAGCAGGAAGTAATGTTTACAGTTTTCATACTACAGACGGAGCACCTGCCATTATGTCCCAAGCATTAAAGGGGCCACTAACTGGTATGGTAACAGAAGAGCAAGGGAAATGGCTAAGCATGTTGGAAATTCGCCTATGCAACAAGGATGTGCCCTTTCTGGTGAGGGCAAAGAGCAGGTTTACCGATGACCCATCGATGATGTTATGTAATTGCAACTTCATAGATGCAATGCCTGACTTTCGATGGAGTCTTAACACAAAGGGAGCCCTCATGTTGCAAGATGTTGATGTGATCACGTGGTGCCCCAATTCCTAACCCTTCCCTGGAGTAGTGTGAAGCTGCCTGGGCCAGCCACAACTTGGCCGACCAGCTTCACCTGACCGGCTGGTCAACAGCAGTTTCAGTTGCCGTGGGGCTCCTGGCATAGGGGCCCTCCCCATCACACTGCTCAACACTGACCAACAAATAAGTTTTACCGTCTGTCTGTGCACATTAAAGAACCCCAGCTGGTTGACAGCCACCGCGGTGGCTCAGTAGTTATGGCGCTCGGCTGCTGACCCGAAAGACGCGAGTTCGATCCTGGTCACGGCAGCCGAATTTCGATGGAGGCGAAATTCTAGAGGCCCGTGTACTATGCAATGTCAGTGCATGTTAAAAAACCCCAGGTGGTCGAAATTTCCGCAGCCCTTCACTGCACCATCCCTCATAGCCCGAGTTGCCTTGGGATGTTAAACCCCTATAAAACACAAACCAGCCAGTCAAAAATAATCTGGAGCCCTCCAGTACGGAGTCCCTCAAAACCGACAGGCTGCTTCAGAATGTTACACCCATAAATTTCCAGTTTTTCCCCCTTGCTCTCTTTTCATCATGCTTTATGGCCCCTTTAAGCACAGTGATAGAACATCTGACACTTAACAGCAAAGACACAAGGGACTAAATGAAACAAAAAATTTACTGTCCTACTTTCTGCAAAAGATCGGACACTACACATGCCTTGTAGATGTCAACAACTGAATCCTTGAAAGATTCAAAGATCTCTTCATCATAAATCACATCTACACATGTAAATTCTAGGTTACTGCAAAAATCAAAAAAGTGCGCTTCCTTAACACCACAGATAGCCATCTGCACATTTAGCTGAGTGACATAGTCTAACTTTGGTCTCAGCATTTCACTACTGCTGAAAGAATTTTGCAGCTTTACAGGACACTTAATTTCCAATAGGACCTCCCTGCCCTCACAGCACTGGCTGAGAAAAATTACCCTGCCATCGGAAGAGCAGCCAATAAATGGCAGATCAATATGCAAAATCAGGCCAGTCAGCTGCAACTTAACTCTATGGCCCTGGGCTTCCTGCCACTGCACATATGTACTGCGTGCAGCATCTTCGTTGGCACTACCAGCTCGCATCGCAGGGGTGCTTACATGGGATGTTCTGAGGATAAGGCTCAGAAATGGACCAATATTTGGTGCAGCCCTTGTGCGCAGATACGTCTTGGCACGGGTCATGCAAGCGTGTGCAATGCTTGCAGTTACAAGGCCCTTCCTAAACATGTACCATGCTGGTGTAGATTGCTGACCGCGTGTTAAACGCTCAATCTCTTCCCGGACAGTCTCCGAGCCATACACGTCACATATGTATGCCAACACGCCTTCTGCAGTCTTGCTTTATGCCTCTTCCTTGAGCAGGACCAGAAGTGGCGGAGGGCAGCAATGGCAGCGGGTCTTTTTGTCTGCCCAAATAAGCACATAGCTACCTTAAAACAAATGTTCTCGAACATCAAAAAAGAGCAGCGGTACTAGTGAATGAACACTCACTTTCTTTTACGCATCTCTGCCTCAAAAATAGCCAGCTACTTCCTACAACAAAGCAATTAATCCCTTCATGTCAAGCCACTGCAATCAGCACATGACGATGCAAGTAATTGCTTTCTTTAGCCACTTAATCAGCCATTGATCTATATAAGACAATACAGAGCAAGGGCACTTATTAACCATCTTGCTTCCGTTTTCTACCTTGAAATAAGAATCATGCCAGCACTAAGTGCTCCACAACGTACACCTCAGCACTCAACTTACTTTGTGCTCATTGACTGGTGTTCCTCTAGTGCCAATTATTCATTAATTAGCTTTAGTCTAAAAAAATGTATATATATCTACATTATCCTCTAAACATTCCCTTCCTTTATGTTGCGCACCAAATGCACCAGAATGAGGAAGCTTTTCTTTCACCTTGCGGAAGCTTTAAATGATTTACTTGAAAGGTGTAAATTTCGTAGATCTGCATGAAGCGAGTTGAGTAACATAAAATTATTTTATTGCTAGCCAGGTTTTTTCCTATCTGTTTTTCTGCATGTGTTTTTCCAGTACCTGCAAAAAGCACATTCAGCACATGTTCAAAAGCATATTCCAGTACCTGTAAAAGGAGAGTCAGTGCTGTGCGTGTCCTCTCTGTCTGCATCTGTGTCTTTTACGCTGTTTAAAGAAGCATATTCAGCTTTTCAAAATTTCACAAAGCAAAGCACTTTTCCTGAAATGCTTCTGAGCCACAAGACAACAAATTGAAGATAGTTCCAAGAGCTATGACATCTGTTTCGCCACCGAAGCAGCTCCAAGGTGAAGACAAAAACGTACTAACTATGAATGGTGCTACATGAGTACACTACACCAAAAAATGTTCCACTGAAAGCGCTGTACTGAGACACTGAGCACAAGTGGCAAACACGTTACCATAGTTATATAAATATGCAGACTATTGCAGCACTTTTGCCTCACTGCAAGAACAGAAATTTGTTTCGCATTCAGCCACATTCCTTCAGAAATCAGCAGGCCACAATTACAAAGCGGTAGGCCTCATGATTGCAGTTATAACACGGTAGTGCTTTTATGCATTCCATTATGAAAACAGAAGCGATGCTACACAGACTTCACTGAAGAAGTTCTTTAGTCCAGTTACGGCATGTAAAAAAATATATGATACGAGGCTGTGCGCATGTGCTTACCATTACATGAAATGAAAGTTCCTGCTACTACACTTTTTATGTGGGCAGCTTATTGCATATTTATCCCAGAAATTGGCACTACATCTTGCCAATACTTCGTGGGAGGGAACAGCGCGAACAAGACGATAGACAAAGCAAGAGGACACAAAGACGAGCGCTGTTTTAGTTAGGTTCAAGTTGAAACACTGAAAAGGGCCCTGTGCAATAGAAATACATTGAAGACTGATGGATAGCTGGGTGAGTTTGTAATAATATATCGTGGAAGGGAACAGCACGAACAAGATGATAGACGAAGCAAGAGGACACAAAGACGAGCACTCGTCTTTGTGTCCTCTTGCTTCGTCTGTCGTCTTGTTCGCGCTGTTCCCTCCCACGATGTATTATTACAAACTCGCCCAGCTATCCATCCTTCTTCATTGCCAATACTCATTGTTTATTCCTTGAACAGGCATTCAAGAGTTCAGCTTTCCTGGCTGCTTGCATTTTCTGCACAAGAATCCAATACAGTTTTGTTGAACACTTCGCAATAATAAAGTGCACCTCACTACGAACAACACTTCAGTGTAGAAGCATACATATCTTTCTCTTTTTGGCCAATTAATTTTCTTGAATACAATGCCAAGGTCACAGAATATGATTAATCATGGTGCATAAGCATTACAACATACAGTGCAAAGCAGTTGCAACACCCAGGGCCATCTGCGTCTTCACTTGTCTGTGGTCATGACATTCTGTTATCTGTAAGCATGCTAAACCAAGCTGCCTGTATACTTCTTTTATTGCTCACAGTAACATCTGTGCAGAACCTTAGTGGTGCATTTTACATTGAGTGGAATGTTAGCATCTACCTAACCAAAGTAGCACGACCGCAAAGGAAGGTTGTGCAACTTTCTTGAAACTGGGAAGCTGCAGTCGATGCAGTCAGAGAAAATAAACCTACTCGGCCTTATGGGCTGCCCAAATCATTTATTTCACTGTCAAGCATCATTACATTATGGCAGTTGAGTACTGCTGTTGCCTTACTCTCAATTTATATCAGAAATGTTTACTTATGAAAAACCACGACTGTTGTGTAAAGCTGCAAAGGCAAATGAAACAAACACTGAAACCTCAGTAGAGACTCAGCAGAGAAATGCATAATGCACAGAAGGAGCCACACTTAAAGCAGACGAAGAAATTAACCAAAAACTCCATACACAAATAATCATAACTTCGAAAACATCATGAAGGGATAAGTCATTCACGTTTCCTTAAATGCAGCCTTCTGAATCCACCAACACTAAAAAATAAACTATATGCACGTAGCATTTACCTGTGGAATGCCATTGCAGAGTTGGGTGCACTGCTGCAGAGTAATGCAGCCATGCTCTCACAGTCGTTGATTGGAAGCAGATGTTCAGAAGTGGGCAGTTTTGTGTGCCAAAATTTCCACAGCGGCCCTGGTGCATACTTCTCTTGCAAGTCCTTTTCTTTTTTGTTGCCCATGCACATTCCACATCTGTGCAGCTCAGCACCTGCAATGCCCGGAGCCCCACCCTAAAGAAATGATTTTGAATGAGTCAGAGGATTTACTAATTTTTGACAACAGTTAAAGTTCACATTATTCAAGCAGCCAGAATACATAAAACACGCTCTTAAAGCAACATCAGGCTCACGCTGCTGATAATGAGACAGATATCTGTACAAAATTAATAGGATATTAGCTAGACACAAGTAAAGGCCCAGTGCATACTGATAACCTTCTTGCAGCCATGCTACAACAACAAAACTTGAACATATGGCTGCTCTAAATGTATGTATGCAAACTTCCAGCCACTGGTTTTCCCTGGTAAGGGTCGGAGCGTGAGCATACAAATGTAGTTGCTCGTTTCGCTTATTTCTAGAAACAAACGCATTGTCTTTCATGGGTGTGGTTTCACACAACCGCCAATCTGCTGAGGAGATCGGGCGACCATCCGCCGGCCTGAAAAACCGTCACACTACAAAGAAAACTGGTCATTTGGTCTATCCGACAGGCCGCGGTGCGCCCGCAACGGGATCTGCCAGTCATACCACCAACCACATTCTATTCTTCCTGGGAAATTTCAAGATCAGCCTACGGCTTACCGAACCTTTACAAACCTGAGAGGAAATAAACTCTATATCAATGCACAAATGCGTTTAAAATGTTCTGTACATCCCTACCACTACAGGCTATTCGATATTGTCTTGGCGAAAAAGCCAAGCAAGTGCAACCAACAGCTTTATGAAAGGGAGAATGATTTCGCGTGCTGCAGTATGCAATTGGCGCAGTCTAGTGACTTCAACTTTTCAAACAATTCACCTCTTTCATACCAGCGAGACAGCTCGACATACATGGCACTAAACAAAGAGTAAGTCGTGCTTTCCCACACCGATGTTTTACACTTGCTGACAAAAAGAAAAAGAGCATTCTACTTACCTGGACAGGTGGATGAAGACTGCAGCAATCTGCTTGCATTTTGCTGAAAGTCCTTGAAAAACAGCTCTCACCTTCACTGATAACTCATGCGGGTCCGAACCCACGCCAGACGACTGTACGCACAGAGCGACAATATCTGTGTTGCTATCGATTTTTTCTTGCGCCAATTAAGATGATATGTCCTGTGCTGAGGACTCATTCGCTCTCAACGAAACAACGGGAGGTTACGTCGCCCCACTAGAGTCCCTAGAGAACCACCCCCCCACAGAACCCCCACTACAGTCCCTAGAGACAAATTTTGCACAACCCTCCCTTGATCTGCCATTGCTGCAGTGTTGCCAGATTTCGCCGTGCTACTTCGGCGCCCCCCTGCAGGTCACCTGACTTGCGAATAATATTTGACTTATCAAAGAAGTTCGGTACGAGACATGCAATAACTTTCTTAAGTCCTCCAGAAAACACCGGAAGTACCGATATAGGCCTGTAGTTTATCAGCAGGTTTTTGTCGCCGCTTTTATTGCCTACAGAAATTCTTGCATATTTCATCCGGTCTAGAAAAACTGTTTGCAAACACAGGTTAAAAATGGGCTAGTACTGATGAGGTGACAGGTAAGACATATTTAACTGCTTAATTTGCAGATTATCAATGTCTAAAAATTTACTGTTTTTTGCAAAGTGATTTATAAAGTGATTTGCCAGCTCTTTACCTGGGAGCTCATGGCCATTTGCAGTGATCAGCAGAACCGGCCTAATGCTACCTTGATCAAAAACGTTATTGAGAGCTTTCCAGGCTGTATCAGGTTGCTGTTTTTAACGCTGCCGAAAAGCTATTCATAGTAACAAACCTTGGCTCTTCTTAGGTCTGCGTTTAAGCGATTTCTTGCCTTTTTAAACTGCCGCAGTGATTCCTCGCAGCGAGTGCACAAGAAAATGTGGTAAAGACTAGTTTTAGCATTTATCATTCTGATATGGTCATAGTTCACCCAAGGCTTTAATTTTTTCTTACCTTAGTTGCTTTAAATGGAACGCACTTGAAGTAAGTGGACACAAACTGTATAAAGAATGCATTGTATGCATCATTTGCAGTGTTTATTTAAGAATTGGCAAGGAGTTTTGTGCCATTATTTTTCTCTCCACGCCCAAAATTATCGGAGTTGATGCACACATTTTACATGCAAAAGTGGCTGCTCATGGCGACACCTGTATGCCATTTTTACAGCAAAAGCTGTAATAGCTTTCCCTCAAAACCAACAAAGCCTAAACTCTCAGTTCATTTTCAGAAAAAGAAAGGCACATAACTGCCTTAATTTGTAGGTGGAAACCACTGCCACCTCACAGCGTGCTTGAGGTACACCGACCCAGTGAGCCAATTATGCGCCTTTCTTTCCTTATGCAGGGTTTAGGCAGCGAATAAGACAGCAGAGGGAACTAGACTATTTGCTTCATGCAAACGGGCCCTGGAGTCCGTGAGGTGTGCAAGCGTAAGAAGGCAGAGTATGCACGTAAGCGTACTGATGCCAAAACAGGCCTGTGAGATGCCGACATGGGCAGTCGCTGGTAAAACGTCAAAATGGGCCTGTCACTCCAGACCTCTTAGCACTATAATGCCAATCAGCTTTCGCTGACTAATGTGCTAAGCCAGCAAACTTAGATACAATAATTTTTAGCTCTTTTCCAGCTTATAAGACCTCTACTTTCAGTGACAGCTGTCACTTTGTATTGAGAATGAGGCACCCCATCGATAGAGGCCAACTTCTATTTGTCCTCAGTGTCCCCTTAACATCAAGAGCTTTCAAACAGGTAACATGTCACCAAACACCCGCTGAGCAAAGCTGCTGTTCACTACTATAACAGTAGCAGCTTCTACAGCAATGGGCACGAGAACAAAAATTTACTTCACAAAAGTGGCTTCGGCAATACCACTGCGTACCATGTCTCCAACAGTTATGCGGCCGTGTGTGATATAATAGGTGCTGATGCCAAATAAGGGCTGTGATGTGTACTCTTTGAGCCCATCCTCAGACTTGTCCACTCAGTACCTGCAAGGCACAAAGAAAGCGAAATGTAGTAGAGCCACAAATAATGAATACTTTACTTCATTAGAACATGTAAAGCATTAAGAAAAGCATTTACAATAAAAATGGTCTAAATAAAAGTATTATTAAATGAAGTTTCATGCACTGAAGCTGCATTCAAGCTATCAGGCACCCCGTATTAGAGAGTTCTGATTAGTTTCAATCACATGGGGTTAAATATGCACTGAAATTCAGTAAACAGCTGTTTCTGACTTCACAGAAACACTACTGTTGCAGCTGGGAATTTAATGCTCATAAAAATTAATAGTGGACATTTAACGCATAAACGCATGTAAGCGCTACACCTGTGAATGGGCCGCACCCCGTTTTCCCGAAGGAAACGTTTAAAAGAAAATAAATCCGTGTAAGGGCCACACCCGAACTTTCCATGACCCAGGTGGGAATAGCCTCCTAAATGCATGCGCCGTGGCCTCCACGATCGGCTCCAGCTGCGAGCAATGGTGCGCTTGATTGTGGAGGCCACGCATGCACCATAGCCTCCGAGGCCATTCACGCACACAGGAGCTTCCAAGTGTCGTCCATGGATGGCGCCCGAGGTTATAGTCACCATCATTGCCAACTTTTTCCTCCGCCACGACCTTCCGCTATCCTCATCTGCATCAGTATCGCTTTTGTGGTGTGTTCGCCGTAGTTGTAGTGGTTGTGGCTTCCATGTGCTGCCACCGAGCGTAGCAGTTTTAGCACGGTGGGCAAGCACCACAAAAGCTGCATGGCTGGGAGTTAGTTCTCGAACATGACAAACGTGCGGCGGGCAGGAAATTCGACGTAGTCGAGGAGTGCATCTGATGATGGTGCAACCAAAAGGATTCAATGAGAAACACAGGCTGAAAAAGCCTGCTTTCCGAGGCAAGCCGTGCGAGTTTCCTGAACTGGAAGAGCTGCTATGCTATGTGATGGAAGTGCGAAACAACGGCTACACGTTGACAGTGGATATGCTGCACGGATTCTTTTGGTATGAGCGCGCACCAGAGCACAGCACCAGCTCAGAGTTGAAATACTCCGCGAGTGACAATTCAACGCAGAATAAATGCCGCTCATTGCTTGATTGGCGTCTTTTTACTTTAAAAAAAAAAAATTCGCACATCGCATATTTGGGCCGCACCCCAAAAATTGGCCCTAAAATCAGGAAAAAAAAGTGCGGCCCTTACACACGTTTATACGGTAATCAAGTTAGTTTTTTTATTCACTTATTTCATTTATAATTTTTTTCTCTATAGCTCCTACATGGGGATGCAGTATTTTCAAATAAATAAATAAATAAGCACACTGAAGACAAGTACAGCAGAAGGGTGGAGAAGTGCCAGTGTGTGTTTCATCCTTTCTGTTGTCCCGGTCATCAGCACACTGACTTAAAAGTAAAAAATAAAAATGAACCTATAAGCTCATTCAAAGTCGAAGAATTCCACAGGCACTAAACTACCATGGTAGGTTAGCTACGCAAAGAATGGTAGGCTTACTTCGGCAAGTTGACCAAGGGTTCCTTGTCAGTCCTGATGCCTGCATCTTGGTACTGATGTACAATTCTTGCAGGATAGGTTCAGTACACACTGCTAGATTAATGTAAGTATTGCTCCTATGATGTGGTGACCCAGCAATCGCCACACACACACTGGCAGAAGTAGGAAGAATGGACATAAAACCTTGTTGTGCGATGTGAAAAGGCCATCTCTGCATCAGCAATCCTCATGTGCTCCCAGTGGTCCTAAACATAGCAGAGCTGTGCAGTCTCCTCACAGTCATGTCAAGGACTCAGCAAGCCATGTGTACTCATTCACCTCTGCATAAGCTTCACACCCATCAATAAAAAGGGCTCGTCGAAAATTGCGCTGGCCGATGTTGCTGCCTGGAGGAAGCTTTGGCAGGAGCTCTTCAAGAGATGCCTTTGAGAGGACGTGGAATGCTGACTCGTCGTGGCAGGCAACCTGGAATACATTCCATAGAAACTACATGATGTGTGCACAAGGTTCTTGCATGAAAGAGTACCATTTCTTTTTCAGCCTTATTATGAGAGATATAGGAAGAGGGAAAGAACACTGAGGAAATACATAAGAGATTCTAAACAACAAATTGGCTTTTCTGCCCATTTTCTCAAATGAAAGCAGTTCTTTTTAGATCATTACATTAAATTAGGAGAACACATGCCAAAATGTTGCTAAGAGAAGTTAGTGGCTTCACCTTTGGCCAAGAACATGCTTGAAACTATTTCTGTCATCTGGGATGCCAATACGACTATGCATACAAAAACACCAAAACCTGGAGAAGTGTGAATACAATAGAAGGCCTACAAACGTATCTTGGTAAAAATTTTGCAGCAGTAGTATGGGTGTATCATCCAATAAATGCACTTCTGCAGAAATTTTATTCTCTTCAGTAATAGCACAGTTACAGGTCACACAATCAAGCAATTTCTCCATGCTTTTTGCAGTCCCATTCTTTCCAAGACATTTCTCGGACATGTCAAGCAACTAGCCTATGCCAGATATTTTCACCTTCTCCTCCTCTTGACGAACAAAATGAAGCTGCCTCGAAGGCCTGTGCCATATGCCCATGTTGTGCCAGGGGCATGTTCCCACTCAGTGGGTCATGCTACACCAGGGGTTCTCAAAGAAGGTGCCCCAGAACCATAGGGCTCCTTGGAGTGCTTTTTAGGTTCCTCAAGCATCTAAATCCTTGCATGCCTCAACTGCCGAATTTCTTTTGCCCACTTTATTTCCGGGCTAATCAGGCAGGAATTATTTATTGCAGATTACTACACTTACACAGGCAGTCATTAAATTTGGGCATTTTTTTTAAGGGCCATGTGCGTGCATGCTCTCTTTTGCATGCATGTCGGGCAGGAAGACAGCGAAGCCAAGAAGGCTCTCGTTGCTCTTCAGCACCTTTTGAATGCCACTGGGGTTCCACAAGGGACAAGAGGAGCCCTGTGCTATAGTAAAACAATTACTACAACAGCAGAGCTAAGCTGCATGGTAGAGTGTGAGCAGTGGAGCTGAAATGGCGCTGTACTAGCACCTACTGCAGCGACGGTGCACCAGCAAACATGCAATAAAGCCATATCGTACAGAAAGGAGCAAGCAAAGTGAAAGAATGTAACAACACATTGCTAAACACAGATGAAGACAGACTAGAGTGCAAGGCTAAAAGGCCTGTTTCTTCACACTGGAAAACAAATGGCCCGGTAAAAAGCAGACCAGATGCCAAAAAAAAGCACATTGCCCATCAATCGGGATGATGGACCAGTAAAATGCTTGGGTATGTAGCAAATGAATCTGTCACGTCACCAGCAGAAGACATGGACAAAAATTACAGCCTTATGTCTATGTCAAGAGGGTGCTTGAGTAGGCTTTGAATTTTGATTCTTTACCACAAATCGCTGCACAAATGGCCTTAATATTTTGCAGCAATGCTAACCACCAAATCTGCAAACTGAACTTAGTAACTTGAAATCCCCCATCCTAGTCATGGATTCTTTAGCCAGCGTAACAGACCTTGCAGTCATTAAAATTTGGCTGCTTGAACAAGTGAGTTCACAGCTAGTGACACAGGGTGCCCAGCAGTGTTATACCATGCTTATAGAGTAATATCTTTTGGAGCCCACGTTTTTGCACTCTGAAACTTCCCAGAGCGACTGCTGTGAGGAACAATGGCTAAAATTTTTTAGTACTAGCTGTGAACTCACTTGTTCAATTAAGTAGCCAAATTTGAATGTCTGCAAGGTCTGTTGCGCTGGCTAAAGAACCCTTTGCTACGATGGGGCATTAGAAATGAGCAAGTTCAGTGTGTAGATCAGGTGGTTATCATTGTTTCAAAATATTAGGGCATTTGTACCGTGATTGGCGGTAAAAAATCGAAATCCCAGGACAGTCATGCACCCTTTTGAGACAGACAAAGGGGAATTTTTGATGTCTTCTGCCAGTGACATGACAGATGCCCCTGCTACATCAGAGATGTCCAAGCATTTTATTATCCCATCTCATGGGTGATGTGCTAGTCCAATTAATGACACCATGAACTATTATGCCAGTGGCTGCATCAACAGCAATGGTGTACAAATGCACCTTAGTGCATTTTGCTGAGACCAAGCAGACTGCAATTCTTTTATGACTGCCATGTTATGGAAAGAAAGTCATTCATATCGAAAAATGCATTATACCACATACCACAGCTGAACGGTTTATCGCTTGGCCAAGCGTCTCCTGGTCAAGAATGATCCACACAAGCCGGATGTCCTCTTTCTGGAGGTACTCCCTTAGCCATTGTGATGCTTCCACAGACACCTCCACTGCTGTGTAGCTGTACGTTCGCATTCTGCATGCAAGATGTGAATAGCATTATGACAGAACAAACAACCAAAGAAAGTCTGCAACTCCAGTCTCATGCAAACAGAAACATCTAAAAGAATGGAAGACAATGCAGGTATGATGCCTTAATGCAAGTCCTTTGACCACATGTACACTATGCAAGTGCTCTGCCCCTCCCCGAAAAATCAAAATGAGAATTTTAGACAGCTTTTGCAACTGTTGCACTCATCTTGTAAGTGACATACAGCCTGGCACACATCTGTTCCACTGAAGCCAAGCAGTGGACTAAACGGACCGCACACTTTTCAGGAGCATCAAACATGCCATCTGCTGAGCCTGTTGGTGACTGCCTTTTCAGCAACCTGCTCACACCTGCAAGACATTATGTGCACCTGGCCACCACTGTGGGCTGTACACAGAAATGCTTTTCACATCTGCTTACTTGTGGTCCAAGGAAACTAATGTTTGATCCTGAGTGGGCACAAAGTGCTCTGCCATATTTTTTCATCAGCCAAGATCTAGACGGCTACCCTGCAGCAGCTCAGTTTGAAGTGCTCCTTCCAAGCATGCAATTTCTGCATGGTAAATGCCCAACAGCATTCGATATCTCTGAAACCTGTGGCTCAGCCTGCAACTTCCATGGTTGCTTCCCAGAGGGGATCCAACCGCACATGTATGAGTCATCACGGCTGTTCTTGTCAGCATGAGGTGCCAATGAACTAAGTGGTACGCAGTGCTGATACTGCATCTACAATGGTGGAGCAATTTGGTGTTTGCATAACGTTCTGCTTCCAATTTCAGCACTCGTCTTAAGGAACTGTTGAAATACATCAAAACGCCTTTGGAGACAAATTCAGGAGTGGGGCCTGCCAGTTGTTATACGAGCCTTACCCTGGCCTCGTGTTCGGTATTTCAAGGATGAAATGCTTGTGAACATGGGTGTGTGACCCCATCTTGAGCTGATCAGAAACATATTAGTCATGGGCACTGTGTGGCCAAGTTGCCCTTGCGCCATTAAAATAAAAACATTATGATCACCACTTCTTTTCTTAGGTTTAGTGATCATAGCACTAGAGAAACAAAGTATTAAATGTTCATAAATTGCAAATTTCACTAAGTGGCACAAGACTGGAACAGTTCAATATTATAAATACTTAGGTGTTTATTTTGATACCGATATGCATTCGAAAACTCAAATTTCACAAATGTGCACCAAACTCGCACGAAGATGTTATCTCTTATTTAAAGCACGTGAACTTTTTTAATAAGGGAGTAATTACTCATTTACATCCACCCGAGCGCAGCCATACGGCTACAAAGGAAAGCTATACAGCTTTCTCAGAAACTTCGTAGTTAAAGAAAAATTCGTCCTGGTCCGGGGTTCGTACCCGGGACCACCGCTTCACCGGAGCAGTC
Organism: Amblyomma mixtum; assembly: GCF_055824585.1. NCBI lineage: Eukaryota > Metazoa > Arthropoda > Arachnida > Ixodida > Ixodidae > Amblyomma > Amblyomma mixtum. The sequence goes on along the minus strand of NC_143014.1, from coordinate 257,235,838 downwards.
GCTCTATCAACTGAGCTAACCGGGACGGCAAGCTTATGGTAGGGCGAGAGCAATTGATCAATAACTCGAAGTGGGAACTGTGTTGGTCAAATGTTTAGGGGAATCCCCCAAGGTGGACTAGATTTGTAATAAGGGAGTAATTACTCATTGACATCCACCCGAGCGTAGCCATATGGCTACAAAGGAAAGCTACAAAGCTACAAAGGAGTCAATGAGTAATTACTCCCTTATTACCAATCTACTCCACCTTGGGGAATTCCCCTCAACATTTGGTGGACTTTTTTACTTTTGAGATTTTATTCATGCTTTATTTTTCATTCATACACAGTCATATTAACTATTGCAGAGTCTTATGGTGGTACATATTCGACTTACCTTGAGCCCCTTATGAGGCAACAGAAATGAACATTACGGATTTTAACTTACTGAATCGTACATAGCACACTACTTTCTCATTCTCGCTAGTTCCCATTCGGCCTTATGCAATTTCTAAGATTTCCAAAATAATTCACACGATTATACAAACCAATTAACCAGTTCCATTATACATGCTTACATTACCGCAAAGAAAGAGCAGGGTGCAACAAGTCAGAATTTTAACTTGCCTGTATGCCAGAACTTATATGGCAAAAGCTTATTAGAATTTATGGGCGTGCTGATATGAGACAAATTACCTAAAGATGTCAAGCAATTTACCAAGTTTAGTGCTGCTCTAAAGAGGTTTGCATAAAATAACTACTGGACACTTCTCATTTCCCCCAAGGCATAGTTTGTTGCTTTTCCAGTACACTCCCATGTACTGCCATGTACGTATTTTGCTATGTATTCAAGTGCGTATTTGTTCCTTGAAATGATGCTCTATACTCTTAGTTGTGTACTGTACTATAAAAAGTGGTAACTCGTTAAGTATTTTGTTCAGTTATACTGTTGTGCATGCCACACAGTGAACTTAATTTTTTATTGGAACTGCATCTAGCCTTTAGCTATGGGTACAACAAGCAGTTTTTCATCTCCAACAGTTCATGTCTTTTATAAATAAATAACACGGCAAAAATGTCAAAAATGTTGTAACTAGTGTGCATTTTAGCAATGTTTCATTCAGGGCTAGTAACCTCATAGTTACAGTAGAATATTTAGCTCAACATAAAGGACTACTCAAGAGAGTAGACGGCAGGTAAGCTAACTCATTCCTTCGTCCTCTCCAGTGTGCTGTGCTAAGAATCCTGCCCTGAAATGGTGTGCATCGTCGGAAGCCTTCCACTAGTTAAGTGCCTGAAATTGCGGAACAGGCGAAAAATGACCAACGGAATAAGGATGGCCAACTAACTGTCACTAAACCAGATAATGACCTTAGCAGCAGATAATCCACTGTTTTTAAAATTTTGACACAGAATGATGCAACTGGACAAACAACTGAAGCTGTGGAAATTGACTGACCAGCAGCTTGACTACAGGAGCACATCTTGCCATCTTGCAATAGCACATTCATAATGTCTTGAGCGGTATTTTTCAATGAAACAGCGTCACCCAGGATTGCTAACCTTCTATAGACAAGAGATGCTTGCCATCTAAACACAACTTCTGGCTGCCACAAAAGAAGAAATGTCATTTAAAAACTAGGACATTCAAGAGGTTTCAGGCAATCAACAGATAAAAAAGGACAATGCAACACATCAGCTAACGGCCACCCAAAAAGAGAATTCATCGGCACACTTTGAGATGAGAAAGGAATGTGCAGCTATGCATCAGTGTACCAGGCTGAGAACTTATTTAGGAAATAAAAAAAAGGCTGGATACTTCCCATGCAAACCTTGAATTTGAGCTCCAACAAGTGATACAACACAATCAGCATTAAGAGAAAGAAGGAATAAGCAACTTCAACCTGTGATGGCTAACTTGTTCATTAAAACAATTTGTGCATTTGTAATGACGATCACATTAGTCACCAACAGAGAGGCACTCACAACCTTTGAGCTTAATAGATGGGGTGTTTGTAAAGAACACTGTTATTATTAGAGTTTTGCAAATTTGGAAGAACTTGTTGTATCAGAAAGCCAAAAAGATGCAACTGAATGCATACTATTTATGATGATCATTCAGTCTGTCTATTTATTTGGTCTAGATACAGCAAGGCCAGTAATCCACACACCAGAATGCATTTTTGGCACCTCAAGGTTTGGATTAAAAAACTGCCTGTATACGTATAAACGCGTGTAAGGGCCGCACCCATGTATGGGCCGCACCCTGTTTTCCCGAAGAAAATGATAAAAAAAATAAATCCGTGTAAGGGCCGCACCCGAACTTTCCATGACCCAGGCGGGAATAGCCTTCTAAATGCATGCGCTGTGGCCTCTGCGATCGGCTCCGGCTGCGAACAACGGTGCACTCGATCGCGGCGCACTTCATTGCGGAGGCCAAGAACATGCACAAGAGCTTTCAAAAAACGTCCATGGATGGCGCCCGAGGCCAGTCATCATCGTCATTTTTTTTTTCCGCCGCGACTTTCCGCTATCCAGATCGGCATCAGTATCGCCAGCTCCACCCTTTTGTGGCGTGTTAGGGTATAGTGTACTAGAAAATGGGGTAATGTGTTCAGGGAGGACTCAAAGCTATCGCTGTTGATGTCGAAAGCCACGAAACCGGAAAAGTTACTTGTGGAAAAGGCCGTAAAGTTTAAATCATGATTGAAGTCTCCAAAGGCTCCAAAAGATGGTAGCAAAATCACCTGAAGCAAAAAATGCTGTGAGATTCAACTCTGGTACCAGTGCTGCTATTGAGCAAACAAAGCAGAAGGAAATGTCTGTCACTTCCATGAATTTCACAGCTTACTGTTTTAACAGAACTATGCTAAGGTGTTGATCAGAGGGTGTATAAACAACACAGTCATTCATACAAAGAATGCATGGAAAGTGTCAACATCTATGACCTATGTAACAACAACATGACCCCTTTCATGTGCATGTCTGCACAACGTAGCTTTGGAAAGGGAAGCAGCTTGAAATAAGTAGCCCCCAAGAGATGTGCAATCCCAAAGGGAGCCATGGTCGACTGAGATGGTAAACCTTCCAAGTGGTGAGCATGACAAGATGCAATGTACACAGTCAAAGCAGGAGCTTTATGATGCAGTGACAATGGGAGGCTGCTATGCCTTGGGCTACAGATGACATGGACAAAGAGCCGGATGGCAACAAAGGAATGATGACCACAAAACAATGGAATGACAAGCACTTGACTATCTTCACTGTACACAGCAGATGCCCTGCTAGTAAATGTTATCACGCCTCAAATACAGAGACACTAGCTTGCACATCTCAGCTGCATTTCCATGACCGAAAGTCAGAAGAAAAAAAAACTGAGAAAAGTACAGAATCAAAGAAGAAAATACCGTAAGTGAAACTCCACTTTAGATTCTTACAAATTTTAAGCGAGCAGATGGCAATGGCACCATTGCTTTACTACTTGCGTAGGCAACTTAATGTGGGAGCATTTGAAAATGTGTGCCTCTGTCATTCGTTTCCTTGCATGCATTGAAAAAAAAACATCAATTCAGAACCCTTCTGCGATGCTCTGTACTGAAAATTAATCATCCTAGCGAAACCACAGGGCCAAAAACTGAAGTATTGTTATGTATACTGCGCATGTGAAAAAGTTTGTCACAATATTGTGGGCGGCTTGATGTTGGGTTGGCGCCGAAGTTATAATTAATCGGGCCAACCTGCCCACCACTGCACTCTCCGTAAGTTCGGAGGGGGAGGAGCGACAAACCTCTCCACCCCGCGTACGCAAGATGAGGTTAGACTGCTGACCGGCGATAGGGGCCACGCCTGATTAGCCGTTGACTGGAGGCATGAGGCGTAGGCAAGTTTCTTTAGAAAGCCCTTTACTCGAGCAAACAACCGCAACCAAAAGGGTACAAAACAAGCCAAGCAAAATAGCGGTAATGCACAGGCGTGACGCGAACAACAAGCACAAAATCAGAACACAAACACAAACAACTATTAACAAGAAGAGGAAAACATCAGAGTGAGAGCTATACAGCAACGCTACACGATTAAAGCAATGTACAAAGAATAGGACGAGAACCGCGACAGAACAAAGAAAAGAGTGGAGCGAGTGGTGAGAAACGGTGGCTTAGCTGCGTAGTGGCAAGGTCCGGTCGCAGGGAGCGTCAGGCTGCGGAAGCGCGCGGTGCTGATGGGGGGTTGCGGATACGGGCGAACTTGGGTCACGGGTCACGCGTCTTCCACGCGTCTTTCGGGGCCGCCGTCACCGCGCTCTACGCGTCAGACACCCGCCTAGGCTCGCTTGCCGACCACTTCCCTGGGTGACCTCACACACGTCCGTACGCACCGAAATCTCCAAGCCAACTCACTCGGTCGTGATTTTCCCGCCACCGCGTTCCCGTGACAAACCACAAAAAAACAAACAAAAGCAAACGAATCCTCTCGGCCCCGTGCACCAACGATTTACAGATGTTGAGAAGGGGGAGAAGAAACACGAAGAAACTGAAGGGGACGTGAAGGAGAGCTACAGTCCTAACGAGAAGCCTTCGAAGGTCGTGAATAGGGGGTGGGGGCATTCAACCGGCCGCTTCCCGTCCGTACCTCGTGAAAGCACTCGCTTCCTGGCGGTAATCCTGAGGAGGGGGCGGCGTAGCCTTGACCCCCAAGCGTTGCGAGGGGTCAACCGCCCACACGGGGGGAGGCAAAATCATTGCCGCTGCGTCGCGACATGCCCGCATACAACCGGCGCCGTGGCCAGCCGTGGTCACTTTGGTCGGAGAAGAAAAAAGAAAGAACGCACTTTGTGACAAAGTTACATTCCCTCCTCTCTGCTAAGCTGGGGCTTCGGTGAAAGTTTCTCAATATTTTATATCTTTTCTGGCCTCAAAAAAATATTTCACTTCACACTGCACAAAATTCAGAAGTAATGTTAAAGTGACAGCTCCATTTTTGTGGAAACAAATGAAGCATAAAGAAAGGACAGCATAAAAATTGTCAAATGCTACTGCAAGTTACGAAAATCATTCGTTTAGATCAAAACGATTTTAATTTTTTTACAAAGCAGACATCAGACCTGTGTAAGCAGTTGGTATTTATCAGTGCCCAATCCATAACAAATCACTCCTGCTTCAGTCTCAGCCACACATGCAACATCAGTTCAAATACATCAGAACTTTACTTGACGATAGACAGTTTGCAAATGAAGGAATGAGAGCTGATCTGAGTTGATGTGGACCTATCAACATTACATTCAAAAGCTTAATTCCAAAAATCTGCCAATTACCTAATGGTCTAACCATGCTGTGTAAGGTAGAGGAAGTGTACAGATGGAACAACCCATTGTTTGCATATCACTGAGACAACAGGCAAATGCTACCTACGAGGCATGGAAGCTCAGACAAGGATGTTTCAGGAATACATTAGTCTTTGGGGGACATTCTCCTGAGAGATGAAAGCATGACTCACTAACAAATTATTTTTCTGCTCTTTATGATATCCTGTTTTGAGGCTAGTCACCGCGTTTTAAATAACTACCAGACCCCTTGCCCCTCTCTGGAACTACAGCAGTATCATGCCCCCAACTTCTCAGCCCACTTGAACACCTCCCTCATGTGCTAGCAGGTGAGCACAGGAGTTTTCATTTATGACATTATAACACTGGTGATGCTGAAGCTCTGCAAAATGCTCAGAATCCTGCCTATTATTTTTTAACATACCAAGCTGTGCAATTTCTTCTCAATAACACACTTCACTGACTAGTTTTGTTAAGATACCTGTTCGTAGCACCATTAATTTAGTTTGCATGGCCAGTTCCCCATACCTAGAGTTGCTATTTTACCTCAATTTCAGCTTCTCTTGATTCATGTAAGCTAAAGTGTAGCAATCCAGAAAACTTGCAAGACCACTGCAGTAGCTCATATCCAAGTTTTCAACAGTTAATCTTAATAAACATCAGCAAACAAAATATTTATTAGATCTAAGCTTACTGGTTTAGTGCATTATCTGAAAGCTGATTGGCATTAGCAGCCAAGAGGTCTGGAGTGGCAGGCCCACTTTGACGTCTCACAGGCCCGATTTGGCATCTATATACTCGTGTGCATACTTGGCCTTCTTTTGCTAGCAGTCTTCGGTTCAATTGCAACACCGGCACACTTCACGGATCCCAGGGTCCCCTTGCATGAAGCAAATAGTCTAGTTCCCAGTGTTGTCTTATTAGCAGTCTAAACACTCCATAGGTTTTGAGGTAAGCAAAGGCACATAAGTGGCTCACTGGGATGCCTGGATGGCACTGAGAGGTGACAGTGGTGTCCACCGAAGGATTGATACCGGTGTGGGCCTTTTCTTTTCTCAAAACCATTGAAGGATTTCGACTCCGTTAGCTCCGAGGAAAGAAAAGGCACACAACTGGCTCCGTGGGTCAGTGGACACCTAAATCACACTTTGAGGTACGTGGTGGTGGGGTACACCTACACGTTATGCGTAACAAGCTTCACAGCTGCCACTGCATACCTTAAATAGCTTCTACTAGATGACTTGCACAAAGCTATTACAGCTTTTGCTGTAAAACAACAAAAAGATGACCCATTTCTTAGGCATGTAAATATACTTCAGACCGCAGTAAAACAACTGCGAGGACAGTCACCACCATGCAGTATAAATTTGTTTTCAAAAGTTTTTTTTGTAATTTAAGTTTTGTTTATTTTGACTGCCTTTATTTACTCCTGACAAAACATAAATCAACACACTTCTCTACAAAGGAAAAGGTAGCTTTAAGCCAGTTGTGCACTAATTACCATTCATGAAGTACCTATCAAGAAGTACCAAAGTCCCAATCATGAAACCTTGCCCTTTGAGCTCTCTCACCCTTACAGCACCACAATAAAGAACTAAGATAAATAATCATGAAAGCCACTCACAATATAATGGCAGCTGCCAAATGAGAAACTTGAACAAATGTCTGCTTTTTCATTAAAAGGCCATATAGCAACATGTGGTTGCAGATTGCAATAACAGAAATGGTTTGGTTTATGGTTTTTATGGGGGTTTAACGTCCCAAAGTGACTCAGGCTATGAGGGACGCCGTAGTGAAGAGTTGAGGAAATTTCGACCACCTGGGGTTCTTTGATGTGTACTGACATCGCACAGTACACAGGCCTCTAGAATATCGCCTCCGTTGAAATTCAACCAACGTGGCTGGGATCAAACCCGCGTCTTTGGGGCCAGCAGCTGAGCGCCATAAACCACTGAGCCACCACGCCGGCCTCCAATAACAGAAATAAATACGGAACAAGTTATTCTTAATTTGTCATCTCCCCTACATTTTGATACATTTGAGTTCATGCAATTTTCGCACTGATGGATAAACTTAATGAAATCATACTTCTGATAAATGAATTATGTTTCAATCTATTTGGTCACGTGCTACAGTGAACAAAAATCTCCTTAAAAGGACTCCTCAGTATCCATAAAAGAAACACACGTCATAGACCACCTTGTCATAATTTAAATAAGTGTGCTTCGGAGGATGAATCTTCTGTTTGAATGCCAGCTGTTCCCTGTAAAGGGCAAAAGCAGCTTCAGGCTTCGTTTCTATGGCCTATTTTTAATCAACCACTTTCGAGTAGCAGTCCTGGACCTTTTCTCTGATTTTTCAGTTTCATCTTGCTATTTAGATGATGTGTTATGAGGTTAGGCATGTACCACACATTACCGTGCACCACGTTTGTGATGCGTGCCACGCACAGGCAAGCACGGCTGCTCATCCATCTATATGAGGCTGGAGTCCATCGTGACAAGGGCAGTCAGGGAGGGAGTGAGGGGGGGAATATGGCATTCACAGTGTTGGAATATCTGGGTGCAGTAAGCAATCGTAGGGTGTGGTGGTGTGCAGTAGGGGATTGGTGGCGGTGGAGTGTGGTGTGCATGAATGATAACGCCGATGAGAACACCACGATTCTGTCGAATGTTCCCAAACGTGTGGCACTGAAAAGCATTACTGAGTGACAAACAAGCAAGCAAGAATTGCAGGTGATATTCGAACCTGTCCTTGAGTTCCTTGTAGACTGGGCCCGCTGGAGTGCAGTCCACGTAGGGCACCTCGATTCCAGCGACTGACTTGATGGGGTAGATGAAAATGTTGGCCAAGCTTCCCACAGGCACAAAGCTATTCCTATTTGCAGCCTCGTGCTTCAGCAAAAGGTAAGCTGTGGCTGCAGTAGCTCCGCCCACTCTTGCAGCTGTCAGGGCAATGGCACCTATCTGGGGGGATCTCAAGACTGAAGATGCCATTGCACGCTGTGAGGTCAGAATACACGGGCCCCTCCTGAAAAAGAGAACAAAAATAGTCTTCAAAATTTTGACAACAGCACGCAGCCTCAGTTAAGCACTGAAATTTTGCTGAGGGATTTGGTGGCTAACAACCAGAGATAAATTCTCATTCTAGGGCAAGAAAAACAACAGATACACATGCCTTATGGTGATGGCATGATGTCATAGCTGGTGTTGTATAACAAAGATGACTTGAAAAGGCTGCCTCAATAAAGCTCCACACATACTTCTCCATGCTGAGAAATGCAGCCATTGTAGCGTGCAATGAATACTTGCAACGTGCACCTGCAGTGATTGGCAACCTCACTGAGTGCCTGAGAATGCCTTACAGCACATCCCTGTGCAACTAGAAGGTGTCTCATCACCCGTGTATGCAGTAAATATAAAAACACATCTTTTTAAGCAAGGAAAAGGCATTACAAAGTTGACAACACAGCACTGCCAACAGTACCAGAGGTAGCGATGAATGCTAGTCTGGTTGTCTCGGGAACAGCAGTCCTATCACCCATTCCATTTAATTATAACAACAAAATAAAGCGAAAAAAGGCATGCAGCAGTGAAAAGCTGAATGTAGAGGCCAATTTACTCAAGACTGATCCCTCATTTTCTCAGGTCACTAAAACCACAAACGCACAGAGTAGCGCTACTGAAAAATGAAAACTGGCACCCCCGAAACAGGAATGTCTCAATAAAGTTAGCACAAGCATGAGTGCTGTGTCGCAATCCAGTCGTCAAGTAATGATACCAGCAGAGGCAGCACACACACCCCCTTATATTTGAAGAATTTCAGGTGATCATGACTGGTACGAATGATGGAGCTGAAATAAAATTTTTTCCCAACATGTGTCCTTTAAACTTTTGTGGCCTGGTCCAATGTGGCACATACACATTCCAATCGTTTTATGCCTGACGTCTTTCAGTTGCCGCCCACCTTATCAACCCATATCAGTAGAAATGATACAAAAGAATGCTGAAGGAAAAGTAACAGCTACCTGCAATGAAACTGACATACCTATTGCTCATATTTCCAGGCAAGACATGCATGTGTCAATCAATGTCCTGACGGACAGTGCGTGAATGCGGTATAGACCTCATGCTTTATCAGAACGATTTGTTCACCTTTGTGCCCAGAATTATTTCCCATGTGGTTTAGGTGCCTCACAATAACTCTTCATTATAAAGTATCACAAGGGAAACACAAAATCAAAACAACAAATAGATGGTTACAAGCTGACAGCTGTCTTCTTCAAAAGAAAAATGCAACACTTATCAGCTTTCATTTCTCCAAAATATCTCTCAATAATCCACATCAATAATCACCTTTCCCACTACGGCTATCAGTGCTTCATGTGAAAAGCTGAAAAGCTTTGTGATGGCACATATATCTATTAGGGAAGAATATTTAGAAGGCAGTAAACAGTTCTGCATAATAGGTTGCATACACTTTGTCTGGTGTACTGAACAATGACGATGTTGTTCATGTTTTCAGATACGATGAGGATTTTCTTATACTCATGAAGAAATGGAGTGATTTTTTGTATGACGATGCCACTGTGCATCATTAAATATCATTAAGGCTAACACCTCAGGTTTAACCTTTACCCATAAGCTCCCAGTCGACAACATTCTCCAGTTCCTGGACCTTAAGTTCACCTTCTCTCATGACCATGTGTGTTGGTGTTTCTGCTCCCGCAACCTAGCGATTCCGCACACTCTGAAACCATTAAAAGTTAGTTAGTTATAAGGGGTTTTATGGCGCATAAGCAACTATGGCTATCATGCGCCAAACACAAGAAACCATTAAAAGGGCTATTGGTAAACAGATTCCTGAGAAGGCTTTAAAAAAGTTCTGTACACATGCCATGGAAACCAGCTTCGACATGCAGATTTCAAGGTTGAAAAAGGCTGCTTTTCCTGAAGTGATTGTACTGGCAGCAGTTCAAACGTTGGCAAAGAAGTTAAAATCCACTCAGAATGTAAACACTGGTGTAGCTATCAAAAACAGCAGGCCAGTCGTAATTCCCTATGTCCACAGGACTGCACACAATCTCAAGAAAGTAGGAAACAAGCAAGGCGCCCCACTGGTTTTCTGGCCACCTAGAAAGCTGGGTCACCTTTACGCCATCATTAGAGGGCACACCACCGAAAAGAAACAACGTGGCTACGGTTTTAAGCACAATAACCCCTACTTGGCCTGCCAAGTTGGCGTTGTTTATCTGATTCCCATCACATGTGGCAAAGTCTACACAAGGCATACAGGCCGCTTCGTCAATATTCGCACTAGTGAACATGAGGGATCTTCTAGCAGCATTTTTCATCAAACAAAAAGGACAATAAGTGATACATCAATCAGACTATATAAGAGAGCACACTTCCTTGACAGCATGATGACGTAAAACATATATTTTTTTTAACACTCTGTGCAATTGTGATACCCGTGAGCGCCTGCGCCGACATGCATATATTTTTAAATGTCTGCTCTTTGAGTAAATCAGTTGCTAGTTTGCGCTTCCCCCGTCTTTTAAGTGATTGTCTCTTTTGTGCCACCCATCTTTATGCTACTATGAACCAACTTGAATAATAGCTCATCTTGCTGTTCAGCTCGTTTGTCAGTCTACTGGCTGATGTCCCTGTAATATTTCGCTAAAAAACAGCCACCCAAACGGATCCCGCACAGAGTAGTTCGCCAACACTTGCTGACAACGCCTCAAAATGCAACGCCAAGGTCACGTTCGTTACCGCCTGAGTGCAGCAGCCAAATTTTCTAACAATAAGATGGTCAGGAAAGGTTTGAAATAACCGCGCCAGCCAAATGCCGTCGAAGAGCCAGTAGGTCCCCGCACTCCTGTGCTAGCGCAGATGACGCAGGCTGTCCGTGGTGAATTCGTGATCTACAGACGTCCCCTCTTCGCTGCAAGATAGCAACCAAGGATTACGTAAGCACACAGTCGTTGATCCGAAGGTGAAGGCATTTTTGCGCAGACGACGGAGGGACAAAGCGCACAAGCTGTGTTGACGCGCTACTAGTGCTACTTCCCACACACACACACACACACAGCGCGCGAACCATAGAGAAAGAACGAATAAGAGAGGACACTCCCAGACCCCAGCAGCCCAATCGATTGTAGCGCACCTAGCGGTTGGTGAGAGCAACTGGCCCAGACTTCGTGTTTCGGTTTCACTGGCGCGAATTTCGAATTGCTTGCGCGTTACCCACGTTTGGCTGTGGCCGGAAGCAAACAGAATGCTGAGCTTAATCCCTTGTGCCAATTGCGTCGTGCCAAAATTATTTGAGCGTAAGTTGTACAGACAACACAACTATAAAACAAGCAGCTTTCGATTCATAAATCAACAAGGGCTCTTTGTGTCTGGCGGACTTGTCTCCTGTTCGGAGCAAGTGGTGGTTCAACATGCAGCATTTAATAAACAGACGGAGTGTCGAGGAAACTATTTATTCCAGGGCAAAAAAGAGAATGAGCACATAAAAGCTGCACACAAACCGAGGCCAGCATGGTTTCTTAATATAGGCAAATCTACCTCGTCTCTTAATATAGGCAAATCTGAAAGTATTAACATAGAAGACAAAAGACAGGTAGTCACGATAGACACTAGGCACGGCCAGCTTTGTGAGCTTCGTGTGGCCAGGTTCCATGAAATCTTTTGCAGTGAAATGGTCACTGCAAACCCTGTATGTGGCATACAGTAGGTTGGCCGGCTTTCTCAGAAGGTCGTCTGTTCCAGTGTCCTGCACCCATGCTGTCATCCTGCAATGACGATGATGTACAGCCTTTGTCAAAAGTTTAGAGCCCAGGGGGTCTGCTTCTGGGCCACATTGCTTTGCTCGTAATGCGTCCTCAGCATCCCAAATCACTTGAAGGTAAGAAGATTTTTGGTCCTGCTCCCTCCGATGCGTAGGACTTCCATTAGTGCTAGAGGAGCGCCACAATAGTGCTTAGAAGCAAACCCCCTGGGCTCTAAACTTTTGACAAAGGCTGTACATAGCGTAAGAGTAATTGCTTGAATAATATTCTTACACTTGGTACCACAAGATGTTTGTACCAGAGGCAGTTAAAATAGCCACACTTTAAGGAATAAAAAATTGTGGGGTATGCAGAAAGCTTATGACAGGCACTTACGAAAAAGCATGCTTTCTTGAGGGGGTCTTGAATTAACACCTACGCCGATTGAAATCAGACAAAGCCAAAAGTTGAAAGCCTTGCTTACATATCCTTTTTGCGGCTTTTTGTACGGCTTATCTAAAATAAAAAAATTTAGTCGCTCCGCCACTGCAAGCATTCCGAAATAATGGCTACAATACTTACTAACCTGTAGTGGTAATAATATACAATACTTTAAACTCAAATGAAGAAGCTATTATGCCCAAGCTCTCCAATTATGAAGCTAGCGCTATAAATGTGAATAAATGAGTTTTGTTTTCACTCCTACTGCACAAATAGTGAGCGTAAAGAAATCCAAAACATAAGAAAACTCAATGCACCTGCTGTCCCGTGGTATACGGAAGAAACTAGTCCCTGGCTTCTTGTGCATTCTGCCGTTGTTCTGGCACCACGACACAGAGCAGTAGCTACCGTAGGGAAGGTCCGCCAGATGGCATGGCAGCGTGTTCTGAAGGATGTTAATGCATGCATGTATTATTCTGAATAATCAAAACAATATAGCAAGTCATAGCTACGCTAAAACTGATTTCAATATAACAGCAAATCGCGCCACAATACAATATCGCTGCCACACAAATACACGCAGTACACTTTGAGTCTAAATAGGAGTTGAACGCAGGCGCAGTAACATATACCCGAAACATACATATACGAGCCCTTTCAGGATTTGAAATACGCGCCACGTCCAACCTGCTGGATGCCAACGACGAGCCGCATGCGACAAACGCAACGACGGGAAGCAGGAGCCAATGCGAGCGCAGAGAGCGGCAGCGTCATGATGACGTAGAGCGCGAGGCTCAGGGCCCTCGGGGCCGAGCCATGCCGGGCCGGTCGCGTGTTTCCGTTTGCTAGCCGCTACAGACAAGCCCAATGTTGGCCACGCCCGTTCCCGACAAGTGCATTGTTGCCAAAACAGACGCTGCAGCCAAGTTCAGTGTTGCTCACGCCCGTTCCCGACAAATGCAATGTTGCCAAGGTGTTGTCTGCTGTTGCCATGACGCCCAAACAGACGCCCCGCTGGGTGAATGCTAGGGAGCCTACATGTTGCGCGCCACCGTCTTTTTACATGTAGGCTCTCCAGTGAATGAAAATGCAGCGCCGCGTCTTTCCTGGTCCAAGTGTATTGTAGCAACGTTTGCATGGCCTGCATATGTGCGAAAATTATCGGTGAGTGGTTCAGCGGTAGAGTGAGATTCCTGGCCTTTCAAGCCAGCATTGGTGGCACTTGTTTTGATTGTCGGTGATTTGACTGTGTAACTGTCGCTTTTTTGAGTCTTTTCTCTTAGCGGGTTTCGTGTAAAGTCCACGGCGGAGTGGTTTTTGTATGATGTAGGTTTTGAGCGTATATTTTCGTGCTTTACTGCAAAAATTGTCGTGACAGCCCGTACTCATTGTGCCGGATCCCATTCTTCGTCTTAGGTTGTGGCACAATTTTTTCAAATTGCTGAATCGTCAAACTCATATCTATCTCAGACCTCTCATGAAAGCTGCAGTTACGGATGACGTTGTCGCAAAACTGAAATAAGGGAGCTGGAGTCAGGTAACCTAGAACCATGCCTAGAACAGTGCATTGGGCTGTAAGATCATTTCCTGTAGACATTGTTGCCTTTCAGTTTCATGATGGCATATACCTGTTGTCTTATCTTATATTGGACACAGGAATGATGATACGTCCACACAAAGTACTAGTGTTAAACGGTTCCGAGTGCAAACAGTAGGCGTTAGTAATATTGCACCCACTGCTCTGTGTGTAATCTGAGATGGATGTGGCAGCCACATATTTTCTGCAATCTGTGATTTTGTTGGTAGTTCCTAAGCATAGATGATCTGAAAGTGCAAGCGTCTCTCATCTAGAGACCAGCTTTCCATGCTTGGCATATGTGCTTGCTCCTTTTCTCCAATGCATAATGACTCTTTTGGTGTAAATCGTTGATGGAAACAGCGCTGCTAGCGATTTTTTTAGACAATTTACAACTTCTACATTGACACTTTGTTCCTCAATTCAATAATGAAAAAGTTAGCTAATTATGCTGAACTAATTAATTAACTTTGAAGCACAAAAAAAAACTGCAGACTAGGTCCATATAGGTCGGCACACTCACTCTTGAGTGCACTCATATCAGCTCACATGTGAGTGAGTGGTCGTGCGTGTGAGTGGACGCGAGTGTGAGTGCGAGTGAGTGTGGGTGGTGATGGGTGTGAGTGCGAATGAGTGGACATGAGTGTGAGTGAGAAGTTGTGATTGCTAGTGAGTGATCGTTGTGAATGCAAGTGGTCATGAGTGTGAGGGTAAGTCGTGAGTGCGAGTGGTTAAGAGCGTGAGTAGACATGAGTACGACTGTGAGTGAGTGGTTACGAGTGTGAGTTGACATGAGTGTGAATGCGAGTGAGTGGTTACGAGTGTGAGTGCACATGAGTGTGAGTACGAGTGAGTGGATGTGAGTGGATGTGAGGGTGAGTGGCTGTGAGTGTGAATGTTATTGAGACACCCCCCATGGTGCCGAGGTATGACTAGGTCACATGACTCTGGACTACCCTCAGTTGGTCTCACGCAGCTAGGACATTCTGTGTTTTTTAAAAGCTTGGATACTTTTAGCTGGGGCACCTCGTATATGACGCATGATAAAATATGGTAGATAGCAACTGCATACCGGAAAAAGGTGCAGTGGGAATAAACAATCATAACAAAACATTTTATTAAGCATGCTCAATTTTACAAACGTATTAAGGAGCACCGCAAAAAGAGAGCACAATACTATATAAAAGCACTCAAGCAATAAAAGCCGTACATAATAAACACAGGGTTCATTGGCATGGCAAATGAAGGTATTTAAAAAGTACACACTTTTTCAAGTTTTTATGGAATGATGCTTCTGTACTCGATGATTTGATGATTGTTAGTAGTGAGTTCCAGACACAAATTAATAAAACATAAATGAACAAAATGAATAATGAATAAAAACGAAATATCATCATTTTTCAAGCCAGGTATAGGGCTGTTGTCCTCACCAATAGCTCTCACGTATTCCAATTACTCCGGGGAATTAAATGCCTTGTACTTTTGGTACACTTACTGCTAACTTTGCATAAGGGTTCCTAAGTCAGCACTGAACCGTAGTTTATGTCAAGCTTGCCTAGAGAATAAACTCTTGCCAGGACAGAAGCATTGCATATTTGAAACACTTTCTCTGCAATTTATTTATTTATTTATTTAGAGCATATTGCAGTTCCAGTGAAGGGCCCTGGCAGGAGGGGCACAATAAGCAGAAAACAAATTTGTACAAGTCAAGTCATGAAACAAAAGCAATTCAATGAACGGCCTGTTCTAAAGCAGCAGTGTCAACTGCTGATGATGGTGGTAGCTGATTCCACTCGGTAATGGTGCGGGGAAAAAAAGAAAATTTGGATATGTTAGTTGTAGCAGCTCTGCATGCACCACACTTGTTCGTTTTCGTTCGATGTTATATGAAACTAGTTGGGACGATGTGCTGTCTTTAAAAGACGTGAATGACGCATATAATGCTTTTTTGTTCAAAGTTAAAACTGTCTATGATAAATGTTTTCCACTAGTCCATCCGCGCAAACGCAATCCAAAGAAGCCGTGGGTTACGCAAGAACTGCTGCACAAAATAAGGACCAAAGAGAAAATGTTTGCGCAATTCATGAAATCACGGGAGCCTTCCAAGCTTGAGAAATATAAGAAATACCGAAACCAGCTGAATAGAGAATTGCGAACTGCTAAGCTAAGCTATTTTAGTAATGCGTTTTCAGTGGGGTCCAATAGAAGTGTTCACAACCAGTGGAACCAACTGAACAAATGACTAAATCGCACCTCAAAAACAACTATTACGACAATAGTGAAAGATGGTATACCAATAGGTGGGGAGGTACTGTGTAATGAATGTAATAATTACTTTGTTAACATAACCAAAGCACTATGCTGTCCCTCTGACACACCTGTGGGTTACGCGTATAATACACCATGCATTCCTGAATCCCTGTTCATGTATCCCACTGATGAAGGTGAAACAGTGACAGTGTTTAGAAATCTAAGAAATAGCAGAGCTGAAGATAAAGATGGCTTTCAGATCAAACCCTTCAAATTTGCAGTTGACATACTAGCTCCAATACTAATGCATATCTATAATCTAGCCATAGAATCTGGCGTGTTTCCAAAAGAAATGCAGGTAGCAAAAGTGGCTGTCATTCACAAAGGTGGTGCTACCTCAGATATGGCTAACTACAGGCCTATTTCCAGTCTTTCTATATTATCCAAAGGTCTGGAAAAGATTATTTATGTGAGAATCAATACTTTTCTAGCCAAACATTCAGTTCTATCAGACAGTCAGTTTGATTTCAGAAAACAAAGGTCCATGGAAACGGCACTAATTAAGCAAAAAGAACTAATAATAAATGCGTTTGAGGAAAAGCTCCTTGTACTAGGAATATTTGTTGATTTTTTCAAAGCATTTCACCTGCTTAATCATGCTTTACTGGTACATAAACTCAATAACTATGGAATTAGAGGTAACAGCTTATCTTTAATTGAATCATATCTGAAATATCTTAAACAAATCAACCTTGCAAGCTATCCTCTCTGGTGTACCACAAGGCAGCATTCTGGGCCCCCTATTATTTAATATTTACATTAATGATATATTTTCTGCTCCCCATCCTCTCAACATAATAGCGTATGCAGACGACCTCAAAATGCTTTCCTCAGGTAACACAGAAACAGACCTGCTAGAACACGGCAATAAGTTCTTAGAATTCCTGCGTCAATGGTCCTTTAAGAACTACCTAAGGGTAAACATCACGAAGACAAAAGCAATAATATTCTGAGCTAAAAACAGAATGGTGCGTGCAAATTTTGACCTTTGGTTAGCAAACAAAAAAATTGATGTCGTGCCAGCTGTGAAATGTCTTGGTGTTGTTTGGACCGAATCACTTAATTGGGATAAACATACTGAGAATATCTGTGCTAAAATAAACAAGATTAATGGCATCCTATGCAGCCAGAAGCATACACTTCCATTAATTTACAATGCATTAATATTGCCACATATAACTTATTGTCTCATGGTCTGGGGGACAACAACCAAGCAAAAACAAATGAAAATTCTAATGGCGCAAAAACGAGCAATTAGATTAATAGCTAATGTGCTGTGGTGTACTCATACGGGTTCCTACTTTGTAAGGTTCAGTATAATGAAAATCTCTGAGTTATTCCCATTCAAGTTAATCTCTATGTATAAAAATGCTGTTTCAACTAAGAATGATTTCCTCTTATCAAGTTTCAACCTCATTCGTTCGATTCCATCTTATAACACACGGAACAAAATGTTATGGTCTGTACCTTTCTTGCGCACTACATACGGTAAGCAGTCACTGACATACAGTCTACCACATTACCCCAATATTGTGCACAAGAACAACATCATACTTGAAAAGACTTCACGGCATAAATTAATAACACTTATTCCTTTGTTTCAATGTGCATAATTTTTGACGTCATGATTAGAACATATACATATAGCTTTGTGTATCTACTTTCTACTTGATTTGTATCTCGGTTGATTATAAATGCGTTTCCTGTACATAAATATTTTTAGCAGTTTCTTTTGTCAAATAATGTCGAGTGATAACAGAGGCATAACGTCATGCAAATGTTAATGTATATATTTTGTGGCTGTATTTTCTTTTGTGCTTGTGAGTGCGCTCTTCCACTGCTGTTATGATTAGCTGCCAGGCGATACCACCGGCAGAGGGCGCAGGGTGGCCCTCAAGCTGCACCAACGCAGCTTTTTGCCTTGCGTCCTCTCTCCTCTGTTACTAATGTAACCTTGTGAGAGTTAATAAAGATGTATGTATGTATGTATATGTATGTTTTAGTTAAAAATGCAGAATCAAGCCTGCCTTTCACAAATGCACAGAACTGTCTCAAAGAGGAAGCTTACTGAAGCGTTTTAACACACAAGGGACAAAAACACTGACTGGGCTGCTTTACCAATGGCTGTTCTGACAGAGTTGCTCGATGGGAATGCTTACAAGGTGATCTTGAGGCCCAAGATCAGATTATGTTTGATTTGTGCAGCAAGCATATACTTTCTAGAAAGCCCAAGAGGGAACCTAAACTCAAATGTCAGCATGTGTTAGTTAATCCTCTAGGTCATCCTGCTAGGATTGCAGCCACAGCAAAAAAAATGTGAAGTTGCTTCCATGCATGTTGCACAAAGCATTATCTATCCTAAGTTTCTGTGTACTCCATAAATGCAGAAAGATGACCCCGAGAAACTGCCAGAAGGCCCATGTTAGGTCCAACAGGTTTGCAGCATAAGAATCCAGGTATCTTAAAGCTTCCTGCTAAATTTCATTCCATTGCAAAGAAAGTAACTTCGAACACTCTGTGGACTGCAGCTACTAGCCTACTAAATGTACCTATTAATTGAAACAGGTGCAGTCAGACTTCACAGCCTTGGCAAAAGAAAAATAGGAAATTGGAAAGGGGTAGGTAATGCAGCCAGCACTACAGCAGAAACCCTCCCATAACCAAACAGTAAACATGAACATTCATCGTGAGAGTCACTGAATGGAAGAACTGTAAAGTGAGAGTGTGATTGATTTGTGTCCTAAGTCTGTGTACACAATGCTCTATAAAAAGTATCGTTACAACAGGATGCATATATTCTCAAAGACTGAATAGAAAATTCCTGTTGACAGTGTCAGCATGGAGCCTCTTGTTTTGTTTTGAGTTTCAGATTGCTATCTGTTTTGAGGCAAGGAGAATGTTGGGGAATGGAAGATGCCCTTGGAGTGCACATTCAAAATGTAGTCCATTAAGGGAAACACCCAAGGTGAAGTACATTTCAATTAGGCAGTAATTACTCATGAGTTTGTACTTGATCGCAATTATACGGTTGTAGAGCAAAGCTAAACAGCTTTCTCAGAACCTTTGCAGCAGAAGGGAAATCTGTCTTAGTCTGGCGACAGAGCCAGAGACCACTGCCTGCCTGGGCAGTCACTCTACATTTAAGCTAACCAGGGTGCCTAGCAGATGCCATGGTGAGGCCGAATTGATCAGCAACCCAAAGCAAGAGCGGTGTTAGTCTCGCTCTGAGTTGTTGATCAATTAGCTCTCTTTATCTAAATGGTGTGAAGCTTCTGACACCATGAGACACTGTGCAGGAAATAGTTGGGGATAGCCCTTGGCCTTTTGCTTCTGACAGCCTATGCAAAAGTTCTCGAGGAAGCATGGTCACATTGCATTAAGTGTATGTCTCTTCAGTCTTCTTTAGATGCTTTAAATTAATCCGGAGCCCTCCACTAAGACGACCCTTGTAGCCAGCGGGCTCTTTTGGGATGTTAAACCGTACAATTTACAATTTTTTTCACGCGCGGGATGCTGGAGCCATAGATGGGGCCGAGACAAAGTCAAGAAGAGAGGCAATCCATTGATCTTTACGCTGCTCACGAGGCATGACGCAGGTGGTGAGTGAAGGCACAGCGGAGTGGAGGGCGGAGAGGCTGGCAAGCTCGGCCGGGAGCGGGACAGGGCATCAGTGTCCTGGTGCTTGCGGCCCGACCAATAAACAACACGTATGTTTTATTCTTGTAGACGGAAAGCCCATCGAGCAAGGCCGCCGGAGCGAAGAAAGCCAACATAGGGCATGGTGGTTGGTGATCACGTGAAAATGACGCCCATAGAGATAAAGTCTAAACTTGCCAAGGGCCCAGGCAATGGCCAAGCACTCTTTTTCTGTCACGGAGTAGCTGGATCCGGCTTTCATGATGGTGCGACTGGCGTAAGCAATGACACATTGTTCGAAGCCAGACTTGCGTTGGGTGAGCACAGCCCTGAGGCCAAT
Source organism: Amblyomma mixtum (assembly GCF_055824585.1). Lineage (NCBI taxonomy): Eukaryota > Metazoa > Arthropoda > Arachnida > Ixodida > Ixodidae > Amblyomma > Amblyomma mixtum. Next base: position 257,215,465 of record NC_143014.1, on the reverse strand, counting down.
GCCACTGGCATCCGTGTGTGGTTGGAGCTTGCGGGTCGAAGTGATGCAAGATGGGTGGTGCCATGAGGAGACTTCGCAAGGTGTTGTAGGCGTTGTCACAGGAAGGCGACCAACTCGAAAAAATCCACGTTGCTGCCGAGAAGCTGAGTTAAAGGGGCAACAATGGCCACAAAGTTGCGACTAAAATAAGAACAGAGGCCTAGGAAGCTGCGCAGTTCCTTAATGCAAGTAGGTTTTGGAAATGCAGTCACAGCATGAAGTTTGGCGGGGTCGGGGCAGACGCCCCCTTTTGACACACAGCGTGGCCTAAAATTTTCAGTTCACGAGCAGCAAATCGACACTTCTTTAAGTTCAGCTGAAGGCCGGCATCCGTGAGGCAGGTTAAGACGTGCTTCAGCCAGGATTGATGAGTCGCAAAGTCGGGCGAAAAGATCACAATGTCGTCGAGATAACGGAGGCACAACTTCCACTTCAGGCCGCACAGAATGGTGTCCATCATGCGCTCAAAATAGCTGGAGCATTACAGAGGCCAAAAGGCATGACATTAAATTCATACAGGCCATCAGGGGTCACAAATGCGGTTTTAGGGCGATCGTTGGCTGCCATGGTGACCTGCCAGTAGCCAGAGCATATATCGAGAGAAGAGAAAAGTTCCGCTCCTTGAAAGCAGTCCAGAGCATCATCAATGCGGGGAAGAGGGTAAACATCCTTTTGCGTGATTCAGGTGGCGGTAATCAATGCAGAAGCGAATAGAGCCATCTTTCTTCTTCTCGAGTACCACGGGTGAGGCCCAGGGACTGTGTGAGGCCTGAATCACGCCACTCTGAAGCATGGTGTCAACTTGTTGTTGAATAACTTAGCGCTCACTGGTGGAGACACAATATGGGTGCTGACGCAGAGGGGCGTGGTCACTGGTGTCGATGTGGTGGGCGAGAGTCAACGTGCAGGTCAAAGTGGGTTGGTGTAAATCGAAGGAGGAACGAAAGTGATGAAGCAGTGCGAGAAGTTGAGTGCGTTGAGGTGCAGGGAGAGAGGCGTTGATGGAGGGAAGGAAAACGTCTGGAGGTGAAGTGTCGAGCGAAGTGTGGAGGCCATCTACGTCGAGGGACAGCGAAGCGACAGTCTCATCGCAATAGAGAATGAAATCAATGATCTGGACGGTACCAAGGCACTCACCGCGACACACAACGGAAGCATATGTAAACAGACTGGTCATGAACAATGCGCTAAGGCCAGCTGACAGGGTGAGGACGGCGTAAGGTATGGGCAGGTACTTGTGGCACAGAAAGAGGCGATGGTGTAAAAAGTATGTTGCCGTCGCGAACAAAGTCAGAAGCAATGGGCACAAGAACAGAAGAACAGGGAGGCAGTTGAGTGTCCTCAGCAGTGACGGCTTTGGCAGGAGCAGCAGAAGGGGCATCGGGCGACGAAGAACCGCTGAGAGCAAAAAGAACTCGAGTTCAGCCCGAGCACCATCGATGACTGCGTTTTGGCACGATAGGAAGTCCAAACCCAAGATGATTTCATGAGAACAGTTTGGCAGAATGATGAATTCAATCATGTAGAGGAACTCCTGAATAACGACGCGAGCTGTGCACGTCGCTAATGGCGCAGTAGCCTGCGCGCTTGCGGTGCACAGCGAGAATCCAGAAAGTGGGGGCGTCACTTTTCGCAAGGAGCGGCAAAAGGCGACTGACTAGCGAGGTGGAGCTACAATGGACGTTTTTCCAAGAACTCTCGTCCAGCAAACTTTTGTCCCCGATAGTACATATGTGAACAGCGGCGTGTCGCGTCCGCGAAATGTACGGTGCGGCACTGCTGCATTCTTGTACACGCGGCTTATCTTGGCCTACATTCTTTACCCGTCCTTGTGAAACGCAATACAACGCCTTGAGAAAAGGGATTGAGACTGCAAAATTTATAGCTTCGCCACATATTCCGTGAACCTCCATGAATGCTAGCACATCCGTTCAGCTGCTGCTGTGGTTATTGTGTTCGGCTTCTGACCCGAAAGACGCGGGTTCGACCCCGGCAGCTGTCGTATTTCGATGGAGGCGTTAATGCTAGAGGCCCGCGTACTGTCCGATGCAGTGCACGCTGAGGAACCGAAATTAATCCTGTTTATTTATTTATTTATTTATTAAAAATACCTTACAGGGCCCAGAAGGGCATTGAGTAAGGGGGGCAAAAACAATAGATTAAGCAAATAGGAACAATGAGTTAAAAACAACACATGATACAAGGCAAAAAGTAAAGCGTGATACAAGGCAAAAAGTAAACACAATTATAAATATACAGGGCAAAACGTAACTACAAGACATACATCACCGCATCGAAAGAAAAAGCAGTAGCCATAAAAAAAATATACTAATGGTTGAAATTGCACAAGAAACCAAAACTTAATACAATACCAACGAGAATAAAAGGGAACCAAGGACACAGAACAACCTGAAACAAGACACAATGTCGTTAAAGAAAATGTTTGCGCAGCTGGTCTTGAAATGATTGTTGGTTGCCGATAGATGCGATAGAGTTGGGAAGATCATTCCAAAGAATAATGGCACGTGGAAGTGCAGATGAATTGAAGGCTAGGGTTCTTCCGTAAATGCGTTTAATGCTGTACTGATTATGTAGGCGGTGTGAAATGCGTGAAGGCTCTTCGAGGGGCAAGGGATGGCCTGGTGCTGTGACGATATTTATGTAGTAAGCATAAAAGAGCGATGGAAAGGTGAATATGTAATGGTTTGAGGGAGATATCAAGTTTGATGTTAGTGATGCTGGACGGGGGTGGTACTTTTGTGTGATGAAACGAGCGGCTCTATTTTGTACGGGTTCAAGCATGTTGATTAGGTAATTTTGATAAGGAGACCACGTAGGTGAAGCAAATTCTAGTTGAGGACGCACGATTGTTAAGTAAGCGACTTTTCTCACATTATTAGGGGTGTTTCGCAAGTTCCGGCGCAGGTACCCAAGTGATCTTGAAGCTTTGGCACAGATGGATTGAATGTGCGTGGCCCATGAAAGATTATCCGTGAGGTGAATACCTAAATACTTATAAGATGATGCCCGAGACACTACAGTACCTTCAATGGAGTACGAGAAATTAGAATTAGTACGCTTGCGGGTGAAAGAGATAACCTTGCATTTAGATGAGTTGAGCATCATTTGCCATTTACTACACCAATTTGAAATTAAGCTCAGGTCAGTTTGGAGAGCAAGGTGATCATCCATAGAATTAATGGGCCGGTAAATGATGCAGTCATCAGCAAAGAGTCGTATAGAAGAAGATATGTCTGTGGCCAAGCCGTTAATGTATATTAGAAACAATATGGGGCCAAGAACACTGCCTTGGGGTACGCCAGACTCTACATCACTGAGTGGGGAGGTGAAATTGTTAACTGTAGTGAACTGCTGGCGAAATGAAAGAAAGTTACGTAGCCATGACAGGGTTAAAGAATCTAGGCACAGAGCAGACAATTTTGAGAACAAGCGGGAATGTGCAACACAGTCGAAGGCTTTAGCAAAATCTAAAAAGATACAGTCACTTTGAAGGTTAGCATCCATGTTGAAATCCAAGTCAGTTGTAAATTCTAGCAGTTGGGTGTCACAAGAAAAACCTTTCCGGAAGCCGTGCTGATTAGGAAAAAAGAAAGAATTAAGTTCCAGATGGCAGTAAATGTGGGAAGCGATAACATGCTCGAGTAATTCACAGCAAATGCAGGTTAGCGAAATGGGGTGGTAGTTTTCTGGTGAATTTCTGTTTCCACTTTTGAACACTGGAATGATCTTAGCAATTTTCCAATCTGTAGGAAGTAAACCAGATGATAATGATTGCTGATAGATGAGGCATAGAATTTCACTGGAGATCGATACAGTGTTTTTCAATATTTTAGAATTTATGTTGTCAACACCAGCTGATGAGGAAACCTTAAGATTTGCAATGAGACGAGCGATACCTTCAGCGGTAATGGTAATAGGGGCTATATATTGGTAATCACGATCAGGAACAATGGGTATGTTGGAATGATCTTCCCGAGTGAACACTGACGCAAAATATCTGTTTATTTATTTATTTATTTATTGTACCCTCAGGGCCCGAAGGCATTACAGAGGGGAGTGGGAATACATAAAATTTTCAGTCTAAACAGCAACAACAAGAGAAAACAAAAATAAACCAGGAATACATGACAAATTGAAAACACAGGAAGGCAATAAGATTAGAATGCAGTAGGGATATATTAAAACAGTGTGTAGACAGTAAAAGGCAATTTTTATACAGTAATAAACGACACATACTCAGAAAGAAACATTAAGGACTTGACGAAATGCATTGTTATCAGAAATACCTGCGATGTCGTGGGGAAGGTGATTCCAGCTGGCACAAGTTCGAGGTATGAATGAGTCATGAAAACATTTGGTGTGACAAGATGGGATTCCAACTTTATGACGGTGATCAACGCGTGCTGATATGTAACATGGTCTTGACAGTAACTTAGGGTTGAGAAAGCTGTTGTGGTAAATTTTATGAAAAAGACACAATGAGGCTATTGATCTGCGGTGGGAAAGAAGTGGTAGGGACAAACTTGATTTCATGGCGGTTACACTGCTTGTTCGGTGATAATTAGAAAGAATGAAACGGCATGCGCGGTTCTGCACAGCTTCCAAATCTGAAACAAGTGAATCGATGCCAGGGCTCCAGACAGATGCAGCATATTCTAACTTGGACCGTACCAATGTTTTATAAAGTAATAATTTTATTGAACTAGATGAACGTGAGAAATTTCTGCGAAGGTACCCAAGCATGCGATCAGCGTTATTTATTATGTATTCAACGTGAGTTTTCCAAGACAGGTTACAAGAAACGTAAACACCCAGATATTTATAACATGACACGGTTTCGAGAGACACGTTGTTAATGTGATAAGAGGAAGGGGCATTAGAGAGATGAGAAATGCGTACATGTTTACACTTATTAATGTTTAGTTGCATGTTCCAAATAAAACACCAGTCAAGAATCTTGTTAATATCGGATTGAAGACAACAGACATCATTATCATCTTTAATTTCGCGGTAAATAACACAATCATCGGCAAAAAGATTAATTGAAGAAGAAATGTTAGCCGGTAAGTCATTTATATAGATGAGAAAAAGGAGGGGCCCAAGAACTGACCCCTGAGGCACTCCGGAACGGACAGGCAAAGAATGCGAGTTTATATTGTTCGCTGTTACGAATTGTGAACGGTTAGAAAGAAAGCATTGTAGCCATGCAAGGACATTAGGGTCTATGTTAAGATTGCTTAATTTAAGAAAGAGAAGCTCATGCGAAACAGTGTCAAACGCTTTCGAGAAGTCCAAAAATATGCAGTCTGCCTGAGACCCGTGGTCAAGGATGCAATGAAGGTCATGTGTGAAACATATTAGCTGAGTTTCGCATGAAAAAGACTTACGAAAACCATGCTGGGCAATGCTGAAAAAGGAGTTAGATTCTAAAAAAGAGATGAGATGAGAATATATGACGTGTTCCATGATCTTGCACGGAATACTAGTGAGCGATATAGGTCTAAAGTTATCAGGAGAATGTTTATTTCCGGACTTATGCAGTGGAATCACCTTCCCAATTTTCCAATCATTGGGAATACAACCTGTTACAAGAGACTGTTCAAACAATTTAGTAAGAATTATGGAACAATAGAACTTTATATTAATTAAAAACTTCGAATTAATGTTGTCAACACCGCAGGAAGAGGAAACCTTAAGATTTTCTATGATGCACTGGATGCCTGACGCGTCGAATACAACTGGATCCATAGGAAGAGCATCAAAAACAGGGCACACGCGATGAACAAGAGAAACATTGCTAGAAAATGCCGCAGCAAATGTATTGTTTAGAACAGAAGAACATTCGTTCTTAAATGCTTGGGGACATTCACTCTCCGAAAGCTGCACGTGATCGTCGCTGCACAATGAAAATTGGTTGCTAGTACTGTCGGGAGATATCACACGCCAGAGCTTTTTGGGATTAGATTTTAGGAGGGCGGCTAGGTCATGAGAAAAATATTTTTTCTTCGATGCCCGGAGGGCCGAACAGTGAGATTTCAGACAATCGTATTTTTTCCAAGCATGACGGCGGAGAGATCTATTGAACCATGGATTAGATTTGTCGTTTGAAATTGAAACCAAGGGAACATATTTGTAAACTAGATTGGACATCATGATCTTCATGATCTTATAAAGTACCCAGTTCTGATCGACGGACCTGTCTGCAAATGAGGGCAAGAACGTTTGAATAAAAAAATCATTAAGTGCAATATTCATATCTCTATAATTAGCTCTACTGTAATCGCGAATTTTACTGGATGTAAGACCTTGAAACGCTAATGGGACATTAAGTCGTAGATGAATGAGCTATATGGTCACTAAAACCGTCAAGGAGCAACACTTCGTTAATCGTTTCGGGCGCATTGCAGAAAGCTAAATCTAAAATGTTTGAACCGCGAGTGGGTTGGTTAATCACCTGAAAGAAATTAAAATCTAACATAATGTTGATAAGCTCTGTTGAGGCGCGGCAAGATGACGACAAATGTCACCAACCAGTAAGAGACAGCATTTCTAGACCTCCGATATACATATACAGCTTCTAAAGTTCTGCTTGAAATATTACTCATGCCTGGCAGAATTGCCGCTGCCGTGACGCAGACGCGACTCATACAGAAAAAATAATTGTGCCGCTTTCAGCAATAACAGCGTTTCAATAGAAAAAAAAAACAAAGTCGCTTGCCGAGTTTCGGTTTTGATTTCATGGTTGGCAGTTTTGTGTAAAATCTATTCTTTCGTTATTTTTGCTGTCAGCTCTCATTATTTTTATAGTGCTATTGTGGTGTCGTTTCTTACGAATTTTGAGCCATGCTTCCAGCGCATTTCGTAGGTGGCGCAGCAGCGCCATCTGCCTGGGACGGCCTGCCTATCGACATCAGCATCATTCTCTGCGTGCGTGAGGAGATCTTGGGAGAGTTGCAGAACGGTTTCCGAAGGGACAGACGGTTGGAGGACAATCTATTTGTCATAACGCAGTGTATAGAGATAGCTGAGGCAAGTCGGAGGCCTCTATGGGTGGCATTTTTAGACATTAAGGGGGCATATGACAATGTGAATCAGGAAAAACTTTGGGACCAATTGAAGGGATATGGCGCTGATAGAAATCTGGTTGAATATCTACAACGTATATATTCAGACAATGAGGTCGTGGTAACCTGGGAGGGAGAAACTACAAAACCAGCTAAAATTAAGAGAGGGTTAAGGCAGGGCTGCCCACTGTCACCTCTACTTTTCATGGTATATGTGAGCCAAATGGAAAAGAGGTTGGAAGAGTGTAGGGTAGGAGTTGACGTGAGTTATATGCAGGATGGTCAGAGGGTAAACCAAGTGTTGGCTGGACTAATGTATGCGGATGACATTGTTCTACTAGCAGACAAGCGAGATAAGCTGCAGGAACTAGTTAAAATCTGTGGTGAGGAGGGCAACAAGCTAGGACTCCAGTTCAGTAGAGAGAAGTCAGGGATAATGGTCTATAATGATGAGAAGGGGGACCCACTAGAAATACAAGACACTATGATAGACCATGTGAGTACGTATAAGTATCTAGGTGTATGGCTAAGTGAAGGAAAAAAACATGGAGGAAGGAAAAAAAGAGGAGAGGCCCTTTCCACACAGCACCCTGGGAAAAAAGTGTGGAGGAAATCACGTGGTTTTTTCTCGATTGGGAGGCCATCTTACTCCGGCAGCTTAGCAACGGCGTCGTAGTTGCTGTTTACAAACCGGGCGATAGCAGACGGCCGCGGCGTAGCATTTGAGGTGCGGCGTAGGCGTGCTTTCCTCAACTGCTCGAGTTTGTTTTTGATCGTGCTCACAGGCTGACGTTGGCGCCGTTCACTCATATCTCAGGTGGAATTCGCCGCAAAACTCTCGTTGTTGCGTGCATTGATTTCAACGTGCTAGGCGACCACGATCGCACGGGCATTTCGTCTACTGCGTCACTGCTCGGAGCCGTCGGGAGACCGCCGCTGCATTCGCGCTGTTCGTTCACCAGTGATTCAATACGGCGTGCGCTAGAGCGGTCGTCGGCGTATTGTGCGGACGTTTCGCGTCCTGTACGTGCAGTGTGTGTGTGCCATTCGCGCTCCCGTTTACATCGGCAGTGAAACCTCGTTGCTACCTGTGCGTGTTCTTGCAACGCTCCAGCGATTGTCACTGACGTCGGTATAACTGCCATTTTCGTTTTTCGACGATTGCGCTTGTTTGAGCGGCGGGGGCCATGACATGGGCGGAGAGCGATATTGTAAAGGAAGCAGCTCCGCTCGCTTTGCTCTTAGTATACAGAAACTTTTGTTACATGCCCGTTTGAAGCGTGTAACGTTTGAAGCGTCTAGCGAGCTATTTGCCTCTGGGACGTGCCGGACTCAAGTGTATTCGTTCATATTGTAGCGTGCAACGCGAAATCGAACACCGGAGTACGAAAAACTGCGGCGGTCCCTCAGTGGTCCGAGGGCGCGAGCGAGAGCCAACTAACTTCTTTCTCTTCTAGTGCATGCACTACTTCTGTCTCTTCGAATGCATGTATCAATATCGTGGCCAATTCTGTGCTTTTGGACACGCGCTATGTTTATACCGGTTTCCTGTAGCAGGTTTGCAATTGCTTTCCTACCTGATGTCATGGTCAAGAAGTGCGAAAAAGGCGAAGCTCTAACTGAATTTGGAGGCCTTTTCTCACATGCGTTTATTGTGCCCATGTCCTGTGATAGTGTTATTTGTCGTAAAAAGTACGTGGTGAAATGAGGATCCGCATGTGCGCTGAATTTCATTAATGCTTGTGGTGGTATGTTCAGGAAAGTAAAAACAGCGCTAAATTTTACACAAACCACACACAAAGACGGACGCGCCCGTCCTGTCCATCTTTCTGAGTGGTTTGTGTAAAATTTATGCTGTTTTTACTTTCCTGAACATATAATGTCACACCAACTAGCCCAGCAAAAGGTCCTGTGGTTATATGTTAAAGAAAAATAATTTGATGCATTCATTACGTACAACTGATCGACTTTCATTGCCTCTATTATCGATCACAAGTAAAGTGTGCTACTATGCAGTGACATTACAAGCTAGTATTTCACCAAGTAGAGAAAAGCGGAGCGTACAGCTGCAGCTCTGCACATTAAATATGAAACACAGCATTGAAATGAGGCACAACACCATGAAACTTATACTGCAGCCACTCCTAAACTTCTAGAAGTCTGAAAAGCTACGGTCATATATATTATGCACAATACTAGATTAGATCTGTGGATGTGAAACATATGCGATGTTGCCATGCTACAAAGGGTGGATTTACGGAGGGGGCAGTCACATTTTAAACGTATATTTTCTGAAATTTTTTAATTGAGAAAAAGGTGTTCAGAATGGTTGTCCTATGTAAAATTTCAGTCTTTTCGAGGGAAGCGCGCCCCCCCCCCCCCACCCCATCCATAAATCCTCCCCTGCCGTCTACTATATGCACTTTGGCCCTCTCCGTTTCTGTCGCCTCTATGAATGGCTTTTGGAGTTGTGAATCAAAAGTCATTGTTGGCACGACCACCATTACAACACGTTATGATACTACATTTTGTGTTCAGGGTCAAGAACTCAAACTTATTAGTATATTTGCCCATCCTCACTGCTGTATGAGAAAGCATTCCGTGCATGGCCAGCCGCACGAAAACATGCAATGAAGATAAGTATGGTATTCAACACCAACAAAAAAATACTGCAGAATTTTTCTAATCCTCACTGCTGCAACAGAAGGCACTGTTGACACTTCCAGCTTCCAAAACATACACAATGGAGGCAGATTGCAACATTCAGCGACAAGAGCTGCAATAAAAGGCAGGTTGAACTCTAAGGTGGGGTGTGGTCATGCATGGCAGCATTGTACGACGCAGTACGAAGCAGTAACTGGAAGTAGCCGCCTGTCTGACACGGGTATTTCCGCTTTATTAACTTTTCCGCTGACGAACACCAACATAGGGCACCCTAAACCGGCAAGCAGCCAAGCGCCACTCGCGCGGGGGCCTGCGCCCATGCGGTAGCACGCTCCTTCGTTGGCTTTGAAACGCGCGCGCAGTCGGCGCGGCGGCGAAATGTAAACAGAAGCCCGCCGGAGTAAGATGGCGCCGAGCTTGTTTCCGGTACAGTGCACTATTTCCGGCTTCACAAAATGTCACGTGACGGCCTCTCCTCTTTTTTTTCCTTCCTCCATGGAAAAAAATATCTGGAAGAGCATGAGAGGATTCTGAAGGACAAAGGAAAAAGGAATTCAGACATTATGAAGCATAGAGCACTATGGAACTATAATAGGTATGAGGTGGTTAGAGGGGTATGGAAGGGAATCATGGTACCGGGCCTCACATTTGGAAATGCAGTCCTGTGCATGAAATCAGAAGTACAGTCAGGGCTACAAGTCAGACAAAGAAGTGTAGGAAGGCTAGCCTTGGGAGCCCATGGGAACACTCCGAATGAGGGGGTCCAGGGAGATATGGGTTGGGCGTCCTTCGAGGTTCGGGAGGCCATCAGCAAACTGAAATATGATCAGAGACTAACTCAAATGGAGGAAACAAGGTGGGCAAAAAAGGTGTACAAGTATCTGTACATGAAAAGTATTAACACAAAATGGACTAATAGAACCCGAAAGCTAAGAACGAAGTATTTACGGGTGAGGGATGGGACGCAACAAAAGACTAACGTGAAAGTGGAGGTAAAGGAGTCGGAAAGAAAGATGTGGAAAGAAAGAATGCAGGAAAAATCGGCGCTAGGCATATATAGGACACGAAAACAGGACATCAAAAAAGAGCGATTATTCGATAATTCGCGGGGCAGTTCACTGCTTTTTGAGGCTAGGACAGGGACTCTGAGAACAAAAACGTATAGGTCCAAATTTGAAGTGGATATTTTGTGCTCTGCATGTAAAACGGAAACGGAGACCATAGAACACTTGGTTCTGAGGTGCGCAGAACTCCGCCCAGCCCTCCCAGAGGGGACAGCAACGACCATAGAGATAGCGCTGGGATTTACTGGGGAGGACGGGCGAGTGGATGGGAAAAGCGTGACATTGACGAAGGGGAGGTTGGAGGATTGGTGGCGGAAATCAAGGGAGGCGTGAATTTCGAGGGTAAAAGGATAGACAGATTAGATATTGTAAGAGCGAAAGGGAAAAGAAAATTAAATTAACAATGGGGGAAGTATAGGCTAGGTGGCGAAAGCTACCGCCCGGTACAAAGGGTTAAGCCATTATCATCCATCCATCCATCCATCCATCCATCCAGCCGCGGGTTGTTTATATCTGTGGCTGGATTGGTGCTGTTCGTGTTTTTGTTGCGGTCGTGTACGTTCCAGCTTCAGTTTATTGTGCAGTTGTAACATTAGTGCATTTTTAAGCGTAAACAAAAAGTCATGCTGCAGTGTTCAAGTATGACACGTTGGAACCAGTTCAGGTGAGCTCTCCGTGCTGCGCAGCTGCCTACACGGCCTTCTTTGGTACTGTACTAATTTATGAGAAAACAGCGGTTGAGGTACCTTATGGTCACTTATTTTATCATCCAGAAATCTTGAGTCACAGTCATGACCTTGTGCTGCACTGCTATCTTCTGTTTTGTCAGCCTCAAAAGTTTGCGGAATGTGGCTGTGTAGGAAAAACTTCATTGGTGTGCCTTGTGTACCAGTTTCCTGGCATTACGCCAATGAATGGAGCGTGCATGTTCTCTCATGATTGCCTTGCAAATGTTGCTATGGGTTATGGCGCATGTATATGGGTTTTTCTGCGCACCCAAATTTCGTTGGGTTTTGTCAAGATCATACATGTCAGAAGGGCTGGTGGTTATTACATCAGAGCAGTGTGAATGTTAAAAATGTACTGCAGTGGGTAAATGAAAACTAAAAAGAATGGTACAAGGCAAAGCTGCCGAAACCGCTCACCAGTTCTTGAAACAAAGTGAACATAGCAGCACTAATTCTGTTTGGGCGAGTTGGTAATGATCTATTTTCTTCAGCAGTTGTGTTGCTTGTCTTCCTTTCATGTGTCCCCTCTTTCCGCACTGTTTAACAATGATATCACTACTATGCCTCACCATTTTTTACCTAATGTGTTTCTCTTGGGTGGCTTGCAAAAATGGCTCACGCTGGCATATCATGGTCCACTGAATGTTAAATTATGGAATAACTTGGATGGTTCTCTGTGTGCACTGCCGAATAATCAGTTTCAAAGAGAACTGCCATACCATTTCTTTGACATTGCTGTAAGCAAATGCTGTGTAACCCATCCCTGTTTATGCCTCTAACAGAAGAGACTGCAGTACGTGTAAGTAAATAAAAAATACTCGAATGCTTCCTTCTCAAAATTGATGCCATGCAATGACACCATTTTAGTGAGCAAATTAGACATCAACTGATAATCTTTATTTATTTATTTATTTAAAATACCTTACAGGCCCCATAGGGGCATTGTGTATCACATGTTATCACATGCTTTGTAGCGTTTCAGTGCCTCTTTTTGTCAGCCTGTCTGTAAAGGCTTTCTTTGTTTTTGTTTAGGCGAATTAGGTGCCGATTAAACCAAGGCGCAGTGTTAGTGCATGAATCTGTCAATAAGAGCAGCATGTTTATTACTGAACAGGTTCCAGTTGACCTCCACTGAACGTGTTCAAAAACTGAGAAGAAAGTGCTCAGAAAAAACTGTCAACTCAGCATTTATTTTGGCGAAGTTTGCTCGCTTGTAGCACTTGATTTGTTTGTTGCGAGTTGCTTTTTTGTGGGGCTCGAAATTGAGATTTCCCGTGATTATGGAACAATTAGTAAGGCCTTCTAAAAGCGTAATATTGGAACAAAGGTGGTAGAACGACGCGTGGGTTCAGAAATATGTTGTTGCAATAAAAAAACAAGGCAAGACTGGAGGAAAGTCTGAGCTTCAGGATCATTAGCTGGAGCTGTTAGTGAGGACCAACTAATTGCTGGAAAGTTAAAATCACCTATCAATAGTAAGCCTGAATTAGGAAATTGAACAGTAACTTCCCTTAACATTTTACAGAATTCACATAAGATTAAATGTTCATGTCAGAAGGGTGGTAAACACCAATAATGACATCCGTAGAGTCACATTTCACGCGAACCCACACTGGCTCGAGGCATGACATGACCTCAATAAGCACAGCAGTGACTTCTTTTTGTAATGGCAAGAAGTACACCCCTACGGCTTACGCGGTCACAATGAAGTATGTTAAATTCGGAGTCGCAGAGGAAAATGCAATTGTCAGGAACCATGTCATTTAACCAGGTCTCGGTAAGTGCGATCATAGACAAACTCCATGAATCAATTAGTGAAGAAAGAACCTTATTTTCAGATGGAACGCTTCTTATGTTAGTGTACAGGAAACTAACATGTGTCTCGTCTCCCCTTTCTGCGTCCTTCGTGAAGTTCGCGCTGTTTTCGTGTGTGTGCTAACATCTAAATCAGTGTGGCGCTGCATGTGACTGAGAGTGTGGTTTGACTGCCAGTTTATGAGGACTGGAAGGAATACATCACTCGTTTAACATCCGCACTGTGCAGAAGAGTTGTCCAGTTCCTTAACTTATGTTTCGAACAGAGAACTCGCAGTGCCTTGGTGCGAAGTACATTGTAGGAAATGTCTTGTTCGTTGAGAAAGGGTCTGGTCTCGCAGCATCAGTACTAGTAATTTTTATTTTTGGTTAAGTACACAGACAATGAAGACAGAGGAAAGGATGACACACTGCTGCTGCTGCTTGCCATTTACTGTTCGCACTCTTGCACAGACTTGTGCAGTAAAGAGTGCTGGCACTGTGAATGCATAAGCATCATCATGACGGCACGTTTTTGCAGTAAAATGTCGGATGGAGTAGACGTGCATTTTTTTCTTTTCAGACTAGGAATTATTTCTGCTCAGACAATTTCTCGGTTTATCAGAAATGCTTCTTCCCGTGACAATATGTCAAAGGTATGTTGGCATCTGCATACTCTGCAACGAAAGTTGAGGAAACCACCATTCTGTGACTTTGACATTTTTGCAATGCTCGTGAAAACAGTCATTTTAATGTACCCCAGTCTGCCGTTGAACAAACCGTACCTAAGACAGCGGGATCCAATGTACATTGAATCCTGTGCACTGAACAAATCTGATATTATGTCTGTTTGTTTTTTTCACATTCTTTTCATGCAAGAAATGGCTGGCCTAGTCATCTGGCATAACGATTTCAGCTCGTCTGGCAGAGAAAACAACCACTTTGATATTGCATCACTGTCTGATTTTCTCTTGGCTATATATATGGCAGTTTGGTTGCTCTGATGAGCAATGAGGAGACAGTGCCTTAATAAAGGACTGCTTCTGTACAATTCATTCCACTGTAAACTTGTCAAGGCAGCTATCGTGAGGACATCTCTTGAATGTCATGTTCACACCATGTTGGCATCAGGTCCTCAAACAATGCACACTCAGCAGAAGCACAGTACCTTAACTACATTTTGGCCAATGTTGCTGAAGGCTTCACTGATATAGTCTCCAGGGCACCTTAGCTGTCGCATAGCTTGAAGAAAATCAGACAGCGAAATAATGTCAGTGGTTTTTTCGTGCATAGCACAAGCTGCAGTACTTTGTTGGATGACGGGGGCAACGACTTCTGGAAAAAAAATGTTCAAAGATACATGGAAGGGAAAATAACTTCACTGCACAATATTCATTGTATATTAGATTCTGCTGTCATTGGGCAGGTGTTTAGAAGGGCACACTGGGGTATATTTTTTCTTTCATCTCCTCATGCCACAGTTTCACCTGAGGCTGCAGGATGTGAAGATAAATGTTCAAATGGCCACCTCCATAAACGTTTAAACATTGTAAGAAAAGAATGGAAGCTTCCTCAACCTTTGTTGCGCCAACCTGCGTTGCAAATTAAGCAATGTTTGGTATTGAGATATGACTGCGGTTAAGCGCAGAAGAACTCAGCTTAACAGCAGTTCGAAGCTCTAAATTTATAGGTATAAGCAGCAGGAACAATTTTAGTCCAATCAATGAGGGATGAAACTGAAATTAAACTTTGGGAGTTAGACAGGTCCCACGCTTGACCTCAGCTTTGAAACACACTCCAGCATCGATACTGCAGGACTGGGGAATGGCTCAACTCAGCAGTGCAGTGTCTGTCATTGTGGAGCAACATCAGAATTGGGATTTGGTCAGGGAACATGCAAATGGTGCTGTCATGAACAGAGAACCATATGCAAACAAATAGGTGTACCAGGGAATCTGACTCCAGTACAGAAGGTGCAAATGCACACACAAACCTAGAAGGATTCCGCAAAGCCAACAAAGCCCACCTATACATTGGCTCACCATCGTTGTCACAGATCAGCCAAGAAATCGCATTCCTCGCAGGAAGGTCACAGACAAATGAATGTGCGCATCAATGACACCCTCCTTGCAAGTCTTCAGGAATGCCTGCAGCTGATGCAGTAGGCCCAGGAAGTGGTGAACAACAAGTCATCTACAGGGCCATTGTGAATACAACAGCAAACCCAGAATCGGACACCCAGTGCTAATCCTGACATGTCTCTCAAGGCCTGGGAGGCATTTCGCACTGCAGTGCAATTTTTGTGACCGGGAAAATGTTAAAGTTTCCAAGATTATAATTTGGAATTCACTGCTTGCTGTTATGCAGAAAAGCATACTGTAATCTTAGTGTATATACCTGAATAAATGTGTGTTTGTTTTATTTTTCTTCACAATTTGTTATGGACAGTTTTGATGGAGAACCAATGTACCATATTAACAAGGCATGCCTGTACAACCATACAGTATCCAAAAAACACCACCTGGTTTTGCATGATATGTATGGCCTTCCTAAGAAACGTCCATCGTCCCTGCTATAACAAAAAAAAATGCAAAAATGGTAGAGTAGTAAGTTGAGCACACAGAAACAGTATTATGCAAAACTTTCTGAAGTAAACAGCAGCCAGCCAAACAAGTGTCGGTGTTCATTTTCAGAGTCCTTTCAATGCTCCTGTTAAGAGGAAGCCCACTAACTTTGCATGCATCTTCTACTGCTGTGCCTGTATCAAAGGATGAACACTGCCACTATAGTGAAAGCAATGTATAGGAAGACTCTTTGGATATCAATGATCAATGACCTTTATCTTGACCATGGAAGAACAGATGCAGTAACTTGCAGACAGTGGCTACTTAAGAGTGCTACAAGGTGGCATTTCTGGAGTGCACCCATGCCAATAAACAGTCTCACAGTAAAGGTGTTCCTGCATCACAGTTGGCTGCTGAAGTGTCAAGAAGCTTGATTTCTGCATATTTCCAACCAGTGTGTTGGCATTTTGTGACTGCAATGAAAATGGCCACTGCTTCAAACTACATTTCTGGTCATGTACCGCTCTGTGTCAAAAAGCGGTGGCACCTTGCTCATTTTAAAAGTTCACTCGCACTTGACAAGGAAATGTGAGAACCAGTCAGAAAGGCAAAGTAGCAAGCAGTACGGCACTTGATGTAAATGATAGGATCTCAAGTCAACGTAATGTGCCCAGCAGTCTGTCCCACATCTCCATTTGAAGGGACACAGCTTTCAGCAAAAATTTACTTTATTTCTAGCTGTATGAGGATCCATAGCACACAAAATTGAAGGGACACAATACAAGCGCTTACATGTGTTGTGTCCCTTCAATTGTGTGCGCTATGGATCCTCATGTTGACTACCCACTAGCCCAAACCCTGACCCTTCTAGCTGTATCTACATGAATTTCTTTAGCAATTTCAAAATAATTTTACTCACCAAATGTCACTGTTTTATGTGCAGAAAATTATTTTCTGATATATATTTTTCCGAAATCTTATGAAAAGGCTGCAAAGCTAAGAAAATGTGGCAGAAGGCTAGTTCAGCATTCATTGCTCTTGCAGGGTGAAGTCATGTAATTTTTTTTGTTTTGCAAAGGTCAAATTTTTGTTTTGAATTTTTGAGATTCAGTGTTTGTTGACATATTCAAGTGAGACAATTTCATAGAAGAAGTTTAAAATTCTTAAATTTGAAAAAAAAAGGTTGCCTAGACCTGCCGTTGTGGTCCTAGCAGTGCAACAAAACAAGTGCTCCAAAAAAGATAAAACTGTTGTGAAGAAGTATACTTGAAGAAGGCAAGTATCTAGGCAGAAAACCTTAACAGAGAAAATTGCCTGTTTCTTGAATGTTTCGTCACAATTCACAGCCGCCGAGGTTCATGAAACAATTTTTTTACAGTACTTCCCAGCTGATTTCAAAAATAAAATTTGGGGACAGCAGGGTCATTCCACACGAAAAGAGATGCGCCAAATTTTTTAGATTTGGCTGAGAAAATTCATGCCAGTTAAGACAAGTCCCAACAGAAGTGTAGAGACCTTTCGAAGAAAAAAAAATGTTCTCCAAATATCATGCTCCAAAGTGTAAGAGATCACCTTCATGTGGGCATTTTGCGAAAATTATTGTTCAGGAACCGTTCTGCCGGCAAAGTTTCTCTCCGCATGTAGTCTGGTATTGAGATGCTCTGTCATGCCTCAAAAAATAAACCGTGGATGATGCCATTTTGGTTTCAAATGGAAGTGCTTAACTGGAAAAAAATTTGAAAATTTCCGCATTTTTGAACCAAACTTAGAGTCTAAATTTAAGCAAACTTTTTTGGAATTTTGCCTGAAACCTTGATATAGCACTGTTTGCATTAAACTTGAACCTTGCGTTGTTCTGTAATTTAATTACAAGTATATCGATTTCTCCGAAAACGGCCACATTGTGGACCAGAAAACTTAAGTGGGCAACGGTGCTAGACAAAAAAAAAATCCAAAAGGTCAACCCATTAAATTAGTTTCACATATAAAAAAACTAGAAAATTGTTTTTTGTTGGCGAGAAATAAATTTTTAAAAAGGAGTTGCAGAATGTGGCGCCAGCATCTGTTATGGTACGGTAAAACGCTGCTTTTATTTCCAGCCTCGCTAAACTCTAGTAGCTGCATTTGGACATACTGTGAGAAGCCACTGCATCATTTCAGTTATCTTTAAAGAATATGTTTGCTCATTGTATACAGGGTGTGCCAAGTTATTCCCTATAGATTTGACCTAAATGCAGGATTTCAAAAGCCAGTCTGAACAGGTTAGATGGATAAGCATTTATTATTTACATTTGACTTGACTGAGGCATCAGCCTGTCAGATTATTCAACTTCCAAAGCTGTGGTGTATAGCGAATGCAATGTTCAATAGACCATTTGTATTGAACTAAATAGGACGCCCTGTATATACACACAATATGAAGGGGAGACTGCATAGTACAGCAAAAAAAAGGATTATAACATCATGTAGGTCTCTTATGTGAATACTGAAAATTATTAAATACCGAATCGAATATCCTGGTATTTTATTTGGTGAACGAATGAAACAGCGCATGTTCAAAATTATTTGGAACGAACTGAATCTGTTCTCAAGTTTGCTAATCATAAGCAAGTTTGAATAGAGCACGTCAAACAGAACCTGCTCTGGCATCGCACAACATGTTGTAGCTATCCGTCTGTGCACAAAGGAGGGTCCAGCACCACGACGCAGTTCATTCGTGAGACGGCATTCATATTGCTCACATATCGTCTTCAAGATTGTGCGATGCTGCAGAGCTGAGCCTGGTTTAGCAAACACTGCTGGTTTGCGCAGTCTCTGAGGTCGTGGCCTAAACTGTCCTCCCTCTCATCAACCGAGATATTGCATTAGTTTGTACGCTGTCATCATCGGTAGCAAAAGGTAAATGCCCTATGCAAATTTCCTAAAGATCATACAGACTTCGTGTTGCATGTCCCCTGGAGGACATCGGTGCTGCGTCTTTCGATTGCTACAGTTGTAATTCCATGACTTATAGCATAGCCGTTGGTGATTCCTTGTTTCACATAAACATTTGTTTTGCACTAATATTTGCACAAGTCTGCACAAGCAACTTCAAAGTAGCAAATAATCGCACGTATATTCAATTCATATTTCATTCGGTCCTTTCACTGTTAGATTCCTGTTCGATTAGGTTTTTAAGTACATTATTCATGTTTTATTCGCAAAGCTGGCCTACTTGTACTACATTCAATTTCGAAATAACGCTGTTTGCACACCCCTAATGCTGGATTTGCCAAACAAGTTTGCAAATTGGGCTCTTGCACACCTATTACATGCACTGGAAGGGGTGCAGACAGTACTCTGCAGTGCAGAATTTTCAAATATCATTCAGTTTAGGAAGTCTGAATAGAGCCTGATACAGGGGCAAAGAATGGCGTCCCTCATGGCCTGAGTTACTTTGGGACGTTAAACCACGATAAACCAAACAGGGGAAAGAACAAACTCATAGCAAGTTCAGCATGTGTACCATTGACTGCTTATTATTTTGTCTTCTGCAGTAAGTCAGCTGAGTATGCTCAAAAATAAAAATGCACGAACTTGCCGAACTTTCACTCGTAACTGTAATATCCCAGAAATTAAAAATGTGTAATGACAGGCACAGTCCCTTGACCTTCGCAGACTGCCACTAGTGACAATTTTGGTGCACTCAACAAAAGCTCTTTTCAGCTCATAATAGGAGCATCAGGAGCAGTTCAATAAGTGAGTTGCTGGAAGACTGCCAAACAAAAAATACTGCTAGCTGCTTTCTATGCAAGGGTGTGCGTTAGCAATTTTTCAAAACCGAATCAAATACGGAAGTAAAGCTGAAAAGTGGATAGAATACGAATACGATAACTTCACAAATATTCACTATTTCGCCACTTGAGCGAATATTTGTATGAAACAAATATGATGTAAAACAGCGAAGCGAAAGTGGTGGCATTGTAGCACGCTTCTATGCTATAATTTATCAATTTTTAGCTACAGCTGTCAAAAAACCGCAGTGGTGACCTCAGCTAGGGGCTATGCAGCACTAAGAATATAAACTCTGACTATCATGTCCAATGTATAGGAAAAAATACATTTGCTATTGATTGCACTATGCTCTGCAAGACCTTCATGCGCGTGCGACTTGTATATATGTTATTATGTTAATACGTAAATAGATTTATTACAGTGTACCTCTTCCATTTCACTTCTACACACTGCCTGCTATCCTTTATTTCCGCTGCCCCAGCTCAGGTGCTTCCAGCAGCGATGGCAGATGCCGGGGCTAGCAAAAATCTTTTTCCTTCCATTTACCATGTTTGGTAAAACTACTTACTATTGATTGCAACAGCAAATAAACCAACGCCCTGCATCAATAAACACATGAGAGGCAAGAAATACCTATGAGTATGGCCTCAGAGATCAGGGCCATTTGCTAAACCTGCCAGAACATTGTTGCGTTGCCCAATATTGAGGGCCATGAGTGAGCATTGTGAACCCCACCACACAAATGGATGCCGTCACAAAACTGAAGCCTCTATCTCATGCAGACCAGTGCCAGCAAAATGCTGTGTGGTGTTGTAGTGAACCTTGTTTTTAAAACTGTCTTCAAAGAAAACTATGGTGTGCCTGATTCAAGCTTCATGCCCGTTATACAGAAACTATTCGAGAACAAATGAGCATATTCAAACCATTTCACATAATTTTGAATGTGTACTATTGAAGGCGTTCAGACGCTATTACAAGTTTTTAAACATTCGCTCACCCATAGTTTTATAGTACATATAGCATCACCACCGTTTCATTTAGCAACAGGCATGGGCAGTATTGAAGGTACATATATCTTCTATACTATTTTATGTATCGGTATTAGGTATCGCTTGCCAAAAATGAAAGAATTGGAGTATCCGTATCGAAAACATATATTTACTATACCGTGCATTTTAAAAATACAGTGAACGAAGGCACATTAATGAAGGCAGTGATAGCATAGCAGTAGAGCATCTGCCTTACGTGCAAGACTACCGGGTTCGAATCTCGGTGTTACGCAGTTCTCCACCGGGTTAAAACAAAAAAAAAACATGTCGATCGAATTACACAACCAGGCCTGTGGTGCGGCCTGATATCGGTGACCAGAACCGACAACGCACTCCCTCACCAGAACAGGATTTGGCCACGTTTGAGTAATGGCATGATCGTAATATTGACATTTTTTCATGCAAGTCGAGGAGTTTCAAAATGAGTGGTCGCGTCTTGTTCGTTTCTTTTAACTCGTCCTGAGGCATCTTTTGACACCACTCACTGTTAAACCTAGTCTTTCCATAAAAACACCGTCAATTACTTTCTTTTCCAGGTCGTCACTAGTCTCCTCGCTTAGCTCTTTTATACTGTAAATGATCAGGTTATTTCTGCTGCCTCTGTTTCCTAAACAGTCTATCTGGTTCCTAACTGTACTGAGCCGCTCCTGAAGTTCTGATATTGCCGATTCTATGTCTTTTACCTTCGTGGCTAAGACATTTAGGCTCGAGAGCAGTTTCTCAGTACCACCAATTACGAATGCTCAATTAAACTGGAAAGTTTGTTCTCAATTATGTTTTCAGATGCCTGCAAGCCCTACATTGTCAAATTAATCTTGCTCTGGCCTTCTAGCAATTCCAATAGCATTTGTTTTTCAGTTGGGCCAGGATTTGCTTCAACATCGCCACAATGTCACGGATCCCCCGAGAACACTCGGGCCGAAAGAATGGACTAGGCGACAGGTGTACCCACACAGATGCACATTTAATACACCCTACGCGACACAAACACAAGCACACAAAACTAACACAAAACACAAAGACTACCAATACACATGACCCGGGAACACCCAGTCTACTAGCGTTCGGCGTTCGTGCTCATGGTTCGGTGCTGATGAAGCATTGCATGGGTCCAGTCAGGGGCGTCTAGGTAGCCGGCGTCGAGGTGGCATTCGAAGTGCTCAGGCTGGTGTCGCCTCTTTGAAGGAGGCATTCAGAGGACTGGATTGGGAACAGTTGGGGATAAGAGTCAATGGAGAATGACTTAATGATCTGCGATTCACTGATGATATTGCCTTGCTAAGTCACTCAAGAGATGAATTGCACATCATCATCAATGACTTACCTAAAATATAACATGCAGAAAACCAAAGTAATGTTCAGCTGTCTCGCAAGGGAACAGCACTTCACATTTGGTAGCAAGATGCTAGAATTGGTAGGGCAATATGTCTACTTGGGGCTGTAGTGACCACTGATCTGGATTATGGCAGGGAAATAACTAGAAGGAAAAGATTGGAGTGGAGCACATATGACAGGTTCTCTCAGATAATGAATGGCAATTTACCAATATCCCTCAAGAGAAAAGTATACAACAGCTGTATCTTACCGGCACTCCCCTATGGAGCAGAATCGTGAAGGCTAACGAAAAGGGTTCAGCTTAAGTTAATGACAACGCAGCGAGCTATGGAAAGAAAAACGATAGGCGTAACATTAAGAGATCGGAAGCGGGCGGAGTGGGTGAGGGAACAAACGCGGGTTAATGACATCCTAGTTGAAATCAAGAGGAAGAAATGGGCTTGGGCAGGGCATGTAATGCGAAGGCAAGACAACCGTTGAAGGTGCACTGAAGAGGAATCTGAACTCGTCTTTTTGCCGCGGAAACTCAATCTACACGTTCCGAGCATTCTTAGAAACCTCGATTTATTGCCCTATGTGGCCGATTTCCCGAATTAAATCGAATTAACGTCCGGCTCCCGTCTTTTTTTTTAATTCTCCCTCGTACGGTGGGCGGAGTCGACCGACGTGGGGAGTGCCTTTCACCCAGTCCCGTGGCGGCTTGCCGCTCTGCCATCGGCGGAGTAATACGTAGTAGTCCGTAGAAGCAAATAGTCCGCGCGTATTTTTATTTCTGCGAGCTTATTTTGCGGTTATATTATCTGCAAATGAAACTATTTATTCACGGAAACCTAAAAAACAAAATAAAGCGAAAGCAAAGCCTCCACGGAGCTGGCTGAAAGGCACTCCACGCGTTGGTCGACTCCGCCCACCGTACGAGGGAGAATTTAAAAAAAAGGCGGGAGCCGGACGTTAATTCAATTTAATTAGGGAAATCGGCCACACAAGGCAATAAGTCGCAGTTTCTAAGAATGCTAGCAACGTGTAGATCGAGTTCCCGCGGCAAAAAGACGAGTTCAGATTCCTCTTCAGTGCACCTTTAAGTGTAACGGAGTGTATTCCAAGAGAAGGCAAGCGTAGCAGGGGGTCGGTAGAAATTTAGGTGGGCAGATGAGTTTAAGAAGTTTACGGGGATAGGGAGGCCGCAGCTGGCGAGGGACAGTGTTAATTGGAGAGACATGGGAGAGGCCTTTGCCTGGCAGTAGGCACAGTGAGGCTGATGATGATAATGATGCAGAAGATAGACGGCGTGCTCATATACTTTTGTCGGCATTCTTGGCGATATGAAAGTCTCAGTTACCTTCCTTTCAGTTTTCTGCCTTTGCAAAGAACATTGTGTTTTCAAGGACAGGGCAGCAGCCATGCTTCTTGCACTTACTACAGTGCATTGCCAAATGGGCATACTCCCACACGGTAGGCGAATCTTGGCCTGCATTCCAATGTGTGTCCCCTTTGAAAACGTCCCTTTCAGCGACACCTGATTGGCCAAAATGCCAGAAGCAGATGTGCATCCATTTCCGCCATTTGGGCCAATCAGTTGTCACCGAATGGAATTTTGAAAAAAGATGATGCGCAAAACAGACAACACAGGCGAAAGACAGACGAAACACGCGCAACTTTGCAACTGTTTATCCACTTCGAAAACAAGTGAATATATAGTGTAAAAGGCAAGAGCAGGCTTCAGCAAGCTGGCTATCCTACTCTGCTGATAAGCTCAGTTGCCAAAGCATTACTGAAAAAGGTGAAAAATAAAATTGCAATAACAGTGCAAAAAATGATGTTACCAAACAGAAAGCTAAACTTGTGATAATGGCTTATATTCATAAGATGGCACGCAATCTGAAACATGTTGAGACAAAGTTTAATGTTCATGTAGTTTTTTCCACCCGCAAGAAGCTGTTCTCCTTGTGTGGCAAAATGGATCCCAAAAAACTGAAAAAAGCAGAATGCCAGAAAAAGCATGTGATGCCGCTTGTAAAATGTGCAGTGGGCGTAGTTTATCAGATCCCGCCGACGTGTGGGAAATCTTACATTGGCCAAACGGGCTGATGTATTAATGATTGCCTTGCTGACCATAATCGCGCGTTAAAGAACGGCATGGGTACTCTCTTACCACGTCATTGTAAAGCCTGCGGGGAAAAAGAAGAGGAAAAATTTCAGGCGAAGCTGAAGGAAACAAAAATTCTACGCAGGATCAAAGGCACCACAGCCCGTGAACTTATAGAAGCGTTCCACATCAACAAAGGCGGAAACGATTATGTAAGCACGCCCTCTCTTACAATTTACAAAAAAGAAGGTGTCTTTTTAGATATGAGCTGAGACACGTTTTTTCTTGAGCCATTTGTTATCTTTTTGTTTCTACTTCTGCGCGTGTGTGGGTCCCCCTCTGCTTTTGCCTGTTTGCCTATATATTCACTTGCTCCCTAGGTGAATAAACAGTTGCACTTGTTTCGTCTGTCTTCCTCCTGCATTGTCTGTTTTGCGCGTCTGTTTTCAAAACCATGCACCAATTAGCCCCCCCCCCAGCATGTATTGCTGAATGGGATGTTTTTGAATGAGCCGTAAGTTCGAATACAGGTCCTCGTTGATGGCCGCGAGGCATATTGTGTTTGCTGACGTCTTTTTTTTTTAACTCTTTCAGCTATTAATCTTTTGATCAACCTTGGGTACACCTCAGCAAGCTTGCGATAGGAGGTCTAAAATTTGTGGCCTTTAGTTGATGGAACGAAAGACAAGGGTTGTACCAAAAGAGTCTATTCATTCAAACATTTTTCAACATATTTGCCACTGATGTCAGTGCGTTTCTTCTCGTAACAGATTTATTTTTCCTAATATGCTTTGAAATCATTCCTTTGTGGCTTTTGCAATTCACTGTCACCAGTGGCAGTGGTCTCATTTGTGGAAGTAAACAGTGGTCCTAGCTGAATCTTCATTCCAAAGATGCTGTTGGAGCTCAAAAAGTGAATAGGTGGGCCTGAAATTGTACTGTATCCTTGTTCATTTTTGTTCTTTCAAGAATGTCGCCGTTGTCTTTGTACCATCTCCACTTTTTCTCATATTTACAGTCAGTATGTGTATTTGGAAAAGCACCATGAAGCAGTTATGTCTCTAAAACGACATAGAAACACCACTTTAAGCTTGACAAGACAGAACATTCACTGCCAAAATGTATTGCCACAGTCCACAAAAATTTGGACCTCCTTGCATAAATGGCATCAAAAACATAGGCTTTCTCGTTACCTGCCTGCAACTTTTTTGACGTTGTGAGAAACGTAATGCAGGTAAGGCATGGAACACACTCGCTTCCTCTCTTCATTGCTCTTCAAATGCTGTGCGTGTGTAGTTCTCATTTGTCCTCCTTCCTTCCTCCTTGTTTTTTCACGCAGCTTTTTTTTTAAAGGACTATAGCCACCAAATCTTTGCTTGCATGTTTTCTTTTTTGAAACAATGCGTTAGACATTAGTATATATGGATCACCCCATATATATCAGGGCCGCTAAATAATTTACAATCGAATTTCATCTTGGTGCTGTTTCGGTTCCAGCGGCTAGGCGATGGGATGGTTGTGACATCAAAGGTCGGGGTACGCCACATGTGGCATAAAAAAAGACTGCAATATAATTGCCTCTTCTTTGTTTTCATTAACTTCAATGCTAAAACCGACCTGTCTCAAGAGCGATAGTGATGAGAAATGAAGAAGCAGTGACCTATATTGACCTTTGATGTCATAGTCATTGTCTGGCTGTCTAAACTGAAACAGCATGAGAAAATAAATTGAATTTAAATTATTTCGCAGTCGTAGCTAAGTACCAAGTGGTGATCCATGTATTCTAATATCTTGCGCTTCACTACAGAGAAGACAACATGCAACTAAAATTAAGTGTCATTTCCAAAAGCGAGTGACAGTATGACATTCACTGCAACCTCCCTTTATCCTTGTTTAACCATGATAAGACCTTGTTCACAATACATTACCCTTTTCATGCAGTTCAGATGATAGTAACTGCATGAAGGTTATCTCTGTAATAAGGTACACTACTTGTGCAATATATGAAACAACTCGGACTGGTACCTACAAAATGTGCCAACTTCTGTCAGGAGCATGTTCGCAATTCGTAACAGTGGGAGAAAGCTAAGCTAGCAGCACAAGTGGCCACTTCAGTAAGAATGAAGAAATTAATGACCTCATTGACACTGCGCCTGGCCTCATCTTTTTTTGAAATGCATATAATTTCGTACATATACAATTGCTAGCGAAATAAGCAGAGCTCAAAATGGGACTAAGCCTTTGCAAGTTTGTCCAGCATTACACTATGTGT
Source organism: Amblyomma mixtum (assembly GCF_055824585.1). Taxonomy (NCBI): domain Eukaryota; kingdom Metazoa; phylum Arthropoda; class Arachnida; order Ixodida; family Ixodidae; genus Amblyomma; species Amblyomma mixtum. Next base: position 257,189,011 of record NC_143014.1, on the reverse strand, counting down.
ATGACCCTTTTAATTGTTGAGAAATGGAAGTGATTTCCTCACTAAAATCCCTTGACATATAGTTTCATGCACCTATATGTCGAGCAATCTATCTCTAGTCAACATACGCTGAAGCTGGGTGCAACACTAATGAGGTGTATACTTCAGTGTTTGCCATTCAGCAACTTTGTACACCACAGCTGTCTGGAATATGAAATTGTACATACGAAAGATGGACAAGCTTATTATTAATCATTATACCACCTCACTTACACAGCTTTATACTGGATATCTAAAATCAATCTTTGTACAACGTGCAGTTATGAGCAGATTTTATTGCTCTCTCAATGCATAGCAATCGAACTTCATGTTAACTGTAAATTATTTAAAGAGAAAGTGCACCTTTGAAAGTAATTTTAAAGTGCCCTGAAAAATTTCAGGCCCCAAATGAAAGCTGCATAACTACACACAACTTCAGTTATCACTGGGCAACCAACTGACCTTAATAGGGAAGCCGCCGCTGTGGCTCAGTGGTTATGGTGCTCGGCTGCTCACCCGAAAGACGTGGTTTCGATCTAGGCAGCAGTGGCCGCATTTTTGATGGAGGCGAAATGCTAGAGACCCATGTACTGTGTGATGTCAGTGCACTTAAAGGAACCGAAGGTAGTCAAAATTATCTGGAGCCCTCTATTACAGCGCCCCTCATAGCTTAAGTCGCTTTGGGACGTACCCCAAAAATCAAACAAAATTTAAAAGGACACTGAGGACAAATTAAAGTTGACCTGCTTTTTGACAGACTATGATATTCTAATGACAAAGGAACTGCTGTCACCGAAAACTGAGCTTCAATAAGATGGAAAACACCAAAAAACGAACTACAGGTGTTATCACCAGCTGATTTTGCAAGTAAACTGCGTGCTAAGCTCCAAATTTTGGGCGTGGATTGCAAAGAATATGCTACACTGCCATTCACTTCAAAACAGCGGTAACCCGACCTTCTGAGTTCGGATATCATGAGTTTGACTCATGGGGCGGGGAAGTTTTTAAAATCAAATTTCTCAGCTATAATTAGCGTTTGCCGGACAAACTTCAGCATATCCAAAAAAAAACGCGAAAGTACCAGGAGATTCTAAAACATTTGCATGACTGAACAAGATGAAAATAGCCCAAGCTGTGGGAAGTGGAGAACAGTGGCTTCACCCCAACAACACACCAGCACACAAAGCTGCCTGTGTGGGAACCAAAAAAACAGCATTACCTGGAATATTCACCTTTACCATTCACATGACCTTGTTTTTCACAACTTCTTTCTGTTCCCTCAAAGAAGAAAGTCCACTGGGTAAACAGTTCTGTGGTCAAGGAAGAGTTAGAGAGAAAAAAAGGGACAGCCATTGAAAGAATTTCTGGACTGCTTCAAAAAAGTGAAAAACAAATTTCAGAGCAGAGCATGGGTTCAAATGGGCATTACCTTGAAGGAGATTAAATGTGGGGCACCGCAAAATAATTGCACACTTTTTTAATACCAAATCTCCCCTCATAAAACAAGATTTCGGCCATACACTTGTTTACAGTATGAAGGACGATTTTGTGAGAAGGTGACAAGATGCACAACAAAGGAAGCACCAAAAAAAAAACGGATATCTCCATATGTGGCCCGCAAAATCATAATTTTACACATTCGTAAAATCATGCGTAAAGTCATGTATTTCATGCAGTCTCTGTGGTGAAAAATGCTACGTGTTCAAGTGTGAGTTCCTCAACTATAACAACTGCTGTACAATGTTCAGCATGTGGAAAAATAAATGTGAGAGTAAGCTGTTACACTTCAGTAGAGAAATATAAAATGAATAGAGTTTTATTTTCCTGCATTAAACTTATCCCATGAGGCAGACATCGTTGCTTCTCAAATGGCGTGTAAAATTACTCACAGGCGATAAAATAGATTACCTGCGTTATCGAAAAGCACGACAAGCTACCATCGAAAAGCATGAAAGCGAATAAATTACTCACCTTGAACTAAACTTGTCCAAACGGCGCTGTGGTAGTCACCGCAAGCGGCAGACATCGTTGCTTTTGAACTGGCGGGCGTCGATACGCCCTAAGCTTATCCAAACGGCAGACAGCGTTGCTCCTGATAATCACCGCCTCACCGGCGTTAAATAAATTTACCTGCGTTGTCGAAAAGCAGGACAGCTTGTTATCCGAAAAGCACGAGAACCCGAAGGCGGCGTCGCATTTTCTTTCCTGAGTTGTCGTAGCAACAGCTGCTCCGCGCGCGCGTTGGGGTAGGCAACATTGGCGTGTTCATAGTTTTCATAGCAACAGGTGCTCCGCGCGCGCGTTGGTGTGGGCAACATTGCGTTTGTCTGTAGCGGCTAGCAAACGGAAACACGCGGGCCGGTCAGCCAGCTCTGATGCCGGCCGCCGGCGACTGAAAAACGCGCTAGTATTGTTTGTTGACGTTCTAGCAAGCCCAGGGATAGATGCATGTCAAAATTGCATCATTTCTGACGATCGTTGGCTAATACCGAGTTGCGCGTAACAAGCAAATTTCATCCCACAGCCGCTTCGGGGCTGCTGCTACTTGGTGTGGTTCGCCTGCCGTCTGCTAACCCGTTTCTTAAGGCGTCGTGGAAATCGAACATATCTTTTATTATGGGACGAGTTCGCAGTGAAGCGATGTGAGTAGTAGGCCTTTTATTATAACACAGGCGAGTTCCGAAGCGCTGTCAGCTGCGGCTTCGACGCGATATCAAGTAGGCCTAGCGACGACTAGGGCAGCCGGGACCAGCGCGCAGTTCGTCGCCCGGCGTTGCCGCAGGCGGTGTCGTTGCCGAAAGATCCTCTTTTGCACAGGTATATTGTCGCTGCTCGAATCTAGGAAGCATCCTCTCTGGTACATGGCTGTTTTGTACTTTCTTGTGCGAACGTGAAGTACGCCGAGCATGCCGGCCGGCCGGCCAGCCTGGATCCCGTCTGCCGGCGTCATAAAAACGAGCTAAAGTGTGTTCTTGACTTAAATAATAAACCCTGGGATGAGAAATGTGAAAAATATGTCATTTCTGAGGATCGCTGACCAATACTGAGCTGCTGCAAAAGGTAACGACTGGGATACAAGCAAACTTGTTTCCACAACCACCCCGCAGCTGCCTCTGGCATGACGTTGGGGTCCGGCTCGCCTGGCGCTCGCTCGCTTCGCTGCCGAAGGCGTCGCGGAAATTGACCATATTATTACTTTATTGTGAGATGATGCTGTTGACAGTAGAGCGATGTGTGGAGTAGGCCTTTTATTATAGCTCAGGCCACTTCCGAAGCGCCGGCCGCTGCGGTTTCGATCCGAAAGAGGCTATAGGCCTAGCGACGACCACGGCAGCCAGGCAGTAGCAGAGCTCGTCGCCCGGAGCGCCCTCTAGCGGTGCCGTTGCCGAAAGCTCGCAACATAAGCAGGCATGCTTTGTCGCTGCTCGAGCAGACTTTCTGATAACAAGGCAATCTTGTCTTTTTCTTGGGATATTTGTACACGATCACAAGCAGCCCTGAGGCACCGCTGCACGGCGGCGAAGAGTGACAGCGGTTGTGGGCGGGGCTTGGGTAGAGCGGCGCAGCGATGCTCACCGCTCCGGATGCCAGTTCGCACGCGACGATCGGTGCGGCGCGTCGGCGAAGTTGTCGCACATGTGTCCCCTGCTTTACGCCGTATGTTAACAGCTCACTGCGATCTAAAAACGCAACAGTTGCTTGTGCTGACTCTTTATGTCAGTGTTTTCAAGCATAATTTCTTTAAGAAATGTGTCTCATCTGCTGTCCAACACGAGAAAAGTCGTTTCTGTAGCAGAGCAACACCGGCGCAGCCGTCGCCCAAAATCAACGTTTCTAGATAAAGACAGTTGGGAAACTTCCGGCGAGCCAGGGAGCAGAGCGGCCCCACGCGATCGCCGTCTAGGCGGTGGCGCTGCGGTCGCTTTAGGATGAGAGCGTCGTCTGCTACTCCCAGCTTGAGGAGCGGTCTGGGCATGGCCGACAACACACTTGGTAATTACTGTGCAAAACCACATATTACCCACCCGAGGAATATTATCAACATAAACTACGAGGAGGCGAGCGGTACGTCATGTTTCTCTAAACCGCGGAAAGAAGGGCTTCCAGTTTTTTTTCGATATTTACAGCCAAAAGCTCAACCTCGATGACACGTTTTGGCGGGCTGGTTGGTTAAGCATCTTGAATAAACAGCGCGAAGTCAGTAGCTGAGTCGGCTCTAAAGAAGAGCAAGTCAGAATCAGCTACACGGGACAGCCAGGAATCGGACAACAACCGCAAACGTGTCGCTGTGATTCCATATATCTACATGGAATTTCCCACTCCCTGAAAAAAGTGGGGAAAAAAGCAGGTGTCGATGTTGTGTTTTCCGCGCCTGATCGTCTGGCTGGTTTGTGCCGATCTGTTAATGAGATCAAAGGAAAAGTGGCTAAGTGCACAACTAAGCACCAGTCGCGCTTCGTCCCTCGTGATAAGGTTGTTTATAACATCCCTAGCTCTGCCCTGTGGAGGGCAGTACGTTGGACAGACGGGACGACGTCTTAATAAAAGGCTGAGCGAACACAGCTATAGTCTCAAAAGTAGTTTCCGGTCACCTCGGCATTCATTGCCGGGATTGTGAATGGGCAAAGAAAGAGAAAAAAAAGTGCGTACCGCAATATCATGAAACTAAGGTCATTGCCAAAAATCGGGAAAAAACTGCAAGGGAAATTATAGAGGCCTACAACATATTGAAGCAGGGAAATGCATGTATGAGCACTCCTTCGCTAACACTACTGCAAAAAGAGCTGTCACTCCTGGGGGCTGATAATCTCCGCTGATTCTGGCGCGCTTCTGTTGCTGTTGTCACATTTATATTTTTTTTGCACTTTGTATATCTTTCCCTCTCAGCCGACATCTTTGTATTTATACTTGTATAATCAGCAATAAACCCTCAGTTGTTAGTCAGAGCTGTGTCGTCCGTTCCCTTGTGTTTTGTGCTCGTCTTCGTTCGCGCTGTTTATTCAAGAAGACTCAACCTCGAATATCCTGCACTCACGTACCCCAGACGTAGAGCGCACGCGGACTTCGCAATTCGTAGATGAGCGCGGCTAGATGATGATGATGATGAAAAGCCTTTATTTAATAAAAGAGGTGAGGCTTTCTTAAAGAGCCCCGCAATGGGTGGAGTCCCTATTCCGGGACCCCATTGGTCGAAGCCGCCAGCTTAGCCCTCTTGACCAAAGCCTTTTGGGCCTGAAGGTCCGAGCAGCCAAGCAGGGCCGCCTCCCATTCCTCTCTGGTAGGGTTGGGGTGGGGGGAGAGAGCTGAGTTGCGCTGGCAAGCCCAAACCATGTGGTAGGTGTCAGCCACCTCGCCACAGTGTTTGCACCTGCCAGTGAACGCGGGATCGAAATGTTTTAATACTGCCGGGCACAGCATTGTATTAGTGAATAGTCTAAGTAGAACGCGTTCGTTTGCTTTCCCCAGTCCCTTTGCAGGGGCTGGGTACTAGAAGAAGCCGCCCCCGGCGCAGACGATGCGAGGCACGAGCTAACGTTCGCGCAGAAATCGTGGCCTCTGAGATCAAGCGCGATGGTAAAGTACCGATGACTGAGCTGGTCACGGAGGCCATAGAAAACAAACGCGGTACTCCCACCACCCAAGAGATGGCGCTCGCATCTCTTTGAGATGAAATCGGCGACAGAAAGGGGCCGCATACCCGGAGCAAGTTTCCCAACTGTCTTCATCTAGAAACGTTGGCCGCCAGCATGGAGGAAGGAAAGAACTAAGGAGAGGCCCTGACGTCACTTTTTGTGAAGCCGCCCGCAACCGGAAGTTGGATCGGCTCTCCTCACTATCTTCTTTCTCCACCAAGCAACGGGGCGGGGATCGCGCGCCCCGTTGCTTGCTATCAAAAAAAGCTATCAAAAAGAAAGCTATCAAAAAAACCACGCCGCTCGCCGCTACACTCCTACACCTCCCTCCCCGCAAACACGCACCTAGACACAGACCGGCGCACAGGTGCGGTGAACCTTTTCCGACGCCAGGCGAAGAAAGACGACATTGCTCAGCTCACCATCCTCTTCGGGCTACGCGTGTGGCCTTCGAAACGCAGCTCAGCATCGCCGAGAGCGGCTTTATGCTTCTGTGCTGTTTGGTGAGGTGCGAAAGTTCGCTGATCAAAACAATCAACGCTTCTTCGCGTGTCGAAGCGCGGTTCCGGAGTGCCACCTTTTCGCGAGATTCATTTCAATGCATCGATCGCTCCGCGTAACAACACCAAGTTTGACGAACAAAATATCAAATGAGCGGTTATTTGCTGCATTTAAAAGCAATCTTAGATGCGTGCGTAACGTCACGACGCCAGGCATGTAGACTTTAACACGCAAGGCCGAACACACCGTGCCGAAAGCCCGTCCACCGCCACCGAGAAACACTCGGGCCCCTAGCAACAACGACGCCGTATGCCGTTGCTAGTGGCCCGAGTTCTCTTAGCAACAACGACAACGTTGCTAGTGGCCCGACTTTTTAAGCCTAAATTTTGACGTCACTTCTGCCACATTCTCACCAATGCATTGGGAATACGAAGGGCCTCTCCTTAGTTTTCCTTCCTTCCTGGCTATCTGCTAACAGTACAATATCGTCCGCATACATTAAATACGGGAGTCGCTGCTCAACTACGTTATTAACGAAGCAAGCGCCCCCTGACGCTGCCTTGATCAACGTTACTAGAACTAACTCGACCTTGATGAGGCTTACATCTGTGTTTGCGTGGGGAAAAAGAGAGCGCGGAAGTTCCATAGTTCGTAAAGCCCCTGGAAATTTTTAAAGTAGCGACAACCTTTGCAGAACGCCGCCTTTCCCTCTCCTGCGCCCGTCGCCCCTTCCCATTGGTCGATGGTTTCGCGCGCAAAAGCCCTTTAAACCCCGCGCTTTTCGCGGCCGCAGACGCCATATTGTTCGCTCCAACCGCGCACCGTAGGTTCGGCAGGCGTCGTTGCGGACACTGCGCTTTTGCTTGCTCTGAAGAACAGCGGCTTTTGTTTTGCTCGAAACGTGTGTCAGCCACCTAACTTTGAGCCGTCTATCTGTGCGGCATGACGGGTTGCTGCGCCTTCGGGTGCAAGAACCGTCACGACGGTGGAAAGCGGTTCTTCGCGATCCCATCATCGAAAACCGACGCGGGCCGGAGGAAGGTTTGGTTACACAGAATTGGCCGGGCGAATTTTAACGCAACGCCATCGACCAGACTTTGCGAGGTAAGTGACGTGCTTTCAATAGCTGCTGAGGTTTACTTTTTTTTTTTTCAAGCTACGCTGTGCAGTGATTTGCTCGCGATCGAGCGTATGGCCGCAGTAAGGTCGACATAAGGGCGCTTGCGTTGAGCGCATCGTGATTGCACGCACGCAAACGTGTAAGTGACGCGAGGCACACGTCTAACTGTACAGTGACGTTCCTTAAATTTGAGCGCATGCCGCAGTTAGACATACATGCGTACTATAAGCGCAGATCAAACTGCGCTCTAACACGGTGAAGCGCACGCGTTACATTCTGCAGTCGCGCGCGTGCGCGCGTGCGTGCGTTCATATTATATATAGATATATTACAGAAAAAGACAAAAAGAGAATTATCGCGCCGATATGCATCGTCAAGGCACCGTAGGCACCACTGCTGGAAACACCATCTAGCGCGCGCTGGCTTGCGTTTACTCTCGAAATATGACCAGTAGCTGTGGGTATGCGTGATAGTGCCCATCGTAAGTGGGTCACGCGTTTCCTGTCACATACTTTGTAACATCGCTTCCGCGTTCTAGCTTCCCCTTGACGCCTAACTAGTCGATCGGCGCCGCGCTGCCTTGTTGATTGCTGGCCTTGTTAGCACTACCTAATGCCGAAACTGCAAAAACCGCTTTCGCTAGCCGCCCGTACGCGGCGAATTACCACTACTAGCTAGGTCCCGCGTAAGTCACCTTGTGTGTCAGCGATGTGTTCGAGCAATTTATGCGCAACACAACTCCCAAACGATTTTTTCATGATCGCATGTTTGCTTTTTATTTTCTTTAGGATCACTTCACTAGCGACCAATTTGAGCCCGTGGTCCTTCAAAAATTTGGTGTCAAGAAGTTGAAGCGCGATGCTGTACCGAGCATCTTTGCGCACCGAAAGCAGCCCTTGCCTAGGAAACCTCCAGCCAAACGTAAGAGCAAAGCGCAACTACGCGTTATAGAAAAAAATTACCGTTTCCAGTACGGATGTTCTTGCAAAGGTAGAATGGTGCTATCTTTTTGGCCACTGACAAAATAAAAATTGCAACAGTATTTGGAAGTTGTCATGGTCACTGTGAATTGGAATCTGCTGTAATCTTAGGTCAGCGCCATGAAAAGGGGCTCACTCACACCCACGACCAGTGACACTCGCCTCCACTTGTACTCACAATCATGCCCGCTCACACGTCCACTCACTCGCGCTCATACTCTTGCCCTCTCACCCTCATATCCACTCACTCATTCTAAACCCTGTTCACACTCATATTCACTCACTCGCACACACACAGTGCCTACTCACATTCATATCCACAGACTCACAATAATGCCCTCTCACATGCACATCCTCTCACTCCCACTCAGTTACATCCACTCAACTCATGCCCGCTCACACGCACTCCCACTCATACCCGCTCATGCTCACATCCACTCACTAGAACTCACGCTGAAGTCCGCATACAACCAATCCCACTCCATCCACCTTACTCATGCAGGCTCAGACATCCACTCACTTGCGTTAGTGGACCTGAGTACGCCCACCCACACTCACATCCACTCACACTCGCTCTCACACTCACTCATTAGCAGTCACCCTCACATCCACTCACTCGAACTCGCACTCATGTGCACTAAAATTTTAATCCACTCACTCACGCTCACGCCCACTCACATTCGGCCACTCACTCGCACTCATGGCCGCTCACATTTACGTCCACTCACACTTGCACTCCCGGGTGTGAATTTGAGCGAGGTGATATGAGTGCGCCGACCTATGGCTGTAATAATGTAGTACCAAGATGAAGTGCGTGAAGGTAAAGCTGCAGACTCAATTACCGTATTTTCCTGTGTATAAGACGCGGCTTTTTTTTCAAAATTTTGTTGGTGCGTCCTCTATAAGGGTGCGTCTTATACGCGAATTTTTCGTTTTTTTTTGCGAGTTCAGAAATTACTCAGTTCATGTTCAAGCTTCCTTCACCCAAAAAATATCACTACCAATGACGTGGTTGTAACACGGTTAACACTTCAGTACGGGGACCGCCGTGCGCAACTTTGTTTAGGTGAACTTAATCATGAAACGGCGCGGATGACGACTTCCGGGATCACAAACACGCGACCGTTTCGGAGGTCGCAACCAAAAGTAGTGTGAAATGCCAAAAGATGGCGAAAATCTCGCTTCTAGGCATTTTCAAGCCAAGACAAGCCGGCGTTATTTTTTAGCCCCCCCTTTGCAACTTTGTTTGCTCCGTGTACGTACTGCGAAGAGAATGTTTCAGCCGCGTTGCCTCAGAAATGGCTGAACTTTTTGATAGCGCATCCGAAGATGAAGACTTCAAAAGGTTTTAAGTAGAAATAAAATGTTGTTATGGACATAAGGGAGAGTTTCGTTTTTTTCTTTCTTTCTTTTTTCTAAAACGTGGGCGGGTATGGCATGAATGTTGCCTTTTTCGATCACTTAGCGTTGCTTACGAATTTCTCACAGTGACTGTGAATTTCGCGATGGTCATGCAAGCGTGTTGAATTAAGCCTCACTAGCCTATCTGGGTAAATTGGGGTGCGTCTTATACACGGGTGCGTCTTAAATACCAACTTTTTCAATGACAGCCTGCATATATGGAGGGTGCGTCTTGTACACCGGAAAATACGGTATTGGGAGTTATACGTTTTTATATGGTTAGCCAACATTTAATTTTTATGTTACCCCCACATCACCAACAGTAATTAGTGAAGTCTTACTCTGGAGCATATATGGCTACATCATTATTTTCTATTTCATTCCTGAAGGTGCAGCTCCTAACCTTGCCAAGGGCCAAGAGGAATGTACATCAGAAGGTAATGCTATTAATGTTCGAATCTAGTGCCCATTTCTCAGTTTTGCTCATTTTTCTCTCATTGCATTTACCGACTCATTTTGCGCAGGCTCATATGCTCTGTCATGTTCAGGTAGGCTTGATATGTTTCTGTCAACTTCAACGCACATTTACTGTGAGTGACATCCACCGCTATATTTTACCTAGGCATTCTCTGATGCAATTAGCTTTTCCATTTTTGTTCTGTATTCACAGTTCCTCAGCCACCAGATAGTGATGAGGGGCACATGCAGGTTACTGACTACAACATGCGTGAGTACTGTCTGGCATAATACCGTAAGCTTGCCTGCAGTTCGCACCTCATTTTAACTGTTCTGGTGCCTTTCTCCTGCAGCTTCTCAACCTACCCAGGAACACTCTGAGCCGCAGTGCTCCTGGCAGTGTAAGAGAAATTGCAATTTAAATTTATTTTCCTTTTGCGAGTTTTTAATAATACTGATGATATGAAGTTAGAAGAATGTTAGCAGCCATGTGTCACAAATTCCTACTTTCCTCTTGTTGCGTGGCATTGAATTCTCCCCATCTCTTCTGTGTAGGCTCTGCAGTAACGTCCACCTTTGACTCCCACATCACTGGTAAGTGGCATATATTGTTGAGTGTGCCTTTATTAGCCATAACTGCATGGCTTTATTTTCACTGTTATTTCTAAAGGTGCATCCGCTTCTGACCTGTCTGAGTGCATGGAGGAATACACTTCAGAGGGTAATGGCCGTAATGATTGCAACCAGCGCCCATTTTTCAGTTTTGCTCATTTCTCACTCATTGCATTCACGAACACCTTTTTCGCAGGGTCACATGCTTCGCCACATGCAAGTGGACTCGACGTGTTGCTGGCAGCTGCCACACATGTTGACTGTGAGTGATATCCACCAGTCAGCATTCTCTGTGCAATCTTTGATGTACCTGTGTTCATCATTTCTCACATTTTCAGCTGTCGCGCCACAAGAGAACGTTGAAGGGCACATACAAGCTGCATGTCAAGATATGTGTAAGTACTGCACTGCATAATATTGTCACCTAAGCCGAAGTACAATTCGCTGTCACAGTATGCTGGTGCCTTTCTCCTGCAGCTTCGCAACCTACTCAGGAATACTCTGAGCCGCAATGCTCCTGGCAGGGTAAGCGAAGTGGCTTTGTAGATAGGCTTTTCATAGCAAATTTTCTGCGACTTTCAGGTTTTCACAGTCTTATGAACTCGCTTTTCCTTGTGCAGGATTCACTACAGCCTGCACTCAGCAATTGATGCAAGGCTCGTATGTGAGCTCCTGTGAGTTGCACCTTGTTGAATGTTATCATACTACGCATTTCAGAGCAAATTTTTGTGGTTTGCTTTTTTCTTTAGTGTGCGCACCACCCCTGAGTGACTTACAGCCACAGTGTTCCTGGCAAGATACAGACAGTACATTTCTAAGTGATTGCTGTTTATTTAAAAAAGAAACTAAATTAACCTGATTAACATGGTATATTGCATGGAGAGGAGGAAAAGTAATAATTGTGCTGCATAAGAACCTGTATTACACTCATAAAGGAGGTAAAGATATTGAATGAAAAAATAAAAAGCAATATATGTTACAAATGAAATGGAAACAAACCAAATAGGTCACCTTATTAAGAAAAAGTAAATAGAAAAAGCATTTTAGGTTACAAAAACATGGACAAGTACTACACTGATGCGCGAGCACATATGCTGTTAAAATTTGGTTCTTCAGAATCTGTGGAAATTTCTTTTGATAAGACATCCCATTCTGTCTGCACATAGTATGAAAGAATGTGCACAATGTAATGAATGCCACTTAATGCATTTGACTTTATATATGTGGACACTGTGGAAAGCTGACTGAAAGAATTCACAGACAAGTGTTTGATGGAGATATCAAAAAGTAATAACAGGGCATACTGATAGCGACGGGCTAAGTTTTCCAACTCTGCCTTGGTTTCAATTCGGTGGCATTGATGGCACTTGCATAATTTGAAAATGTTAATTATTATTACTTTTGTGGGTTTTTAATAATAGTGAAATATCAGAAATATCAGGCTGTTTGATCTCTCGTGGAATCACCCCTTTGTCACTTGCTCACTGATTGCTGGCTTTCGTGCAGGTTCTGCTGTGCCTTTGAGGGTGTAACTGAGGAGCCCCCCTTAGAAGCTTGTGCCCCTCTTGACTGTGAGTGGTACCCACCATTGACACTTGTGCCTTGTTTCATAATCTCTGTCATTTTCCCGGTCTTGCAGACACTATTCCACGCTCTAGTGCAGCTGCTGGTCATGAAGAAAAGGGATGCAACGACGTGAATGGTAAACAGCACTACTGAAATCGTCCAATAATTGAGACATGAAGAGTGCGGTTTTACTTATTGCTTTCATTACACTGTATTTTGAATAGGGGACTGCTCAACAACCAAGACTCTGTCGGCTGAAGATGCGGCTGCACTACAGATGAGGATAAGACAACTGGAGGGCCAGCTGGAACAGGCTCGCCGTCGGGCGGCGGAAGCACAAAAACAAAAAAACAAGGCAGTCGAGCAGAAAAACACCCTACGGAGGCAGGTACAGCACTTCTTGGCACCCGATCAGCTACGGTGCTTGGAAAGGCCCACCATGAAGGGGATACCGTGGTCAAAAAGCACGGTAGAGAAGGCCCTCAAGGTGCGCCTCTCATGTGGAGGCCGAGGCTACAACGTTGTCCGGGAGCTTGGTGTGCCGTTGCCCACCGAACGGACGTTACAGCGCCACCTTGAGCATATAAAGTTTTCTCCTGGCATACAGCACGAAATACTACGTTCCCTTGCTGTCAAAGTGAGTAGGACAAGCACTGGCAGTCACTTCCTTGCCGTTTTTAGACTTCATCTTCAGATTAATTCTGCACCTGAGTTGATTATTTATTTAGTAAGGCAGTGCCATCAGCAAATATGTAATGGCACGCTATTAGCTTTCATCCCAAACTCTTTCTAATCCAGTTCTCTAAACACCTCCTCTAAATATGTCATGAATAGTACTGTAAAGATAGTGTCTCCTTGGGTGATACCCTTCTTGATTGCTATTTTATTTCTTGTGAAGGGCTGTGTTTGTTGTGTCACCACTACAGATATTCTAAAGTACCTTTACATATGCCTCCTCTGCACCCTGGATACACGATGCCTGCATGGCTGCACAGGCTTCAACTGAGTCATGCTTTTCTGGTAACCAATGAAGGGTCGAATAGGTTCTGGTTACATTCTGTGCATTTCTCTATCACTTTATTGTTGGTGGGAATGTGGTCTATTATCACGTAGGCTGGTCTTCTGGCTGTGTGTTCAAGGTTGCACTTATTTGGTTTGTTGTCACCTTAGTAAAAATCTTGTAACCAATGGACAGCAGGCTGAAAAATCTGCAATATTTTGAAGTTCACACCCATTTCTTATGGATTAATAAGATAACATTCTTCCAAAATTCCGGTACTGTCAATGTCATCACTTTGCTTTTTGCAGCTGAGCCAGATGGATGAGTCCGAGCGGCATGCTGTTCTCATGCTAGATGAGATGCAGCTGACACCTGGGCTTGCCTATGACCAATCAACGGGAACAGTCATTGGCAAGCCGAGCCTCCCCCTAGCAGACGGCAGCCTGCCAGAGGACGCACTGGCTACGCATGGCCTCGTTTTCATGCTAGGGGGTGTTACGACTCGTTGGAAGCAGACTGTTGCGTACCGTTTCACCGGAAATTCTTTCAGTAGTGATGCTACAAAAGACCTCATCATTCGTATCCTGCAAGAATGTGAAAAAATTGGCATGAAGGTCGACGCCATTGTCAGTGATATGGGAGGTGGGAATCAGGGCGTATGGAGGTCATTCGGCATTCTCGTAGGCAAGCATTCAAAGAATAGGATTTCATGCCCTCACCCCTGTGAACCAAGCCGGCAGCTATATTTTATGGCAGATGTTGGTCACCTACTCAAGAACTTGCGCAACCATCTGACACGTGGCCAGTGCATTATCCTGCCAAAGGATATAGTTCAGAAACATGCCTTGCCGTGCAATGAGGTTAACATTCAACACATTAAGAAGCTTGTTGAAATTGATTCAAAGCTACAACTAAATATTGCCCCCCACCTCAAGGAAGCTTGCCTTGATCCGGGGCATTTTGAGAAAATGAAGGTTGGGCTAGCCTTTTCTTTATTTAACCACGACACAGCAGCAGCTCTACGTTTCCTCATCCAAAGGGGAGACATTGAAAGCGATGCACTGACAATGGCCTGGTTTTTTGAGACTGTGTTTAAATGGTTCAAAATTTTAACTTCCCGCACAACAAAGCTTGCAGTTAGTAGATTGGATGAGCAGAAGTACAGTGACGCAGTGGCATTTCTCGAAGATGTTATTCATCTCTTCGAACATCTCGGTATTGGCAATGCTACCAAGCACTCTTGGAAGCCAGTTCAGACAGGTGTTATTTTGGTTACAACTGTTGCCCTGAAACTACAAGACTACTACCTTAACACAAAGGGCTTCACCTTTGTGTTGCTCAGCCGGTTTGGGCAAGATGCGCTGGAAAACTTGTTTTCCACGTTACGTGCCAAAAATCCAGTGCCAAGACCATTAGAGTTTCGCTGTGCACTTCGAGCAGCAACCATGGCCCAGTTTTTAAGGCCAAGCAAAGATGGCAGTTACAACCATGACACTGGATTTTTGAGCACCACAAACGGTGAGGGAAACAGAAGTGTTGATGCTGACCCAGTTTCGTTTCCTGAAGAAATTCTCGCACTTAGTGATCCTGAGGAAGAATCGCTTGTTTACCTTGCTGGGTACGTTGTCAGCAATGTAAAAAAAAACATGTCATGTTGTGATGATTGCATCAATGCCATGACTTGCAAGGAGGCTGGTACACTTACAAGCCTGAAATCTTATACAGAGAATACCAAGCTTGTTCTCCCAGCACCGGCTGTAGTAGAGTTATTGAAGGTGGCAGAGAACTTCTTTCGGTCAAATGAAGCGAAACTTCTGCAAAATGAATTAACTCTTACCCAGCTGGAAGCCTCTGCCCGAGAGAATGTGATGTGTGTGAATTGTTTCCCTGATTGCCACAATGTTGTAGACAAGTTGCTCAGGGTGTTCTTGAGGACTAGAATCCACATTCTTCTCCGTAAAGAAAATGAGCGAATGGCTCAAGACAAATCAAACATAAAATGTGGAAGCCGTAGCATCGGTAAGCAGGTTGCAACTATTAATGCTAAGTAACTTGACAGGTGCGGTCAGTGCACACTGCTTTGTAAATTGGTTGGTTTGGTTTATGAGGTTTAATGTCCCAAAGCAACTCAGGCTATGAGAGACGCCGTATAAGACGGCTCTGGAAATTTCAGCCATCGGGTTTCTTTAATGCGCACTGACATCACACAGTACACGGGCGCCTTGCTTTTTGCCTCCTTCAAAAAGCAGCCACTGCGGCAAGGATTCGATCTTGCATCCTTGGGCATGGCAGTCGAGCACCCTAACCATTGCACCACCACGGCAGGCTGCTTTGCAAACTGCGTGGCTTAACATCGCATAACACAAAAGCACCTTTTGTATTTCACCTATGTCAAAATGAGGGCACTGTAGCCAGACTAATTATGTGACCTTGGGGAAAGCAGCTGAGCAAAGCAACTGCAGTAGATGTGTATTGCACTGGATGTCCTACATTTGGTAGCTTTTTGGCAACAGTTTCTGTTGAGCTCATTTCTCATTCCTGTAGTTTTTTCTAGAGATAGACAAACTTACTGAAATATGTGTAGACCATGTGTAGCATATGAATCAGTTTTTCCCTGGCTTGTGCACAGAATCAGATATGAACTGGCATTATGTGGATTTGACACCCTGATGCTGGCAATGTAGGATGTGAGAGGTGCAATAGTGGAGGAGTCTCATTTAACTCCTTGACCTGGTGCTCTGAAACATGCACAGATTGCACAGTGCACAAATTTTGTTTGCACTTTATGTAGAATTGAGTGACATTTTGTGCAAATGTTAGCCTCTTGTAATCTAAGTTGCCGCTATTCCAAATACAGCTAAACCAGTTCGATTTGACCGCTGTCTTCGCAAGGAAGAGGGCAAACTGCTGTCTTTCAAGGCATCGCTAATCCTGGAGCGGAGAAAAAGTTCAGAAGCCCCCCTCCCCTGCAGGAATCCCGTGTCTGTTGAAGTGAAGCCGCCAGCCCAGGGCAAGACAAAATGTGCTAGGAAAGCAGTAAGGCGGAAAGGTTGGAGAAAGGAGGTGTAATTTCTAAATAAGGCGTTCTCCTTGACTTATGCAATGGTCGTTGAAAATATGGGTGTTGATAAATTAATCTGGCTTTGCGGTCGCCACCTCTATATTGCTCACTTGCAGTTTCAAATAGGCCCCTGTGAAAAGAAATGTATTATGTCTTTGATATGTGAAGTTTGGCACTACTTGGAAGTTGGGCTTCTTGTTTCACGGTCACTGTATGCATTTACCATGATGCATCTGTGTACTGCTGCTTTGAGAGTGATTTGCTAGTTTACATCAGCTGGTGCTTCCTTTAGACAAGAATGTCTGAATTCTCTAACGCTCACATTTGCTTTGGTCCAGTTCTGCTTCTTGGAGTTGGTTTGAATTTTTCTGAGTTTTGCTTAGCAATCCTGTGACTTCAAATCAAGTTTGTGGAAGACGTGCTGCGGCTGTGTGGCTCAATATATCTTTCTGTGATCATTAGTTTTAGTACTTATAATGTGTCTGTGATTATGCTTTTTTATAAGTGCATTTGGCATTTTACTCCTGCTAGTACTTCATTTTGAGGCAACCATTCCACATTAAGTTTTTGTTTTCACCTATTTATAGTATATTCATGGACCCTTACTGTATCGTTTCAATCCATTTACTTGCTACTGTATTTCATGTAGTGGAGCCACACAGTGGAGCCTTCACACTCGATATGTGGTGATATTACAGTTTGTATTCCTAGTCATAAATGTTACCATCTTCTCATGGACATGAGTAGATTCATTATAACCAGGTCTTAATTTGCATCTCATTTATGACACTGTTAACTTATAAGGTGCCCTTGACCAGTAGGATCACGTGTGCTTTTCTGCCAATTTGTAGTCTTACTTGTTTGTTTGTATGTTTCTTTTCTGTCCATGCAATTAATTGCAACTAGAATACTGTGCGCTGCAAGTTTTTCTTTTAGTATTAGAATGCATGTATGGATTTAAAGGAAAATCTCAATGAGATTTACATATACCTGGAACCAAATACTAAAATGCACTTTGTCATACCCGTAAACTAGAGGACCGGGCTACTGCAGCTGTCCGGGGAGCTGTTAGCATCACTTCCAGAAGAGTAGTCCAAAAGAAAGTATAGCATTTTTAGAAGACCAAACAGTGCAAGTCCAATGAGGGCTGGAAAGACTGCTAGCACAAGGGCTGTGTTGTATGCTACGTCCCCATTTTATTTCACGCTGCTTGAACTTCCAAAATATTGCTGCACCAGCCGTGCACATAAGCTTCTCTTTTGGAATTCATATAAAATATGCTCCTAAGGATGATGTTTTGCTCCATTATAATGCTGGCCAAGAGTTTAAAAAACAAGCATGTCTTAGCCCCTGCATAACGATACTGCTTAAAAGATCACCCCTAGTGATAACAGACCGCAACATCCAGGATGGTCGGTTGTAGTACAAACTGACATGTGGACTCACTGGGTTTCGTATGTATCTGTGTATGATTCATTCATTTCTGGAAAAGAGAATTTCATAGGCACCTAAGTCTGTTTGTACAAGCGGCATATTGTTAGCATTCATACGTTAGCTGTCCACTACCTGAAGCAATATAGAGACTAGAGCACTGCACGGGCTCGGGCTTACCCAAAAGCCGCAGGCCAGGCTGGGCCGAGTAGAGCAGCATCGTGCCGGGCCTGTGAACCTACGGGCTTGGGCTTGGCTCAGGCCTTTGATTAACGAATGGCACCTCAGGGAAAGGTGCCAATTTTGACAATTTCCAGTGTGTGAACTTCTTAAGGTAGATTCATGCTATGTGAAATGTTGCAATGGAAACAAATTATAAGCAAAGGAGAAAAATTAAGTATGCATGCATATACTCTATCATTTTACACACTGTCAGTTGCACTTCTAGATCTTTTAACTTCTGAAGCACTGGGTGTGTAATAGGAGCCCTTATTTTGTTAAACGGTATCTTAGCTCTGTGTGAAATGTTATATATGGCAGCAGAGGAAGCAGTGAGGTCATAAGCTAGAGAAGTAGCCTTCCTTAATATTAGCTAGCCTTATTCAACAGGAATCGGTACCCTGTTATTGCAGTTTTGTCATTAAATTTTGAGTTATACGCATCGTACTGCCATTTTTCATGGAGTGCGGCTTTTTTGGGGTTGTTCCCATTCAGCCCTCACAGGTTTTATATTTATTTGTCAATAGTGACATTATTCTTTTTTATCATGCTAACCTTCAGTTTATGAAGTTAGGAGGAGGCTACGAATGCGAGCAAATCTGTGATAACCTTTTTTATTAATGCTAAAACGTTTTTTTTTTTGTTAACGTTGCCCACAGTGATGCCTCCATTCTCTATTTGTAAAAGTTTTGTAGCCTCTTTTAAAAAAAAAAAGAATCGTATAACAAAAGGCTTTAGCTTTACCGATGTGCATTTAGTACTCGGGCTGTTTCCGAGCCTGAGCCGAGCACGTCTACCTCGCGGGCCGGGCCGGGTTCGGGCCTATATCGAAAAAATCGGGCCGGACTGGGGCGGGTAACGAAAAGGTTGACGGGCCCGAGACGCGTGAATAATTAAGGCCCGTGCAGTGCTCTAATAGCGACTATACGAATATGAAAGATTATCGGAGTGATGTGTTAAAAGCGAGGTAGGTTTTGCTCAATGTTTTGCTTCTCACTAAATGACTGATGCCGATGAAACATTTACGTACAACTTTATTATCCTATTGCTGGCAGGCGAAGGATATTTGCGAGGTAGGTTTTCTCCTTACTAAGTAACTATTCCAGAGAAAATTTTAATGCGGGAGTCTTTATCGTTACAGTTCATGCACGCGAGAGAACATTAGGGGAGGCACAGATAAGTCCGCACGTAGCGTGGCCTTCATACCGTATTTCAAGCACTCCCTCAAGCGTCTTACCTGTTCCGCGATACACTGCAGCAGACCAAAACCAAAAGCCACTAGAAGAGCGGATGAACTACGGGCATTTAGAATGCCTTCACTTGCAGGTGTCTTTTCGAATATCAAACCTGTGCATCCGTAGTAGCACGTCCAGCGTTCCGGCGGGGACGGTCGTTCTGTTTGCACACTCCTCTTCACCAAAACAGATCACCGCAAATTCATTCTACGGCCTCGTGATTCACGGTCACGTTCAATGCACGCCAAACTTGGACGTCGATATCAATGCACGTCGATATCAAACTTGGCACGCCGCATAAAGCCCGGCGGGCTGGGTTTCGTGAGACGTACCCGCCGTCTGCTATCCCAGTGTTGCCATACTATAGTGTTGCCAGACTTGCGCAACTACCAGTGTTGCCAGGCTATAAGGTTGCCAGATTGTGAACTAAAACCCAGTGTGGCCAGACTATTTGTTCTCTCTCCCTTTTACATTCTCCTCCGCCTACAGCTACGCTGTCGCGCCGCAACCGCCCAGCTCGTTAGAGCAGCCTTGCCCGGAGTGGCCGCCGCCTGTTCGCCAAGCGAAAGAGCACGTCCGCGGCGGTTGTGGAATTGTTTTTTAGTGACTTGTCGAGCAGACGGGTACGACAGACGAAATCTGCCGATGCGTGGCCCCAGTGAGAGTATTAAGAGGAGAGAAACGCGTGATCGTGATTTTGTTGAAATAAGCGTGCTGTGCTCAAATTCACTTGTCGAGCAGACGGGTACGACAGACGAAATCTGCCGATGCGTGGCCCCAGTGAGAGTATTAAGAGGAGAGAAACGCGTGATCGTGATTTTGTTGAAATAAGCGTGCTGTGCTCAAATTCACTTGTCGAGCAGACGGGTACGACAGACGAAATCTGCCGATGCGTGGCCCCAGTGAGAGTATTAAGAGGAGAGAAACGCGTGATCGTGATTTTGTTGAAATAAGCGTGCTGTGCTCAAATTCACTTGTCGAGCAGACGGGTACGACAGACGAAATCTGCCGATGCGTGGCCCCAGTGAGAGTATTAAGAGGAGAGAAACGCGTGATCGTGATTTTGTTGAAATAAGCGTGCTGTGCTCAAATTCACTTGTCGAGCAGACGGGTACGACAGACGAAATCTGCCGATGCGTGGCCCCAGTGAGCGTATTAAGACGAGAGAAACGCGTGATTTTGTTGAAATAAGCGTGCTGTGCTCAAATTCACTTGTCGAGCAGACGGGTACGACAGACGAAATCTGCCGATGCGTGGCCCCAGTGAGCGTATTAAGACGAGAGAAACGCGTGATTTTGTTGAAATAAGCGTGCTGTGCTCAAATTCACTTGTCGAGCAGACGGGTACGACAGACGAAATCTGCCGATGCGTGGCCCCAGTGAGCGTATTAAGACGAGAGAAACGCGTGATTTTGTTGAAATAAGCGTGCTGTGCTCAAATTCACTTGTCGAGCAGACGGGTACGACAGACGAAATCTGCCGATGCGTGGCCCCAGTGAGCGTATTAAGAGGAGAGAAACGCGTGATTATGATTTTGTTGAAATAAGCGTGCTGTGCTCAAATTCACTTGTCGAGCAGACGGGTACGACAGACGAAATCTGCCGATGCGTGGCCCCAGTGAGCGTATTAAGAGGAGAGAAACGCGTGATCGTGATTTTGTTGAAATAAGCGTGCTGTGCTCAAATTCACTTGTCGAGCAGACGGGTACGACAGACGAAATCTGCCGATGCGTGGCCCCAGTGAGCGTATTAAGAGGAGAGAAACGCGTGATCGTGATTTTGTTGAAATAAGCGTGCTGTGCTCAAATTCACTTGTCGAGCAGACGGGTATACCAGACGAAATCTGCCGATGCGTGGCCCCAGTGAGCGTATTAAGACGAGAGAAACGCGTGATTTTGTTGAAATAAGCGTGCTGTGCTCAAATTCACTTGTCGAGCAGACGGGTACACCAGACGAAATCTGCCGATGCGTGGCCCCAGTGAGCGTATTAAGACGAGAGAAACGCGTGATTTTGTTGAAATAAGCGTGCTGTGCTATGCTAAGGGATGATCCCCACGCTGGCGTCGCTGCGTCTCATGGTGGGATAGGTGGTAGCGGTTTATTTTAAAGAAAAAAATAAAAAAAGGCGAACGAAAGGAATGTTGCCGGCCGCGTCAATTGCCATCTGTAGCACGCGAGCTGCAGCCGGCGGAGGTGAAAGGGAAAATATAGCGAGGAGAAGTATAGCGGGGAGCGATGGCAAGAATTAACAGGGAAGAGCTTTGTATGCTATTTATAAAATTCAAAAAGTAATCAAGTTCGCGCCGCTCGCGCGCAAATGTCCGGGCAGTGGAGACACTCATTGGAAATCAAAGCGAGCCGCCGCCAGCCTCGAAGAGAGCGCGCACGTGAACGGGCGAACAACCAACCGAAAAGAGCAGCAGTCGGGAAAGGGAACTTTACGTGTGGGCGTTCCTCCTCCTCTAGCATGCGTGTGGTTTGCTTGCTCGACGATAGTCCTTAATTAACACAAGATGTATACTTTACGCGGATGATACGACATTATTCACTCAGGACAGCATTTTCACAAGCCTAATAAACAAATTAAACATGGACTTACAGAATATTGTTTTATAGTGTGACAATAACTTGCTACAACTTAATCCTACAAAAACCACTTTCATGATATTCCGATCTCATCAAAAGCATGTCATCCCGAGCCCACACGTTTATCTGGGACATCATATTATCACTGCCTCCGAATCCGTTACATTTCTCGGCATCACGCTTGACTGCCATCTAAAATTTCATCTACACACGAAATCTATCAGTAAAAAAATTTCGTTTGGAATAAGGGTGTTAATAAAAACTAGACATTTCTTTCAACGCCATGTTCTCTTATCCCTGTTCTATGATTTCATTAACAGTCACCTTAATTATTGCCTGTCATCATGGGGAAATACCTATTCATGCCATGTGTCATGTATTTCTCATCTTCAAAGTCAAGCGCTTCGCATTTTATCTTTCAGCCCATACACAGCCTCTGCTTCACCTCTTTACTCTGACGTAAACATTCTGCCGTTGAAATGCCTCCTTAATCTTAGGTTGGGCCTTCTAATCTACCGCGCTCGCAATGATAATAATCAACTTCTCTGTTTTTCCGCATCTTTCCTTGCTAATAACAATAACACTAGATTCTCTGAACAAAACAATATTCTTCTACCAAAAGTGAGTACAAATTATGGAAAACAAACTGCTTTTTTCTCCGCCATCAAAACCTGGAATTCATTACCACTAGCAATCAAATCCGCACGTTCGCAGCCCGCTTTCTACACTTTACTAAAAAAACATCTCTCATCAACCCATTAAGCCTCATTCCATGCTTAAGGTTGCCTTAATCTCATTTTCTGTTCCCCACTCTGACAGCAAACGGTCATTTGTTACTCATCTGGAACCTCTTGGTTTTTCCTCCGCCTATGTTTTATATCTGCATTTATTCAATGCCCATTGCTATCCGATGTCTTTTTGTGTTCTTTCTCTTGCTCTTATGCTTTGCTGTTTTATGCCTTTTTTGTTAAATTACGCCCGCTAACTATTGTCTGACTTATTCATTGGCGCAAATTACACCAATCGGTTTTAACTTAACTGTATACTTTTGTTCCAGCTCCCCTGCCAAACTTGTGCACTTTTCTTATGTATTCCTGATGGGAGGTCCCCCACACAGTTTCCACTTTGGGACCTCCTACTGTACTAACTTTTTTATGAAACTTACAGCTCATTTATATTTCGTTTTAATAAACCTTTTAAATCTGCGAAAAAAAAAAACCGTTCAAGAGGCGACATGTGGAGTCATGACACATCCGGTTCACAAAGGCGGCGATGAATAGGACTCCAGGAACGCTTCCCTCCTCGTGCGTTAGTGCACTGCGCCACGGGCTAACAAAGGCAGAGCGAAGGCAGCACCCACCCCTGAAGAAGGGACCAAGTTGGTCCCGAAACGGTGGGCAAAAAAATGAAAATATTGGTTGGCGTCAGTTTCCTCTCAACTATCTCAAAAACCCATAAAGACGGATTTCGGTCGAAGATGTTTTCGTTCCTACAATTACTGCTCTGAATGCGGCTTTCAACGCAGCACGAGCTCCAGAGCATTCTTAACTGCCAGAAGAAAAAAATATCCAGCCACTACGAAGTGCCTGGGCAATAATTGGATGCACGCACATGAAGTAATTATTTCTGCAAGGCTGCTTCTGACGACGCCCGAATTTCGCACTTTTTTCGAAGCTCACCAAGCACAGCCTACAATTTCGTTGTTATCAGTTATTCAGTTCAACACTGCCTACCCCAATTAAAAGTGTCAATGTTGCGTGAATCTGAGCACGCGTCGTTGGTACCTGTAAGCTAGACGCCTACGGCGCCAGTAGGTTCCTTCCCCCTCTCGACGGTAACTACCGTGTCCATCGGAAGTCTAGAGGGGTTAGGAATGGTGACAGCGCGTCGCGCGCTTCGGACGCTCTCCAAGGCCGCGGGAAACGGGGACCAAGGGGCCGACGACCGTTTCCTATTAAAAAGAGATTAGCTCTCAAGTGGGTGGGGGTCAGTAAGGTCGGCGACTTCTGAAAACCCGCACTGTCTAGCTAAGCAGCGGACATTACTGGCGCCACTAGAGTCGGGCTCTGGCGAGCACTGGGCGCCGCCCACTTGTGCCTACAGTGCCACTGCAGCAGTATTGATTGAAATTGAGCGAGAGCAGATTTAATAAAGCTCCGCCCAATTATCGAAGGTATTAAAACCAGCTGCAAACAAAGAAAAGGAGCGCGCCGAGTCCCAATCTCGGCCGCTTTTCTACAGACCTTTTTCAAACCGCCTTTTTTTTAACCGCCTTTTTCTCCTGTTGCCTTTATTTTTGTTTCCGTCTTCAAGAAAATAGTTTTGCTTCTCAAGAAGTTTGGAGTTGCTGCCCCAACCGGCAACGTGTCGCCGGACGAGTGGACGAAGGCAGTGTGCCACGCGCGCGATTAGTTCGAGACAGGACGCTACGTACAATTTGTCGTTTTCTGTAAATGATTGTGCACAGTGGCCGCTCGCGCGCTCTTGCTTTCGGACAGAGCCCGGACATTTGCGCGCGAGCGGCGCGAACTTGATTACTTTTTGAATTTTATAAATAGCATACAAAGCTCTTCCCTGTCCATTCTTGCCATCGCTCCCCGCTATACTTCTCCTCGCTATATTTTCCCTTTCACCTCCGCCGGCTGCAGCTCGCGTGCTACAGATGGCAATTGACGCGGCCGGCAACATTCCTTTCGTTCGCCTTTTTTTTATTTTTTCTTTAAAATAAACCGCTACCACCTATCCCACCATGAGACGCAGCGACGTCAGCGTGGGGATCATCCCTTAGCATAGCATAGCACGCTTATTTCAACAAAATCACGCGTTTCTCTCGTCTTAATACGCTCACTGGGGCCACGCATCGGCAGATTTCGTCTGGTGTACCCGTCTGCTCGACAAGTGAATTTGAGCACAGCACGCTTATTTCAACAAAATCACGCGTTTCTCTCGTCTTAATACGCTCACTGGGGCCACGCATCGGCAGATTTCGTCTGTCGTACCCGTCTGCTCGACAAGTGAATTTGAGCACAGCACGCTTATTTCAACAAAATCACGCGTTTCTCTCGTCTTAATACGCTCACTGGGGCCACGCATCGGCAGATTTCGTCTGTCGTACCCGTCTGCTCGACAAGTGAATTTGAGCACAGCACGCTTATTTCAACAAAATCACGCGTTTCTCTCGTCTTAATACGCTCACTGGGGCCACGCATCGGCAGATTTCGTCTGTCGTACCCGTCTGCTCGACAAGTGAATTTGAGCACAGCACGCTTATTTCAACAAAATCACGCGTTTCTCTCGTCTTAATACGCTCACTGGGGCCACGCATCGGCAGATTTCGTCTGTCGTACCCGTCTGCTCGACAAGTGAATTTGAGCACAGCACGCTTATTTCAACAAAATCACGCGTTTCTCTCGTCTTAATACGCTCACTGGGGCCACGCATCGGCAGATTTCGTCTGTCGTACCCGTCTGCTCGACAAGTGAATTTGAGCACAGCACGCTTATTTCAACAAAATCACGCGTTTCTCTCGTCTTAATACGCTCACTGGGGCCACGCATCGGCAGATTTCGTCTGTCGTACCCGTCTGCTCGACAAGTGAATTTGAGCACAGCACGCTTATTTCAACAAAATCACGCGTTTCTCTCGTCTTAATACGCTCACTGGGGCCACGCATCGGCAGATTTCGTCTGTCGTACCCGTCTGCTCGACAAGTGAATTTGAGCACAGCACGCTTACTTCAACAAAATCACGATCACGCGTTTCTCTCGTCTTAATACGCTCACTGGGGCCACGCATCGGCAGATTTCGTCTGTCGTACCCGTCTGCTCGACAAGTGAATTTGAGCACAGCACGCTTATTTCAACAAAATCACGCGTTTCTCTCGTCTTAATACGCTCACTGGGGCCACGCATCGGCAGATTTCGTCTGTCGTACCCGTCTGCTCGACAAGTGAATTTGAGCACAGCACGCTTATTTCAACAAAATCACGCGTTTCTCTCGTCTTAATACGCTCACTGGGGCCACGCATCGGCAGATTTCGTCTGTCGTACCCGTCTGCTCGACAAGTGAATTTGAGCACAGCACGCTTATTTCAACAAAATCACGCGTTTCTCTCGTCTTAATACGCTCACTGGGGCCACGCATCGGCAGATTTCGTCTGTCGTACCCGTCTGCTCGACAAGTGAATTTGAGCACAGCACGCTTATTTCAACAAAATCACGCGTTTCTCTCGTCTTAATACGCTCACTGGGGCCACGCATCGGCAGATTTCGTCTGTCGTACCCGTCTGCTCGACAAGTGAATTTGAGCACAGCACGCTTATTTCAACAAAATCACGCGTTTCTCTCGTCTTAATACGCTCACTGGGGCCACGCATCGGCAGATTTCGTCTGTCGTACCCGTCTGCTCGACAAGTGAATTTGAGCACAGCACGCTTATTTCAACAAAATCACGCGTTTCTCTCGTCTTAATACGCTCACTGGGGCCACGCATCGGCAGATTTCGTCTGTCGTACCCGTCTGCTCGACAAGTGAATTTGAGCACAGCACGCTTATTTCAACAAAATCACGCGTTTCTCTCGTCTTAATACGCTCACTGGGGCCACGCATCGGCAGATTTCGTCTGTCGTACCCGTCTGCTCGACAAGTGAATTTGAGCACAGCACGCTTATTTCAACAAAATCACGCGTTTCTCTCGTCTTAATACGCTCACTGGGGCCACGCATCGGCAGATTTCGTCTGTCGTACCCGTCTGCTCGACAAGTGAATTTGAGCACAGCACGCTTATTTCAACAAAATCACGCGTTTCTCTCGTCTTAATACGCTCACTGGGGCCACGCATCGGCAGATTTCGTCTGTCGTACCCGTCTGCTCGACAAGTGAATTTGAGCACAGCACGCTTATTTCAACAAAATCACGCGTTTCTCTCGTCTTAATACGCTCACTGGGGCCACGCATCGGCAGATTTCGTCTGTCGTACCCGTCTGCTCGACAAGTGAATTTGAGCACAGCACGCTTATTTCAACAAAATCACGCGTTTCTCTCGTCTTAATACGCTCACTGGGGCCACGCATCGGCAGATTTCGTCTGTCGTACCCGTCTGCTCGACAAGTGAATTTGAGCACAGCACGCTTATTTCAACAAAATCACGCGTTTCTCTCGTCTTAATACGCTCACTGGGGCCACGCATCGGCAGATTTCGTCTGTCGTACCCGTCTGCTCGACAAGTGAATTTGAGCACAGCACGCTTATTTCAACAAAATCACGCGTTTCTCTCGTCTTAATACGCTCACTGGGGCCACGCATCGGCAGATTTCGTCTGTCGTACCCGTCTGCTCGACAAGTGAATTTGAGCACAGCACGCTTATTTCAACAAAATCACGCGTTTCTCTCGTCTTAATACGCTCACTGGGGCCACGCATCGGCAGATTTCGTCTGTCGTACCCGTCTGCTCGACAAGTGAATTTGAGCACAGCACGCTTATTTCAACAAAATCACGCGTTTCTCTCGTCTTAATACGCTCACTGGGGCCACGCATCGGCAGATTTCGTCTGTCGTACCCGTCTGCTCGACAAGTGAATTTGAGCACAGCACGCTTATTTCAACAAAATCACGCGTTTCTCTCGTCTTAATACGCTCACTGGGGCCACGCATCGGCAGATTTCGTCTGTCGTACCCGTCTGCTCGACAAGTGAATTTGAGCACAGCACGCTTATTTCAACAAAATCACGCGTTTCTCTCGTCTTAATACGCTCACTGGGGCCACGCATCGGCAGATTTCGTCTGTCGTACCCGTCTGCTCGACAAGTGAATTTGAGCACAGCACGCTTATTTCAACAAAATCACGCGTTTCTCTCGTCTTAATACGCTCACTGGGGCCACGCATCGGCAGATTTCGTCTGTCGTACCTGTCTGCTCGACAAGTGAATTTGAGCACAGCACGCTTATTTCAACAAAATCACGATCACGCGTTTCTCTCCTCTTAATACTCTCACTGGGGCCACGCATCGGCAGATTTCGTCTGTCGTACCCGTCTGCTCGACAAGTCACTAAAAAAACAATTCCACAACCGCCGCGGACGTGCTCTTTCGCTTGGCGAACAGGCGGCGGCCACTCCGGGCAAGGCTGCTCTAACGAGCTGGGCGGTTGCGGCGCGACAGCGTAGCTGTAGGCGGAGGAGAATGTAAAAGGGAGAGGGGACAAATAGTCTGGCCACACTGGGTTTTAGTTCACAATCTGGCAACCTTATAGCCTGGCAACACTAGAAGTCGCGCAAGTCTGGCAACACTATAGTATGGCAACACTGGGATAGCAGACGGCGGGTACGTCTCACGAAACTCTGCCAGCCCGGCGCACCCGGACATGGTGCGCGAGCGGCTCTACCAAAACAATCCATCTATGCGTGCTCATTTTTGCCTTTAGACGATCCAGTGAAGCATGCAAATGTTTTTCCTAAGTCACCGATGTATTTATACAGCGGAACGCAAGGCTAATGCAGAGACATAAGAGAAGAACTCGGCAAGCACGGGAATCTAGCGCAACCCATTGAAAAGGGGCGTTAGTTCCTTCGGAGCGGGCTAGGGGTCGCCACCGCAATCACATGAAATCACAAAGAAAACAAAAGTCGTTCGCCCGGCGCGCGGGAGAGGAGGAGAGGAGAAGGAGGGCGTCTTGTCGCTTTAATAGTTCGCGCATAGAGAAAGAAAAAATAAAAGAGGACACTAGGCAGAAACTGGCCTCAGGAAGTACGTCACGACTACGCAGGCGTATTCTCACGGAACGTCAGAGGACGCAAACGCGAAAATAAATGCTCTTATATTAAAGAAAACAACTTTCTTGATGCTAAATAATTGTTTTGCTTCAACGCCACTGTTTTAACATATATGTGAAGATGCAATTTAATGAAAAACGTAACAAAGTTTTTTGTTTTCGACCGTTGTCTGCACTGTCATTTGCACGTGATTGTGGAAGACGGCTATGTCGGTGTTGCTCTGCTGCAGAAGCGACTTTTCTCGTGTTGGACAGCAGGTGAGACACATTTCTTAAAGAAATTATGCTTGAAAACACTGACATAAAGAGTCAGCACAAGCAACTGTTGCGTTTTTACATCGCAGTGAGCTGTTAACATACGGCGTAAGACGCGCGTTGGTCGTGTGGGTGGTTTGTTGGCAATTTCCTCACTGGCGTCCCAGAACCCTCCTCGCAGCGCCGCCTCTCCTCCTCCGCTCTTTTCTCCCTTCTCCTCTTTTTTTCTTTCACGGCTGTTGCGCTCTTCGGTCTATTCCTCCGGCGAGTCTGCCTCCGCGCACCGCCGCCGCGAATCTGCGCGTCTTCTGAACCGCGGCCTGGTCAGCGCGCCTCTCAATGTGCTGACGCATGAACACGTAGGTGGTGGTGGAAACGTTTATTGCCAATGATGTAAATCGTAGGGGGCGCCTGGTTTGCCGCAAAAGTTTGCATGATTACGAGAATTGGTCTGGGTATCGGGCATGCAGCAGTATTCCCAGTAAACCAAGTTATATTTATTGAATATTCATATAATATCCTCCATAAGATATCAGATGTCCATATGATATTCACAAATGCTCATATTATGTTCACACAATGTCCATACAATCTTCACTTTGTCCATAGTGGACGTCCATATAATACTCATATCATGCCCACATGTGACGATTCCTAGACGTTCAGAGGATGTTCACTAGATATTCAGCTAATCTATTTTCAGGTTGCGGGCTGGATGCTGTGCCATTTATTTTGTGCATTGTATAGCTTACAAAAAATTATCTATGATGCAAGATATGACAGAGAGATAGAGCAAAAACCAACAATCGCTCATTACACAGGAAATATTTTGTACATGATCTGGGAATGACATATCACATAACAGATGCATTGCGAGAAAATTACATTTTTGTCTCTGATCAATGCGATTACATAAACATGTCACAAAGAAGTGTCATTTTTCTGGAATGCAGGTTCCTTAAATGTCATTTCCAGTTCGACGAGATGGAACATTCATGTGTAATCAAGTCGTTAGTTTGCACTCTATAAGATTTTGTGATCTTTCATCATACTCATTCTGTTCTGTTCTTGCAAGCTGCACAGCGCATAAAATAAACAAGTATAATCAACAGCCGCAGTTCTCGTTTCTTCAGAATATTCCACCTGCGGCAGTACATGGGCAAGGAATATGCACAGGCACAGGCTTCAAGTATGGAAGAACATCAAGGAATACAATCACTTGTTTTGCGCTCAGCCATATTTTATTGCCCAGTAGCCATAATAATCAGCATCTGTTGCATCCATTCTTTTACTCCGGGTCCTTGGAGGCCTGTGAATATAACGGTGCATTTTGATGAGCAGTAGTCATGACACAACAGGAAATGTGGACAGAAAGCATGCGATAGATGCCAAACACACAAATGTGCATCCACAATAACCTTTACTAGCCCAACCAGAGGTAAGATTTAAGCAGCTGTAATGTCTAACAGTAGCACAAGTTTTCTAATTTACCCTCTAAGTCAGCTAGAAGAATCACAGAAGAAAGTGGCACTACTGACAAAACAGGTAGGGCACAAGTGGAAAGAAAACAGACCATTAGCCACAAACGCAAAAACTGTTAAAGTATGGGGAAGCTGAAATAAAGGGCGTCTTGAGATACCAAAGCAGACTATATTCGGACACAGATTCCAGAGTTCTAAGATGTAATGCAATGGGCTGAATGCTTGACATCAAAGAAGAAGCCTAAGCCGCAGCAAACTGAAACACAAGGGCAACAACCAAGAATTTCAAGTACATATTTGTGACTATACTTTTGTAATGAGTTGAAAAGAAGTTAGCATGTGCAGAGCAATAGTGATTAATGTCGGTTGGCGACTGCAGTCGGATAAAACTCAAGAATGAAACAGGAAATGCTTCTCAAAGCAGGCCGGCTATCCACTGGCGTCAACAGATTCGCATGGCATGGGTGTAATCCCCTTGCGCCAGCATCGTAGGTGAAAAAGGATTAACCACTGTGTCTGAAAATCAATCCACGCCATTGGCTAGAGGGCCCCTTTTGAGGGGCAACTGCCGCCTCTTTGGTGGTGGTCGGTCGGTCAAATGTTTAGGGGAATCCCCCAAGAAGGAGAAGATTTGTAATAAGGGGAGTAATTACTCATTGGCATCTACCCGAGCGCAGCCATACGGCTACAAAGGAAAGCTTTCCTTTGTAGCCGTATGGCTGCGCTCGGGTGGATGCCAATGAGTAATTACTCCCCTATTGCCGCCTCTTTCTTTACTTGTATCCGAAAATACTGCAGCGTGACAGTGGTGCCAATAACAGTATGTTTTCAGCAGGAATGAGCATGCATATATCACCATCTTTGGTGAGGTGTGCTGACTTCGTGAGGGTGGCTGATGCATGCAGATATGGAGGTAGCAGGTGCTACAAAGTACGATCAGAGCCAGTTGTGGTCTTATCAAAAACACAGAACACCCCTTATGGCAAAGAGTGAGGAGGAAGGATGTTTGGTTTTCTTCATGTCTTTAGTGTTTGCAGTATGCTAAGCAAGCAGAATGAAATGCATTGAGCAAGTGTGCGCATTCTTGAGGGCATTTACAAACAGACCAGCCATGGCCCACATGGGACAAGGATACAATTTCAGTTTTTCAGTTTCATTGGAAAAATTGTGTTATAAATGCACCAGCAAGCAACTAGATTTTGACGTTAGGTAGTAAATATTAGTTAGACTTCCGTGAATTTTCGTTAAAGGTTGTAGTATGCATGCCAAAGAACTTATGCACTAGAAAGAAGTCAAGGCGACTATTTTAAATATAGGGACAGGGTGACTGGTTACAAGAAATACTCATAAATTTGTAACAAAAAGTGAAGCTCGACAAGCAAAGAAGCAGTACACAGTGTAATCGAATTCAGTCCGAAGGGATGCAATGTCAGAACCATCAGCTATTTTGCAGTAGATGACATAATGTGCAGCAAAAAATAATAGAAGTAGAAGCAACACTAAATGAACTGCTAATACAGGTCAGAAAGAATAAGCATGCTAAGGCACATCCCTGATGCATGCCTGAAAGGATGGGAGCACCATGAGGGTTGGTTGCATTAGCAGTTGCATGTTGTGTAGTTAGAAAGGAAGTCTGTGATCCTGTGGAAAACCAAATAGTCAGTGTTGAGGTGCTTTACTTTATTGTAGAAACCTTGAGCTTAACATTGAGAAATGCCTTCAAGACATCTAAAAACAAAGCTCTTCCCAAACCCAGAAGCTACAAATGTGAGTTAATCATTATTGAACACTTGAGATTGTGTTTCATGAAAGCATTTGCAAAATCAAAGTTGGGACGAGTGGGAAAACAGGTTTAACTCAAGTGAGTCAATGAGGCCAGTGAAACGTGATTGCTCGAAATTTTTATGTGATGTGAGGAGGAAAGATATGGCAGTAGTTGGTGATTAGCCTGTCTTTAATGAAGAACTAGAAAATATTTGGTGAAAGCTATTTGCAGTTTCATACCAGCTGTTTGTTTGTCTTCATGGTGAAGAATGCAGCTAGTGAGTGACAAGATGCATGAGACTCGGTTCTCTGAACATGTTCTCCAAAATACCTGAAGAGGAGCAGGACAGAAGAATGGTCATGCTCAGCTGCATTATATGAGGCTTACAACCAGCAACTCTCATTTTATACATAAGATGTAAACCCTTGCCTGGGCACGCAAACAGTAGCAGGAATTTTCTAAGCATAACCTTCATTGTACACACAGCAATAAAATAGAAAACTTCAGAAAAAGTGATAAAAACACAAGCTCAAAGAAAAAAAGTATTCAAGAACCAAATACCGAGAAATGTGCAAAAACCGAAATGAAAGGAAATTAAAATAAGTGAAAACAGGCCAAGTTCACACAAAAGGTTAAAAGTACAAAATGGAAAAAAAAATGCCATGTCCAAAAAAGGCAAACTGAAACACACGGGCGTGACTAAGAACAAAGCAGCCCACTTAGTTTTGCAGAGAAAAGCGAATGGGGAGCTGTTAGCAAATTTCACCCCAGCATAAGATATGCAAGAGCTCTTATTGCGCCGCCGGAGACTGGAAACTGTTCACCTTTGTAGTAGGGGTCATAGCATGTCAGGCGGCCGAAATGTGCAGTGGAATGTGTGCCATCAAAGTGCAGGCTACTCCAACAATTGTTAGAAGGCCCAGCTAACTGCCACCAACTTTGTTCCACTTACAACTCAGAACTGAAGTCCCACGCGTGCAGTTTGCTATTTAGAGGCAGAAGTGGCACAGAGCACAGCCATTCCCTCGCCACTACTGTAACATGTCTGCGCTCCGGGGACAAATCGAGCCACAACAACCAAACAGCGCGCATTTTAAAGCAACCTCTGCACTCCGCGACCTGATAAACCGGCTGATTAAATCGCCAGCATGAATATCATACAATGCCTCAAACTAACACTAACACTTTGTTTGCCAGAACAGTGTCATAAAAACTCACCATTATTGCTGCACTCCACGTAATCCCTCAGTACTTCCAGCAATGAGGGCTCAACATGCGGAACAAGCTTGCCGCCACAACGAAGAAAATGAGAACACTTCAAACAAAAATAAAAACGTGAAGAAACGCTGAAAGGAATCACGAAAACATCGCGGCCGGCGCGGCCACGCTGGTGGTGGCGCTAGCGGCGTTGTTATTGACGATGCCGATGGCCGTTAGGCTGCTTATTGTCAAGAAAGTTCTACTTATGGTTCTGATTTTGAAATCGTGGCGTTTGTGGCTGTCGGTCATAACTTGAGGAATTTCTCAACTGTACATGCATTTGCACGCATAAAATTAAATGAAAGCGCGTAATAGCCGACTGCTTGAAATAATTAATTTCTGAAAATTTAAGACTGCGAAAGCAGGAATAATTAAAATCTATTGGCAACATAATTTCACCGTGTTCACATATATGTATGCCTTAAAAAAATCTGGTTCTAGCAAGTTGTTAGCACATTTCCAAAACTTCCAATGTGCTTAAACAAAGTCCATGCATGAATATCCTTTGAACATCCACTAACTAATATCTGAACCCAATAGTCCCCTCAACATGCAGAGGATATTGATACATGGACATTGGACGTTAGGACCATTTGTGGATATCCTCTGCATATTCATGGTTTACTGGGTTGGGTATTGAGCAGTCCGGGTTTGTAGTTGTCGCCAATGTGCAGCCTGCGCTATGGTGAGGGACGGAGCGGGGGGTGCGTATTCCCTTCTTTTGTCTCGGTAATACGAGAGAATATCACGGAAGGAGACCAGGTAGTGCGCGGGCCGCGGGCGAACGGACCGTCGTGTGAATCGCCCTTTAACGCCATTTTAAGTACGTGCGCAGTCGCCTTCTTTGCGCGAGGAACGTGCCGGCCACACAAATGGCTCGAAGGGCAACGCGAAAATCGCGAGCCGGCCGCCCTAGAAGCTCGCCAGGAGCAGAATAGCTGTGAAAGACAATACGAGCAGAATCGCTTTATTAAGGCGAAAGCCTTTAATGCCTCATACTGTCGTAAGCAGGGAATGCACTACCTGGTCTCCTTCCGTGATATTCTCTCGTATTACCGAGACAAAAGAAGGGAATACGCACCCCCCGCTCCGTCCCTCACCATAGCGCAGGCTGCACATTGGCGACAACTACAAACCCGGACTGCTCAATACCCAATACTGCTGCATGCCCGATACCCAGACCAATGCTCGTAATCATGCAAACTTTTGCGGCAAACCAGGCGCCCCCTACGATTTACATCATTGGCAATAAACGTTTCCACCACCACCTACGTGTTCATGCGTCAGCACATTGAGAGGCGCGCTGACCAGGCCGCGGTTCAGAAGACGCGCAGATTCGCGGCGGCGGTGCGCGGAGGCAGACTCGCCGGAGGAATAGACCGAAGAGCGCAACAACCGTGAAAGAGAAAAAGAGGAGAAGGGAGAAAAGAGCGGAGGAGGAGAGGCGGCGCTGCGAGGAGGGTTCTGGGACGCCAGTGAGGAAATTGCCGGTTTGTTTACAAAAGTAAGGGAGTGGTATCTGGGAGGCATGGCAGCCCAGAGCCCGAATGAATACAGCATAGACTCATTGCGCGGTGCAGTTTCAGGCCAAATTGCTGAGCAGTCTTGAAACCTTGGTCCTTAGTACTGTGCCAAATGCGGATATATTGTTTTTCTTGTGGTGATGCGCATTACGCATTGCATGCCGTACTCCCGTATCCTTGCGCAGGCGCGGCGTGGCGCGTATTTCAAATCCTGAAAGGGCTCGTATTTGTATGTTTCGGGTATATGTTAACGGCGCCTGCGTTCAACTCCTATTTAGACTCAAAGTGTACTGCGTGTATTTGTGTGGCAGCGATATTGTATTGTGGCGCGATTTGCTGTTATATTGAAATCAGTTTTAGCGTAGTTATGACTTGCTATATTGTTTTGATTATTCAGAATAATACATGCATGCATTAACATCCTTCAGAACACGCTGCCATGCCATCCGGCGGCCCTTCTTACGGTAGCTACTGCTCTGGGTCGTGGTGCCAGAACAACGGCAGAACGCACAAGAAGCCAGGGACTAATTTCTTCCGTATACCACGGGACAGCAGGTGCGTTGAGTTTTCTTATGTTTTGGATTTCTTTACGCTTACTATTTGTGCAGTAGGAGTGAAAACAAAACTCATTTATTCACATTTATAGCGCTAGCTTCATAATTGGAGAGCTTGGGCATAATAGCTTCATTTGAGTTTAAAGTATTGTATATTATTACCACTACAGGTTAGTAAGTATTGTAGCCATCATTTCGGAATGCTTGCAGTGGCGGAGCGACTTAATTTTTTTATTTTAGATAAGCCGTACAAAAAGCCGCAAAAAGGATATGTAAGGAGGGCTTTCAACTTTTGGCTTTGTCTGATTTCAATCGGCGTAGGTGTTAATTCAAGATCCCCTCAAGGAAGCATGCTTTTTCGTAAGTGCCTGTCGTAAGCTTGCTGCAGACCCCACAATTTTTATTCCTTAACGTGTGACTATATTAACTGCCTCTGGTACAAACATCTTGTGGTACCAAGGGTAAGAATATTTTTCAGGCAATTATGCTTACGCTAGGTACATCATCACCATTGCAGGATGACAGCATGGGTGCAGTCCACTGGAAGAGATAACCTTCTGTTATATATTTACATGGCCATTTTTATCTTTAAACCTGTTATTGACGAAGCAAGTGCCACCTGATGCTGCCTTGATGAGGTTGACGTCTGTGTTTGTGTCGGGCGTCAACAGAGAGCACGCAAGGCCCACGGTTTGCGCGCTGTGTGTGTGTGTGTGTGAAGTAGCACTAGTAGCGCGTCAACACAGCTTGCGCCCTTCGTCCCTCCGTCGTCTGCGCGTAAGTGCCTTCACCTTCGGATCAACGACTGTGTGCTTACGTAATCGTTGATTGCTATCGTGCAGCGAAGAGGGGACGTCTGCAGGCCACTAATTCACCACGGACCGCCTGCGGCGTCTGCGCTATCACAGGAGTGCAGGCACCTACTGGCTCTTCGACGGCATTTGGCTGGCGCGGTTATTTGAAACCTTTCCTGACCATCTTATTGTTAGAAAATTTGGCTGCTGCACTCAGGCGATAACGAACGTGACCTTGGCGTTGCATTTTGAGGCGTCAGCAAGTGTTGGCGAGCTACTCTGTGCGGGATCCGTTTGGGTGGCTGTTTTTCAGCGAAGCATTACAGGGACATCAGCAAGTCGACTGACAAACGAGCTGAACAGCAAGATAAGCTTTTGTTCAAGTTGGTTCATAGTAGGGTAAAGATGGGTGGTGCAAAAGAGACAATCACTTGAAAGAAGACGGGGCAAGCGCAAACTAGCTACTGATTTACTCAAAGAGCAGACATTTAAATATATATATGCATGTCGGCGCAGGCGCACACGGGTATCACAATCGGACAGAGGACCCCGCCGCGGTGGCTCAGTGGTTACGGCGCTCGGCTGCTGACCCGAAAGACGCGGGTTCGATCCCGGCCGCGGCGGCTGAATTTCGATGAAGGCGGAATTCTAGAGGCCCGTGTGCTGTGCGATGTCAGTGCACGTTAAAGAACCCCAGGTGGTCGAAATTTCCGGAGCCCTTCACTATGGCGTCTCTCATAGCCTCAGTCGCTTTGGGACATTAAACCCCAATAAACCAACCAAATAAACCAACAATCGCACATAGTGTTAAAATAATATGTCTTACGTCATGATGCTTTCAAGGAAGTGTGCTCTCTTTGTAGAGTCTGATTGATGCATCACTTCTTGTCCTTTCTGTTTTATGAAAAACAGTGCTAGAAGTTCCCATGCTTTCTCATTTTTGCTCTTGCGCAGAATCTTAACTTGCTTGAGCAGAGCCATGCATTTGTGATCAAGGCAATGCATCGCTGGGTGACGCTGCTCCTTGTTTTCAATAGACCGCTCGTGTTCACGAGTGCGAATGCTGATACAGCGGCCTGTCTGCCCTATGTAGACTTTACCACATATGCGAGGGGAATCAGATAAACAACGCCAACTTGGCAGGCTATGTAGGGGTTATTGTGCTTAACACCGCAGCCACGTTGCTTCTTTTCGGTGGTGGGCCCTCTAATGCTGGTGCAAAGGTGACCCAGCTTTCTAGGTGCCCAGAAAACCAGTGGGGCGCCTTGCTTGTTTCCTACTTTCTTGAGATTGTGTGCAGTCCTGTGGACATAGGGAATTACGACTGGCCTGCTGTTTTTGGTGGCTACACCAGTGTCTACATTCTGAGTGGATTTTAACTTCTTTGCCAACATTTGAACTCCTGCCAGGACAATCACTTCAGGAAAAGCAGCCTTTTTCAACCTTGAAATCTGCATGTCGAAGCTGGTTTGCATGGCATGTGTACAGGACTTTTTTAAAGGCTTCTCAGGAATCTGTTTAGCAATTTTAATGGTTTCAGAGTGTGCGGAATCGCTAGGTTGCGGGAGCAGAAACACCAACACACGTGGTCATGAGAGAAGGTGAGCTTAAGGTCCAGGAACTGGAGAATGTTATCGACTGGGAGCTTATGGGTAAAGGTTAAACCTGAGGTGTTAGCCTTAATGAGATTTGAAATATCCGCAGTGGCATCGTCATACAAAAAATCACTCCATTTCTTCATGAGTATAAGAAAATCCTCATCGTATCTAAAAACATGAACAATGTTGTCACTGTTTAGTACACCAAACAAAGTGTATGCAAACTATTATGCAAAGCTGTTTACTGCCTTGTAAAGATACTTGTTGTTTCTTCCCTAATACATATATGTGCCATGATAAAGCTTTTCAGCTTTTCCCATGAAGCACTGATAGCCATAGTGGGAAAGGTGATTATTGAAGTAGATTATTGAGAGATATTTTGGAGAAATGAAAGCTGAAAGTGTTGCATTTTTCTTTTGAAGAAGACAGCTGTCAGCTTAAAATTATGTATTTGTTGTTGTGATGTTGTGTTTCACTTGTGATACTTTATAATGAAGAGTTATTGTGAGGCACTTAAACCACATGGGCAATAATTCTGGGCACAAAGGTGAACAAATCGTCCTGATAAAGCATGAGGTCTATACCATATTGTCTGTCAGGAAATTGATTGACACATGGATGTCTTGCCTGGAAATATGAGCAAATAGGCATGTCAGTTACTTTGCATGCAGCTGTTACTTTTCCTTCAGCATTCTTTTGTATCATTTATACTGATATGGGTTGATAAGGTGGGCGGCAACTGAAAGATGTCAGGCATAAAATCGTTTGGAATGTGTATGTGCCACATTGGACCAGGCCACAAAAGTTTAAAGGACACATGTTGTTGGGAAAAAATTTTATTTTGGCTCCATCATTCATACCAGTCATGATCACCTGAAATGCTTCAAATATCAGGGGGTGTGTGTGCTGCTTCTGCTGGTATCATTACTTGATGACTGGATTGCGACACAGCACTCATGCTTGTACTAACTTTATTGAGACGTTCCTGTTTCGGGGGTGCCAGTTTTCATTTTTCAGTAGCGCTACTCTGTGTGTTTGTAGTTTTAGTGACCTGAGAAAATGAGGGATCAGTCTTGAGTAAATTGGCCTCTACATTCAGCTTTTCACTGCTGCATGCCTCTTTTCGCTTTATTTTGTTGTTATAATTAAATGGAATGGGTGATAGGACTGCTGTTCCCGAGACAACCAGACTAGCATTCATCGCTACCTCTGGTACTGTTGGCAGTGCTGTGTTGTCAACTTTGTAATGCCTTTTCCTTGCTTAAAAAGATGTGTTTTTATATTTACTGCATACACGGGTGATGAGACACCTTCTAGTTGCACAGGGATGTGCTGTAAGGCATTCTCAGGCACTCAGTGAGGTTGC
The DNA here is from genome assembly GCF_055824585.1 of Amblyomma mixtum. NCBI lineage: Eukaryota > Metazoa > Arthropoda > Arachnida > Ixodida > Ixodidae > Amblyomma > Amblyomma mixtum. The sequence continues at coordinate 257,149,831 of NC_143014.1, read as the reverse complement.
CAATCACTGCAGGTGCACGTTGCAAGTATTCATTGCATGCTATAATGGCTGCATTTCTCAGCATGGAGAAGTATGTGTGGAGCTTTATTGAGGCAGCCTTTTCAAGTCATCTTTGTTATACAACACCAGCTATGACATCATGCCATCACCATAAGGCATGTGTATCTGTTGTTTTTCTTGCCCTAGAATGAGAATTTATCTCTGGTTGTTAGCCACCAAATCCCTCAGCAAAATTTCAGTGCTTAACTGAGGCTGCGTGCTGTTGTCAAAATTTTGAAGACTATTTTTGTTCTCTTTTTCAGGAGGGGCCCGTGTATTCTGACCACACAGCGTGCAATGGCATCTTCAGTCTTGAGATCCCCCCAGATAGGTGCCATTGCCCTGACAGCTGCAAGAGTGGGCGGAGCTACTGCAGCCACAGCTTACCTTTTGCTGAAGCACGAGGCTGCAAATAGGAATAGCTTTGTGCCTGTGGGAAGCTTGGCCAACATTTTCATCTACCCCATCAAGTCAGTCGCTGGAATCGAGGTGCCCTATGTGGACTGCACTCCAGCGGGCCCAGTGTACAAGGAACTCAAGGACAGGTTCGAATATCACCTGCAATTCTTGCTTGCTTGTTTGCCACTCTAACGCTTTTCAGTGCCTCACATTTGGGAACATTTGATAGAATCATGGTGTTCTCATCGGTGTTGTCATCCATGCACACCACACCCCACTGCCACCAATCCCCTACTGCACACCACCACACCCTACGATTGCTTACTGCGCCCAGATATTCCAGCACTGTGAATGCCATATTCCCCCCTCACACCCTCCATGACTGCCCTTGTCACGATGGACTCCAGCCTCATGTGGATGGATGAGCAGCCGTGCTTGCCTGTGCGTGGAACCTGTCACAAGCGTGGTGCACGGTAATGTGTGGTACATGCCTAACCTCATCACACATCACCTAAATAGCAAGATGAAACTGAAAAATCAGAGAAAAGGTCCAGGACTGCTACTCGAAAGTGGTTGATTAAAAATAGGCCATTGAAACGAAGCCTGAAGCTGCTTTTGCCCTTTACAGGGAACAGCTGGCATTCAAACAGAAGATTCATCCTCCGAAGCACACTTACTTAAATTATGACAAGGTGGTCTATGACGTGTGTTTCTTTTATGGATACTGAGGAGTCCTTTTAAGGAGATTTTTGTTCACTGTAGCACGTGACCAAATAGATTGAAACATAATTCATTTATCAGAAGTATCATTTCATTAAGTTTATCCATCAGTGCGAAAATTGCATGAACTCAAATGTATTATGGCGCTCGGCTGCTGACCCGAAAGACGCGAGTTTGATCCCGGCCATGGCGGTCAAATTTCAATGGGGCGATATTCTGGAGGCCCGTGTGCTGTGTGATGTCAGTGCACATTAAAGAACCACAGGTGGTCAAAATTTCCAGCGCCCTTCACTATGGCGTCCCTCATAGACTGAGTCACTTTGGAACGTTAAACCCCGTAAAAATCATAAACCAAACCATTTCTGTTATTGGAATCTGCAACCACATGCTGCTATATGGCACAGAGAAAGAGAGCCTTTTAATGAAAAAGCAGAGATTTGTTCAAGTTTGTCATTTCGCAGCTGCCATTATATTGTGAGTGGCTTTCATGATTATTTATCTTAGTTCTTTATGGTGGTGCTGTGAGTGTAAGAAAGCTCAAAAGGCAAAGTTTCATGACTGGTATTTTGTTACTTCTTGATAGGTACTTCATGAATGGTAATTAGTGCACCACTGGCTTGAAGCTTCATAAAGGCAGTCAAAATAAAGAAAATAGCAAATAGCTTAATTTACAAAAAAAACTTTTGAAAACAAATTTATATTACATGTCAGTGACTGTCCTCGCAATTGTTTTACTGTTGTCTGATGTATTTTACATGCCTAAGAAATGGGTCATCTTTTTGTTGTTTTACAACAAAAGCTGTAATAGCTTTGTGCAAGTCACCTAGTAGAAGCAATTTAAGGTATGCAGCGGCAGCCGTGAAGCTTGTTACGCATAACGTGTAGGTGGACCCCACCACCACGTACCTCAAAGTGCGATTTAGGGGTCCACTGACCCAGGGAGACGGCTGTGTGTCTTTTCTTTCCTCAGAGCTAACGGAGTTTAAATCGGAGTTTAAAGAAAAGACCCACACCGGTATCAATCCTTCGGTGGACGCCACTGTCACCTCTCAGTGCCATCCAGGCATCCCAGTGAGCCACTTATGCGCCTTTGCTTACCTCAGAACCTATGGAGGGTTTAGACTGCTAATAAGACAACACTGGGAACTAGACTGCTTCGCGCAAGCACACCCTAGGATCCGTGAAGTGTGCCGGTAATACGACTGAACCGAAGACCGCGAGCAGAAGGCCATGTATGCACACAAGTATATAGATGCCAAATCAGGCCTGTGAGACGTCAAAGTGGGCCTGCCGCTCCAGACCTCTTGGCTGCTCATGCCAATCAGCTTTCATCGAGTAATGCGCTAAACCAGTAAGCTTAAATCTGATAAATATTTGGTTTGCTGATGTTTATTAAGAGTAACTATTGCAAACTTGAATATGAGCTACTGCAGTGGCCTTGCAAGTTTTCTGGATTGCTACACTTAAGCTTACATGAACCAAGAGAAGCTGAAATTGAGGTAAAATAGCAACTCTAGGTATGTGGAACTGGCCATGCAGACTAAATTAATGGTAAGACTAACAAGTACCTTAACAAAGCTAGTCAGTGATGTGTGTTATTGAGAAGAAATTGCACAGCTTGCTGTGTTAAGAATAATATGCAGGATTCTGGGCATTTTGCAGAGCTTCAGCAGCATCAGTGTTATAACGTCATAATTGAGACTCCTGTGTTCACATGCTAGCATATGATGGATGTATTCAGGTGGGCTGAGAAGTGTGGGGCATGATACTGCTGTAGTTCCAGAGAGGGGCAACGGGTCTGGTATAGTTATTTAAAATGTGGTGGCTAGTCTCAAGAGAGGATATCATAAAGAGCAGCAAAATAATTTCTTAGTGAGTCATACTTTCATCTCTCAGGAGAATGTCCCCCCCAAAGACTGATGTATTCCTGCAACAACCTTGTCTGAGCTTCAATGCCTGGTAGGTAGCACTTGCCTGTTGTCTCAGTGATATGCAAACAATGGATTGTTCCATCTCTACACTTCCTGCACCTTACACAGCATGGCTAGACCATTAGGTAATTGAGATTTTGGGAATTAAGCTTTTGAATGTAATGTTGATAGCTCCACATCAACCCAGATCAGCTCTCATTCCTTCATTTGCAAACTGTGTATCACCAAGTACAGTTCTGATGTAGCTGAACTCATGTTGCATGTGTGGCTGAGACTGAAGCAGGAGTGATTTATTATTGATTGGGCACTGATAAATACCAACTGCTTACACAGATCTGAAGTCTGCTTTGTAGAAAAATTAAAATTGTTTGGTCTGAATGAATGATTTCCATGACTTGCAGTAGCATTTGACAATTTTTCGGCTGACCTTTCCTTATGCTTCATTTGTTTTCACAAAAAATGAACTGTCACTTCAACATCACTTTTGAATTTTGTGCAGTGTGAAGTGAAATATTTTTTTGAAGCCAGAAAAGATATAAAATATTGAGAAACGTTCAGCAAAGCCCCAGCTTAGCAGAGAGGAGGGAATGTAACTTTGTCACATACGCAGTATACATAACAATACTTCAGTTTCGGGCCCTGTGGTTTCGCTAGGATGATTAATTTTCAGTACAGAGCAATGCAGAAGAATTCCAAATTAATGTTTTTTTTTTTCAATGCATGCAAGCAAAGGAATGACAGAGGCACACATTTTCAAATGCTCCCACTTTAAGTCTCCTTTGAAAGTAGTAAAGCATTGGTGCCCTTGCCATCTGCTCACTTACAATTTGTGAGAACCTGAAGTGGAGTTTGACTTATGGTATTTTCTTCTTTGATTCTGTAGTTTTCTCTGTCTCAGTTTTTTTCTTGGGTCATGGAAATGCAGCTGAGATATACAAGCTAGTGTCCCTGTGTTTGAGGCCTGATAGCTGTGATTACCAGGGCATCTGCTATGTACAGTGAAGATAGTCAAGTGCTTGTCATTTCATTGTTTTATGGTCATCATTCCTTTGTTCCCATCCGGCTTTTTGTCCATGTCATCTGTAGCCCAAGGCATAGCAGTCTCCCATTGTCACTGCATCATAAAACTTTTGCTTTGACTGTGTAGATTGCATCTTGTCATGCTCACCACTTGGAAGGTTTACCATCTCAGTCGGCCATGGCTCCCTTTGGGATTGCACATCTCTTGGGGGCTACTTATTTCAAGCTGCTTCTCTTTCCAAAGCTATATTGTACAGACATGAAATGTTTATGGGCATAACACATTGGTTGTAGATGGTACTAGTCAAAATCTTGAAATGGGTCTAGTGTTCAACACCACACCACACTCTTCTTGTTGCGTCGAAGTGATCGCCTGCAGTAGTGCGGGCTTAGGTAGGCAGCCGCGAACCGTGGCGGCCTTGTCGCTTTCGGGAGCGGCCGCATAATCATGGTGTTGTCTGCACGGGTGAGCCGTCTTATGCTGTGGCGTATCACTCACAATGCGATCGCTTTCCGCAAGACGCTTCCTACCTCTCCTTTCATCAGGGTCCATTGCTTGGCTTAAGCAGCTGTGACGGTGGCGGCATCGAAATGCAGGACGATGCAGAAGCGCACGCGGACACAACGAGACGCAGGCTTGACAAGAATGTATATGCAGCGCGTTCGAATACTCCGCGAGCGTGTATACATCTGCCTGCCGAAGGGGGAACGTCCTGAGCGGAAGGCCCAGCGGCTGGTCTTTTACATGCGTGAGCGTGGGACCGCAGCGCCATCCTTGGGGACGGCGCGGAAGCAGTTTTTCTTCCCAAACCCTTCTCGCCCTGGAGCTCCCCTCTTGCTCTAAGCGGACCTCTCTCTTAGAGAGTCTCGTTAAATCTCGTACGGTGCCCGGATGCTCTCGTTTCAGTGCCCGGATGAGTGGTATTCAATGCCCGGATGTTGGCTCTCGGTCTCGGCGTGACGTCACCACACTGCCAACAATGGGAGCTAAAAGCATTTCATGCTTAAAAAAATGGCCTGTTGGCTGCCCTGCACTCACACTTTATTGGGCGTACAGTAAAACTAATCCTACCTTTTAACTCTTTCCTTCTTTGCATACGTTTATGGGTGCTTCTAAAGACAGGCTTGTTCTGCCTCCTATTTTATGCAAGCTTGTCTGAATGGTGTGTGGCACTTTTTTTTATCATGGCTGATTGGGACTTTCCAAAAGAAGTAGAGTTAAATGATGAGGATGTAATAATAATAGTAATATTTCAGTGAAGCCTGCTGTTGGTTTCATATAATTATTACAACCCAGGTATTGTTTCTTCAATTATTTTGTCAATCTAATAACTTCACTCTCTCTGGCATTTGAAATTTGATTATTTTTGTTAGAGGTGGAGACAAACTAGAGATAATTGTTTTATTCAGCGTAAGTCTTGCAGTTAGCCAATTCAAATTTTACATGAAAAGGCTAGTAGGTGATGTGTGCTTTGTTAGGATTAATTTCAATGTTGTATCATGACATTTTTTTGTTCATATCCTCATGAGACCTTATGTACATTGTAATGTACTCGGTGGATCAAAAGTTCCCAGGCCACAGGGTCTGTTTCAGCAGTATAATCTGAGACTTAAGACATCTATAGAGCTATCAAGCTCTCAGAGGTGAGAATGATAATTTTTCTAGCCCCTGCAGAGGTTCAGAGTTTTAGGGGTGACATAATTGCCCTGTATTACACGTCCCAAAAGCAGACCCTGTGGCATGGAAACTTTTAATGTGCCCAGTACTTCTCTTACTTTTTTTAAATACACCAGCTCAAGTTCCATGCGAAGTTAGATAGTAGTAATTTTTTTCCCACATGTATATTCTCAAGAATTGAATAGTAATAGACGCACTCAGCAGCCTTCCAAGCAGTGGCGGTCCCAGAGATTGGTTCTAGGGGGGGGGGGGGGGGGCGGACGGACGGACACCCATATACCGAAAAATAATAGAAAATAGAAAGAACGATTTCTTTCAAAATTTTATTTGTACAAAAATTTTTGTGAGATTTGCTGTTGAGAAATAAATGGTGAGCGATATACATGTTATACTACAACTCATGGTTTGAATTTTAACAGTTACGTGAGCGATATTAATATATAACTCATATATATTTATCTCACAATATTACAACTTGAATGATAGTGCCAGTCATGAAGCGCAAAAGTAGCTGTAAGAGAAAAGTAAGTGACATAGCCGTCTTTTCTTACTGTAGCACTTGCCTGGAATAATTTAACATGTACAAGTTCATTCCACAAAAAGCTCATTTCATAACAGAAAGTCAGTCCTGCAGTTTCCTTTTTTAGCAAAGCGGTTTATGACACGAGATGTGTCAGCACGAACATCCCTGTGGACGTTCAGCAAAGCAAGCCCGGTCAGACGCTCCTCGGTCATATTTGCCCGAAGCCACGTCTTCGGACGACGGAGTGTTGAAAACATGCGCTCCACTGAAGTGACGCTGACTGGTAGCGAAGCCAGAACCTGCAGCAGAGTTTGTAAATTTGGGTACACTTCATCGCAAGCATCAAGGGCCTCAAGGGCGGTAGATGGCAGTGGGTGCCACTCGTCTGCCGGGCCCATTTTGACTTCCAGAGGAGTAGCTCAGACGCAAGCGTTCTTGCTGCCGCAGCTTCGTTACTGGGTTGTAGAATGCGATAATACCGGACTGCAAGCCTTTTGACTCTTGCGTCGTTGCTTTCGGCGCCTTCTGCCACGAGAAGACGGGGCAAGCAAATGTTCAGGTCGTACACAGAAAGGGTTTCCTTGGGGAAACGCGATGACAGGTCTTCAATGATTGATTCAAGGATCGGAATGAAGTCTCTTTGGAGGTAGGTTTCAGGATCTTCCACCCCTGGGTTCTGATTGCGCATCCGAGGAGCAGATAGTTCAACGCCAATTTTGTCTGCAAGAGCTTGCACTTCTCCAAATATGCGGCTGAACTCGACTTCAGATTCCTGTCTTATCACTTTCAGCTGCGCAAGAGTGTCATGTAAGAGGTCGACTGCAGTGTTTACATCTAGGGTCTCTTTCTGAAAAAGCCTGCTCAGAGGTTGCGTGAGGGAAAAGACGTGGCCCATAGTAAACAAGACAACCAGGAAGTTGCTATTTCGAAGTGCTGATATCGGAGTGCTTGCCTTAGCCGCAGATGATGCCTGGCTTTTCCAGTTGGCTACGATGTCCAGCGCCGCAATAATATCTTCCAAGGAAGGCATGAATTCCAGCACTGCGCTGTGACGCTCAACCCAACGTGTTTCGCAAAGACCTTGAAGTTTGCCTTTGAGCACGCGTCGAAGGACGGCATTTCGTTTTGATGACGAGGTGAAGAAAGACGCGGTTGATGCTATGATTTCCATAAAATTTCGCACGCTCTGAACAGACAATGATTTCGAATGAGAAAGGTTCAATGCACGATTGAAACAAGGACAGCGCACAGCATTCACGGCTTCTGGTTTAACCTCTTGAATTGCTCCGCAAGTTTGTGATATCATAAGGCTGCATCCATCCGTTCTGATGCCAACGCACTTAGCTGGAAGCAAACCCATCGACTATATCTCTCTCTTTACGATTTTTCCTAGGACCTCTCCCGTCAACGACAGCTCATAAACAGTGCCTTCATTTTCGCTTTGGGACTCCACCTCGGGAGGTGAGGCGTGACAATCCAAAAATTTTGCGAAGTCTTCTCTTATTACGTGAGTTCCATCTTGCGACCTCTGCACATAGCGAAAAACCAGACTCATCTGAGACAGATGGGAGATGTCAGTCGTCTCGTCGGAAATAATACCGTAGTATTCCGCTTCAGTTAAATTATGTCAAATCTGCGCCAAAATTTCCTCTCCACAGCATGTGATTAATTTATTTTGAACACGACTACTGATGTACGCAGCTCTCAACGACGCTGTTTTTAGGTGGTTCTGCAGCGTTTTGTTTCCTGATTGAACTAAAAAGCGCAGCAGCTCACGAAAATTTTCTTGGTCAATACGGCTTTGGGATACCTCATTGTGTTCATACAATTCAAGCGCGCCAAAATCGCTGTGTCCACGCAGTGGAATGTTCTGTCTGCCAGGGAAGATGATGCAGTCAATAATAGGGCCTATACGATCACAATTCTCGGTGATTTTCTGCAGTCTCTGGGTCTCCAGCTGATTGGCCAGATCTTTTGATGGAGTGTGATAGCACTGGAGGAACGCCTTTCCCGCTTCCACAGCGCCACGATGGTACCTGTTGCTGTTATGCAGCTCTAAAGCGCCATCTTTTCCAAGAAGCTGGCGAAAGACGAGAGGGGTTTTGTAACGAGGTTGTTCAGAGGCACGTTGTGCTGATAACCTCCGGCACTCCCAACCACAACAAACGGACAGTATTTGCAAAACAGTCCCCTCTTTACGTCCGAGACTACGAGCCAAGGATATTTTGCCAGGTGTTCTTTCCTGACAAACCAATTTTCGATTTTTCCTCCCTTTTTATGCTGTGTTGATGGGTAAACGTAGTCCTTAGGTGGTTGCCAATGGTTTTCCAGTAATTGGCAAAGCATAAAGTGGTCTGGTCTGCCTTTTCCAGCGAAGTGCCCAACATCAAACGCAGTCGTGTGAATGGTCGCCTCACTTACTCTCTTGATTCCGCTCGGCGAGCCGGACGGAACGGAGGCGTTGTCTTGAAGGCAGTCCGATCCGAATTCTTGAATGGCGAATGGCGGTCGGGTTGCAGCGCGTGTAGGTAAAGGCTTGGCTGCAGGGCCTTTGAAAAGCTTCGAAGAAAACTCAGAGGAAGGAACGACGAAGTTGCACTCGAGGTCGGCTCCCCTCTCTTCAAGGGTATGAAAAAGGATTCAATTCTTGACCGCTTACTTTCTCTGGCAGGTAGTTCATCTCCTTGAGAACATCGGACTGTTTCGATAGCTTGAGGGACAAGCTGTGGTAGGGCTACGCTTTTTAGGAGAAGAACATTGCTTGCTGTACTTTTGGGAGTCGTTGGAAAAGGAGCAGAGGTGGACACCTCGAGCGATAAATTTGTGTTCAGTAATTGACTTTCTTTGATGGCATGAAGAAGGAGTCGATTCTTGATCGCTTTGTTTTTTTGCCGCATGACTCTTCCTCCTGAAAATATGCAATATGAAATTTCTTGAAATCCCATTCCCCATTTGGATATGTCATATATGGTTGCTTATCGTAAACTAATAATTTTTCCATTCTTCTATTTCATTATTCTTATTCTCTGTTCTGTTATAATATTATACCATTCTTCTGTGATGCACAACTTTTTTCATTTGCCCATAACATGTGCATGCTTCTGGATTCTGGTTGCATAATTGACTGCGTCCTTCTCGATTTCATTTAACAAGGTTAACCGCTCTTTTCTACTGCATAAGCTTCGTTGGGATAACATTGACTCACCTGTATTAGACTGAATTCGTGCCTTTCTTTCTAACCGCGTACAATCTGTCACTGCTAACGGCACTGACATCCTCCTTGCATCTGTCAAATCTGGGGTGCCTCAAGGATCAGTCCTCAGCCCTCTCTTGTTTCTAATATACATAAACTACTTACCCAATGCAATTTATTCACAGTCATGCTTGTTTGCAGATAATTCCGTAATATACCGCAAAATATCCGCTGGTCCTAACAACACCAAAACTGGTCTCCTTCAAAGTGACCTGAATAATGTTAACTCGTGCCGTACATGGCAAATGAAGCTTAACATTAAAAATGTAAATCAATGCGTAGTTCCCACTCTAGCACTTCATGTCCTATGTACCTACTAAATAATTTACCTTTAGAATCCCTACAATCATATTGTTACCTTGATGTTCGATAACTAACAATGTTTTAGAAACCACACAGAATCCATAACATCCAAAGCCAATACAAGTATGGGATACCTGAAGTGTAACTTTTTCTGGCACCATCATCCCTAAAAATGCAACTCTACATAACTTTTGTTTCACCACACTTAGAATGTGCTTCGTCAGTATAGGGCCCACATCACGCAGCATTAACTCAAGCACTAGAAGCAGTACAAAATTGATTTGTCCATATTATATTAGCCAACTATAACTGCACTACCAGTGTCACACAAATCAAAAAGCCGTGCAAAAATGTTATTTTCACCCATTCATTTCTTCCAAAACTTTATATGAATGGAATAATTTACCTGCATCACAAGTTCACTGTAACGACCCTGCACTCTTTAAAAAATACCTTAAATAACTCGGTATGCTATTCTTAAATGATGTTATTGCTATTCACTTTGTTCTACGCTGTACTTAGCCCTATTTCCCAACAGTCTTATTAATTTATTTTTTTCACCAATGATCTTCCGGTTTTGCGTTTTCTTACCATCAACGACTTCATACAGCGTTTTATACTTCATGTAGCTTGGTACGTTTCCCAACCTTTCTATCAAATTGTACTTCTGTACTATGTGCCTTTACGATTTCTGTTCTTTTTCCAATGTCTTCTTTCCTATCTATAATGTATTTGTACCCTGAGGGTACTGCAAATAAATAAATAAATTTGAAAACAGGAAAAATATTACTTACCATGAGTGAGGCTCAGGTTCTTTCGATACCCTTGCCGGCCGTCGCCTAAGGTGTCGCTCAATGATCAGGAGCGGCGCGTGTGATGACGAAAGGAGTTTATGAAACTTTCTACACGCGGTGAGGGAGGAACAAGTAGTCAGATGAGATTAGAGCTGCTTGTGGATGAATTCCCCGCCTTAAGTAGCGTCCGTGATCCTCAGTTCCCTATCTGGGGAAATGCAGTTCATTTGACGCAGTCCAATCAGTGGGGCACACACGGTCGCTAGAGGAGCCACCCACTGCCGGAGGTGTCACTCTAACCTTCTCCCAGATCTCCCAGTGGCGAGGGTCATCTCCGCTGGTGGCGATGGCGATTTTGTGTTTCTAGCTGACGACGGAATTTTGATACCAGGGGAAAACAGGTCGTCGGCTGAGATATGATGCCACGGCATGTTCAGGAAGGTCAAAGCACCTGCCCTGGCATTTCACGAGCGGTTTTAGCGGCCTTCACCATTCAGTTCGGGGAAGGGGCTTTGTTACACCCTCGGTCGCCTCCGACAAGGCGCCCGGTCGACGCTCCTTGTCAAGCCAACAGAAGAGATGATCCCCTCGCTGGCGTCGCTGTGTCCCATGGTGGGATAACATGAATGGCTAGCTTTCTGCAGCCCCAACAAGGTTGCTGGCCACCCCAAATGCAGATGAATGGCACCGCCACTGCCGTCCTCGCCGCGCCGGCGCCAAGTCAAGTCAACGGTGGGGGCACGGCAGGACCACGATACCTCGACAGTCACTACGAATTGTACTCGTATAACTACCAACCTGTAGAACGTAGAACTGTGTGAAATAAGACAGCCGCTAACACGATGAACGTACAAGGTAGGGGACTACTGGACGCATCACAGAAAAAAAAAAAAAAGCTTTCCAGTTCGAAGTCAAAAAGCACATCTCGCCCTATGACAGCCCGAAAACGGACGTTCGGAAAGATGTGCAAAGGCTTTTGGGGGGGCGACCGCCCCCTCCGCCCCCCCCCCCCCCCCCCCCCCCCCCCCCCCTTAGGGCCGTCACTGCTTCCAAGTTTGTTGCTCTAAACCTGCTTCCTGCTCCCATTGGTCAGATGACTTCCAAGTTTCTTGTGCTTCATAGATTGAAATATATTTTCCATCACGGACATGTAACATATGTCTTAAGTTGTTTCATGCTTCTGGAGGCATGGAGAAGGAACTGTTGGACCTGCACTGCAAAACTTTTTGTGTATGTTCATGGGAACATTTCGACTTGAGAAATATTCATTAACGCTGACAAATCAAACTTTTGTAGAAGGCGTAGTTTTACCTGGAGCCACCTTCTTTCATATTTTGTGTAGAACTCATGGCATGCTGTAAAAATAAGCTTTCCATTTGATTTTTGTTTGCATTGTGATGCTGCTTTCTTTGTTGCACTGGTTTGCGTTACTTCTCACTTTCCTTTTCTTTTCCCATTTTGTGCCTCACTGATAGTGTCTTGGTTTATTTTACAGGTTTTTGTTGATAGTAAAAGGAGACTGCTTTGTCTCCATGCGTGAGGAGCCCAGTCTTGATCTGATCCAAACGACCTTTGATGACGGCAAGCTGACACTCTTGGCCAACGGGTACCCACCACTTGTTATTGATGCCTCTGACCCTGATGAGAGGAGCAAGCCTTCTTTCAATGTGAGGTAGGTTATTTTAGATATTCCTTGTGTGTTGCCATCAATTAGTGGTGAATGAAAGGACAAGAAGCATGGCCACTGGTGGGCTGTTTGGAATGGTTTCTACTCAGGACTCCACATGGCTGGTAGCAGCTGTGAGCACATAGGTATGATCTGTTCCATGCTAATACGGACCCATGCCACATTGAATATGAAAGTGAAACTCAGGAAGGCTTTAATGTTTTCATGTAGGCTGCTTATGCTGTTGTTACTCTAAATAAGAGGACCATAAAGGCAGTTTTTTAATCCAAGCCTTGAGGAGACGAAAATGCATACTGGTGTGCGGATTACTGAATGTGCAGCCTTGCTGTATCTCGACCAAACAAATAGACAGACAGAATGATTATCATAAATATGCATTCAGTTGCATCCTTTGGCTTTCTGATACAACAAAAGTTCATTTGCAGAAATCTAATAACAGTGTTCGTTATAAACACCCCATCTATTTAGCTCGAAGATTGCGAGTGCCTCTCTGTTATTGGCTAATGTGACCGTCATTACAAATGCACAAATTGTTTTAATGAACAAGTTAGCCATCACGCGTTAAAGTTGCTTATTCTTTCTTACTCTTAATGCTGATCGTATTGCATCAGTTGTTGGAGCTCAAATTCAAGGTCTGCTTGGGAAGTATCCAGCCTTTTTTTTATTTCCTAAATAAGTTCTCAGCCTGGTACATTGATGCATAACTGAACATTCCTTTCTCATCTCAAAGTGTGCTGATGAATTCTCTTTTTGGGTGGCCATTAGCTGATGTGTTGCTTTGTCCTTTTTTATCTGTTGATTGCCTGAAACCTTTTGAATGTACTAGTTATTAAATGACATTTCTTCTTTTGTGGTAGCCAGAAGTTGTGCTTAGATGGCAAGCATCTCTTTAATGTAGAAGGTTAGCAATCCTGGGTGATCCTGTTTCATTGAAAAATACCGCTCAAGATGTGATGAATGTGCTATTACAAGATGGCAAGATGTGCTCTTGTAGACAAGCTGCTGATCAATCAATTTCCACGGCTTCAATCGTTTGTCCAGTTGCATCGTTCCTTGTCAAAATTTTAAAAACACTGGATATTCGGCTGCTAAGGTCATTATCTGGTTTCGTGACAATTAGCTGGCCTTCCTCATTCCGTTGATCATTTTTCACCTGTTCCGCAATTTCAGGCGCTTAACTAGTGGAAGGCCTGCCACGATGCACACCATTTCAGGGCAGGATTTTTAGCACAGCACACTGAAGAGGACGAATGAATGAGTTGGCATACCTCCCATCTACTCTCTTGAGTAGTCCTTTATGTTGAGCTAAATATATCCTACTGTGAACTACGAGGTTACTAGCCCTGAATGAAACATTGCTAAAATGCACACCAGTTACGTCTTTTGACATTTTTTATGTTATTTATTTATAGAAGCCATGAACTGTTGCAGATGAAAAACCACTTCTTGTACCCATATCCAAAGGCTAGTTGCAGTTCCAATAAAAATAAATCCACTATGTGGCATGTACAACAATATAACTGATCAAAATACTTAACAGAGTTAACACTTTTTATAGTACAGTACACAACTAAGAGTATAGAGCATCATTTGAAGGAACAAATACGCACATGAATAGTACTTAGTAAAATACGTACATGGCAGTGCATGGGAGTGTACCAGAAAAGCAACAAACTATGCCTTGGGGGAGATGAGAAGCGTCTAGTAGTTATATGTAAACCTCTTTACAGCAGCACTAAGCTTGGTAGATTGCTTGACATATTTAGGTAATTGGTCCCATATCAGCGCGCCCATAAATTCTAATAAGCTTTTGCCATATAAGTCCTGGCATACAGGCAAGTTAAAATTCTGACTTGTTGCGCCCTACTGTTTCTTTGTGGTAATGTAAACGTGTTTAACGAAACTAGTTAATTGGTTTGTATAATCGTGGGAATTATTTTGGAAATCTTGGAATTGTATAAGGCTTCAATCTGTAGAATGTGAACTAGCGAGAATAAGAAAGTGGTGGGCTGTGTACGAGTTCAGTAAGTTAAAATCTGTAATGCTCGCTTCTGTTGCCTCATAAGGGGCTCAAGGTAAGTCGAATATGTACCACCCCAACCCTCTGCAATAGTTAATGTGACTGTGTATGAATGAAAAATAAAGCATGCATAAAATCTCAAAATAAAAAAATTCACGTGCTTTAAATAAGACATAACATCCTCACGCGAGTTTGGTGCACATTTGTGTAATTTGAGTTTTTGGATGCATATCAGCATCAAAATAAACACCCCAGTATTTATAATATTGAACGGTTCCAGTCTTGTGCCACTTAGTGAAATGTGCAATTGATCAAAATTTAATACCTTTTTTTCTCTAGTGCTATAATCACTAAACCTAAGAAAAGAAGTGGTGATCATAATGTTTTTATTTTAATGGCACAAGGGAAACTTGGCCACACAGTGCCCATGGCTAATATGTTTTTGATGAGCTCAAGATGGGGTCACACACCCATGTTCCCAAGCATTTCATTCTTGAGACACCGAACACGAGGCCAGGGGAAGGCTTGTATAACAACTGGCAGGCCCCAGTCCTGAATTTGTCTCCAAAGGCGCTTTGATCTGTTTCAGCAGTTCCTTAGGACGAGTGCTGAAATTGGAAGCAGAACGTTATGCAAACACCAAATTGCTCCACCATTGTAGATGCAGTATCAGCACTGCGTACCACTTAGTTCATTGGCACCTCATGCTGACAAGAACAGCCGTGATGACTCATACATGTGTGGTTGGATCCCCTCTGGGAAGCAACCATGGAAGTTGCAGGCTGAGCCACAGGTTTCAGAGATATCGAATGCAGTTGGGCATTTCCCATGCAGAAATTGCATGCTTGAAAGGAGCACTTCAAACTGAGCTGCTGCAGGGTAGCCGTCTAGATCTTGGCTGATGAAAAAATATGGCAGAGCACTTTGTGCCCACTCAGGATCAAACATTAGTTTCCTTGGATCACAAGTAAGCAGATGTGAAAAGCATTTCTGTGTGCAGCCCACAGTGGTGGCCAGGTGCGCATAATGTCTTGCAGGTGTGAGCAGGTTGCTGAAAAGGCAGTCACCAACAGGCTCAGCAGATGGCATGTTTGATGCTCCTGAAAAGTGTGCGGTCCGTTTAGTTCACTGCTTGGCTTCAATAGAACAGATGTGTGCCAGGCTGTATGTCACTTACAAGATGAGAGCAACAGTTGCAAAAGCTGTCTAAAATTCTCATTTTGAATATTTTTTCGGGGAGGGGCAGAGCACTCACATAGTGTACGTGTGGTTAAAGGTCTTGCATTAGGCATCATCCCTGCATTGTCTTCCATTCTTTTAGACGTTTCTGTTTGCATGAGACTCAAGTTGCAGACTTTCTTTGGTTGTTTGTTCTCTCGTAATGCTGTTCACGTCTTGCATGCAGAATGGGGACGTACAGCTACATAGCAGTGGAGGTGTCTGTGGAAGCATCACAATGGCTAAGGGAGTACGTCCAGAAAGAGGACATCCGGCTTGTGCGGATCATTCTTGACCAGAAAACGCTTGACCAAGCGATAAACCGTTCAGCTGTGGTATAATGCATTTTTCCATATGAATGCCTTTCTTTTCATAACGTGGCAGTGATAAAAGAATTCCAGTCTGCTTGGTCTCAACAAAATGCACTACGGTGCATTTGTACTTCATTGCTAGTGATCCAGCTACTGGCAGAATAGTTCATGGTGTCATTAATTGGATTAGCACATCACCCAGGAGTTGGGATGAGTACAGTAAAACCCCGTTAATACGTAGTTCGCGGGAACGCGGGAATAGTACGCACTATCCGGTAGTACACCTTAACCAACTAATAAAAATTTGCCATTATTCACGCCCCAAAAGAGAAGAAATTCAGGCACAGTAAATATCCAACAAATACACGTACGTACGTGCACTTTATTCTTGTGCCGCCGACCAGAAATCGGTCATCTTCAGTTGCTGCCGTGGCGGCCGTGCGGCGACAACAGCAGTCTCAAAATTGGAGAGACTGGGGGCAAGCTTTTCCATGAGGCCCCTCTTCTCGGCGAACGCCCTCATTACCGCCAATGCTTGCGAAGCTTCCGCTACAGTGGGGCTAAAATCTTCGGTTGGCAATTCGTCGCCGCTGTCCTCATTCTCAGCGTCTTCCTCACCGCCTTGGGATGGTGCAACTGCGGCGACAATCTCGCTGTCCGACCAGCCTGGAGTGGTTGCAACGTCGCTGTCGACCTCACAGAACATTTCGAAGTTCACAGCCTCCGCACCACCCTGTCGTTCCAACACCTCTGTTAGTAGGGTGTCGCAGTCATCGGCGGGATCGCAGACTTCGGAATCGCTTGCGCTTACTATGAATTTTGCGCGCGCGAAGCAGTTCTGTATTGTTACAGGATCAACCTGCTGCCACGAGAACGCTAGGAGGTGCACCGCACCTAGCAGATCAATTAAGTACGTCTTCCCGCTTTCCATCGCCAGGAGCATTCTGCGTAGGAGGTTCTTCCTGTAGTGGTGCTTGGCCGAACGAATGATGCCTTGGTCGAGAGGCTGCGCAAGTGCCGTGGTGTTGGGTGGCAAGAAGAAGAGCTTGATTGCGCCCAAGTTTGTTAACTCCGAATGGCAGGACGCGTTGTCAAGCACGAGCAGGATTTTTCTTTTTTCTGCCATGAAACGCCGATCCAAAAGCCGGATGTACTCTTCAAAAAGCTTGGCAGTCATCCAGGCTTTCTGGTTGCTCCTGTAAATAACCCCCGAGGGCAATCGACCGCCTTTGAAGCACCTTGGATTGGCGTATCTTCCAATGACGAGGAGTGGCAGCTTCTGGCTCCCGGTCATATTGACCGCAAAAGCAACTGATACTCTTTCTTTCGAAAGCTTGCCACCGGTGCAGTGTTCCCCCTTGAACGCCAGCGTCCTGTTGGGCAGAAGTCGGTAAAAAAGTGCCGACTCGTCCAAGTTGAAAACGTCTTCTGCGGCGTAGCTGGTCAGCTCTTGTTGAAGTAACCCATTCTGCCATTCTTCGGCACCCTCTTTGTCCGCGTGTGCTGCCTCTCCGCACACCAGCTGTAGCGTGCTTTAAAACGGGCCAACCAACCGTTACTGCACGAAAAGTCTTTGCAGTTGAGCTGGGCCGCAAACACTTCCGCTTTTTCGGCGAGGAGAGGTCCGGTGACAGGCAGGTTTTCTGACCTTGCTTTTTTCAACCACAGCACTAAAGCTTCTTCCACTTCCGGAAAAGCTGATTCCCTTAAGCGGCACCTCTTCATATTCGACAGGGCCCCGCTTTTCAACTTCTCCCGAGCATTCCAAATGCCGCAGACCGTTGTTAACGGCAAGTCCCACGCACGCGCTTGTGCACTTTTCGTAGTTCCATTTTCAATTGAACGAATAATGTCCAACTTCTCCTTAACTGTTAGCACGCGATACTTCGGTCGCGTAGGCTTCGGCATGGTGCCCACCGTTCGCGTGCACACGGAACAAAGACGCGCTTTGCCTAACTGCAACACATCCACAACACGTCACGCGCGCTGCGAGGTTTCCTCGAGGTGTAGCGAGATCACATGACATGGGTAGAGTGGGGGGTGACGGTGATGGTTACTGCGATAGGGCTGGCGACGATGCATTCGCGCACAAGAACGCAGAAGCGGCCGACGCTTCTCGGGCTCCCCATTGACATGGACATCGTCGCGCTCGTCGGGACATGGCCGAAATGGCTGCAGTGTTGAATCGCCAGCGGTTTGCACGTTGACAATGCTCTTCGGAAAGGCGGAAAACGTTTTGCGTAATAGCATGGCGCCAGCCAAATCGCGACGGCAAGTACGCATTAAGCGGTAGGCAGTTCATGGGCTACTATGTTTTAAGCGGTCAGCCAATACATTGGTTTCAATGGTGGCTACGCCGGGGAATTCACACAACTACATTTTAACCGCAACTACTTGGTAAGCGGGTACGTATTAATGAGGTTTTACTGTAAAATGCTTTGGAATCTCTTATGTAGCAGGGGCATCTGGCATGTCACCAGCAGAAGACATGAACAAAAATTGCCCTTTGTCTATCTCAAAAGGGTGCGTGAGTGTCCTGTGATTTTGATTTTTTACCACCAATCACAGTACAAATGCCCTAATATTTTGAAACTGTGATAACCATCTGATCTGCACACTGAACCTGCTCATTTCTTATGCCCCATCCTAGCGACGGGTTCTGTAACCAGTGCAACAGACCTTGTAGACATTAAAATTTGGCTACTTAATTGAACAAGCGAGTTCACAGCTCGTACTAAAAAATTTTAGCCATTGTTCCTCACAGCAGTCGCTCTGGGAAGTTTCAGAGTGCAAAAACGTGGGCTCCAAAAGATATTACTCTATAAGCATGGTATAACACTGCTGGGCATCCTGTGTCACTAGCAATGAACTCCCTTGTTAAGCAGCCAAATTTTAACGACTGCAAGGTCTGTTACGCTGGCTAAAGAATCCATCACTAGGTTGGGGCATTTCAAGTTCTTAAGTTCAGTTTACAGATTTGGTGGTTAGCATTGTTGCAAAATATTAGGGCCATTTGTGCAGCGATTTGTGGTAAAGAATCAAAATTCAAAGCCTACTCAAGCACCCTCTTGACATAGACATAAGGCTGTAATTTTTGTCCATGTCTTCTGCTGGTGACGTGACAGATTCATTTGCTACATACCCAAGCATTTTACTGGTCCATCATCCCGATTGATGGGCAATGTGCTTTTTTTTGGCATCTGGTCTGCTTTTTACCGGGCCATTTGTTTTCCAGTGTGAAGAAACAGGCCTTTTAGCCTTGCACTCTAGTCTGTCTTCATCTGTGTTTAGCAATGTGCTGTATCATTCTTTCACTTTGCTTGCTCCTTTCTGTACCATATGGCTTTATTGCATGTTTGCTGGTGCACCGTCGCTGCAGTAGGTGCTAGTACAGCGCCATTTCAGCTCCACTGCTCACACTCTACCATGCAGCTTAGCTCTGCTGTTGTAGTAATTGTTTTACTATAGCACAGGGCTCCTCTTGTCCCTTGTGGTACCCCAGTGGCATTCAAAAGGTGCTGAAGAGCAACGAGAGCCTTCTTGGCTTCGCTGTCTTCCTGCCCGACATGCATGCAAAAGAGAGCATGCACGCACATGGCCCTTAAAAAAAAAATGCCCAAATTTAATGACTGCCTGTGTAAGTGTAGTAATCTGCAATAAATAATTCCTGCCTGATTAGCCCGGAAATAAAGTGGGCAAAAGAAATTCGGCAGTTGAGGCATGCAAGGATTTAGATGCTTGAGGAACCTAAAAAGCACTCCAAGGAGCCCTATGGTTCTGGGGCACCTTCTTTGAGAACCCCTGGTGTAGCATGACCCACTGAGTGGGAACATGCCCCTGGCACAACATGGGCATATGGCACAGGCCTTCGAGGCAGCTTCATTTTGTTCGTCAAGAGGAGGAGAAGGTGAAAATATCTGGCATAGGCTAGTTGCTTGACATGTCCGAGAAATGTCTTGGAAAGAATGGGACTGCAAAAAGCATGGAGAAATTGCTTGATTGTGTGACCTGTAACTGTGCTATTACTGAAGAGAATAAAATTTCTGCAGAAGTGCATTTATTGGATGATACAACCATACTGCTGCTGCAAAATTTTTACCAAGACACATTTGTAGGCCCTCTATTGTATTCACACTTCTCCAGGTTTTGTGTTTTTGTATGCATAGTCGTATTGGCATCCAAAATGACAAATAGTTTCAAGCATGTTCTTGGGCAAAGGTGAAGCCACTATCTTTTCGTAGCAACAGTTTGGCATGCGTCTTCCTAATTTAATGTAATGCTGTAAAAACTGCTTTCATGTGAGAAAATGGGCAGAAAAGCCAAGCTGTTGTTTAAAATCCCTTATGTAGTTCCTTAGTGTTCATTCCTTCTTCCTATCCCTGTCATAATAAAGCTGAAAATGAAATGGAACTCTTTTATGCAAGAACCTTGTGCACACATCATGTAGTTTCTATGGAATGTATTTCAGGTTGCCTGCCACGACGAGTCAGCATTCCACGTCCTCTCAAAGGCATCTCTTGAAGAGCTCCTGCCAAGGCTTCCTCCAGGCAGCAACATCGGCCGGCGCAATTTTTGACCAGCCCTCGTTATTGATGAGTGTGAAGCTTATGCAGAGGTGAATGAGTACACATGGCTTGCTGAGTCCTTGACATGACTGTAAGGAGATTGAACAGCTCTGCTATGTTTAGGACCACTGGGAGCGCAGGAGGATTGCTGATGCAGAGATGGCCTTTTCACATCGCACAACAAGGTTTTATGTCCATTCTTCCTACTTCTGCCAGTGTGTGTGTGGGGATTGCTGGGTCACCATTTCATAGGAGCAATACTTCCATTAATTCAGCAGTGTGTACTGAACTTATGCTGCAAGAAGTGTACCTCAGTCAATCTAACACATCTTAGTAAAACCAATTTATGCTCTGAGAATCTGAAACGCTCTCTGCATTCACAGTATGATTTCTGCTCCTAAAGTGCAAAATGTGGCTGATATTTAATAGGATTCCTAGTGGTTAAGTCACAGAAAACAGTCCAGGCACGACTGACATTTTTCATTCAGTTTGTTTGAAAAAAAAAAGGTAACAAATTTTAATGTGAAGCAAAACTTGCTAAATTTAATTTGGCGTGTACAACCAACTACTATTGCTACTACCTAAATATAGCAGGCAAAATTTTTTTGAATATCTAGCCTTCAATTGCAGTGGGTGCTCAAAATTTGAAGCGGATTATACATGTATTTACCGTATATACTCGTGTAAGGGCCGCACCCCCAACTTGGCCGCTGGCAATTCGAAAAAAAAAATAAGCCAAAAACGTGCGCATAATTTTGGCCGCATAAAAAACGCTACAACCACGAACGCATCGTCCCGCGTGCCGTTCTTGGCAACCCTGCACATGCGGTCCGTCATCGTTGCTAGCTCGCTCGGCGTTCGCACCAGAAAGGATTGACAAAACGTTATGCTGTTCAAAAGCCAGGATGGTATGCCTTACCGTGCAAGAAAACGCGAGTGGCGCGTTTTTGGGCGGTAATACGCTGCTCCAAGCCGCCATAAGCGCCGCACCTTAGGTGGATCTTAGGATCACGTGAAATTTGCCAGTAAAGAAATACAGTGATCAAGCAAGTGCTAGCAACCTGTCTTACTGCCGGTGGTAATTGAGCAGATTGCGCGTGCACAATCCACACTTTTAATACATTGTGTATTCGAAAGATTCGTCGTGCCTGCTCTAATTCGTCATAAAATGGGTATCGGCACATAAAAAACGGACGTGTAATCGGGGCTGCACTGTAGCAGAAATGTTTAGCGGAAATACGCCGGTTCCATGTAAGGGCCACACCCTGTGAGAACCGCGGAAAAAAAGTGCGGCCCTTACACGAGTATATATACGGTATTGTAATTTTTTTGGGGATGAAAGCTTGTACCCACACAGGGAGACTGGCACTGTAAAAATACATTTGCAACACTAATGCCGTCTTCAAAGCTTGGCCACCATTGCCTTCATACGTAAAGAACCATTGTTCCAGCTGAAGCACAACTTCCACATCAGCAGTGGTCTGTTGCACTTCTTGGGCTCTGCTATTCTCATCACCACTGCTCTCGCACAGAAATGGTGCAGCATTGTGCAAGATTGAGCCTGCACCTGCTATTGGACCCGCCACTGTTTGTGAATCCAGCTGCTGGTAAGCTGTTCACGGGTCAAACCTGGTTTTGCCCGATTCTTGCACCCCAAATGTAGTTCATAAAAATTTCTCCCATAAAATGAGCCTCCTAGATGACTATGGTTTTTGCAGTTCGCAAAACTGAAGATGCCGCAAAAAAATTTGTGGATATGCAGTGCTTATTTCAAACAAGTTTCTTTGGTCAACTAGGCATCTTAAACATTTGTAAACGTTTTCTTTCATGAGGCTGATGAATTTGAGGATAAGTTCTAAAAGGGCGATTTAAATGCGAGAGGAAAATATGTGGCTAGCGACAAGATGTCTATTGCAGTCACTGTCAACGACACCTTAATCCAAGGACTTTGCACATTTAATATTCTCGCTAAGGTGCTGAAGGTTTTTCTCGCTGTACTAATAAAGGCAGGCGCAGTCTTGCTCAGATGTGCGAGTGGTTCATAAGAGACTGGCAATGTATGCGACGAGGTATTTGTAGACATTAGGAAAAATAATCTTTATTCGCAAACAGTTCTTTGGTACAACATGCGATTTTCCTGTTGTTTATAAAATACACAAAAAGGGTGCGTTTTATGTCCAGCCGAAAAACAATTATAGCAAAACTTTAGTGTGCTGCAAAAAATGACCGTAAAAAACCCAAACTATTGAGATTTTTCCTCACTAGCCCAGTTTTCATCCGAAGTTGAGCTCGAAAAATGTCGCCCAATTTCTACCTCCCTATTTCCGGAAAATACAAAACCCATAAACGAAGGGCCCTAAATATGTTACGTGCCATCCTTCCCTCCTTGGTATTTCTCCTTCAGTCCTCCAGAGTGTTCCCAACCTGACTTCTGTTGCTTTGTCTCCTTAGTTGTCTTTGATGGGGGCCAGATGATGTGGTTAGGAGAGAGCGTACGGTCTGCCTGTAGAGGCCTCTCTACTTTGATAAAAAAAGTTGTGAGTTTGCAGCTTTGCACAGAAAAAAAAGGTTGGCCCCAATAAGTACTTTGGAATACACTCACATTCAGTTCAGTTTATTTCCTTAAAGACCCCTATTCAGGGGTATTACATAAGGGGTGGGGCTACAGATATAACATGAGGTTTGGTTTAATCTAACATCAGCTGCGTTAACTCTTGGTGGAATCTTGATGGACAGGTAATGGATGCGACTTGGTGGGAAAGGCCGTTCCAGTCGGATGCTGTTCGGGCAAAAAACGAGGCCGAAAATGCAGTGGTACGGGAGCGTGGACGAACAACCTGAAGCGGATGACCAGTGCGCTGGGATATGTGCATGCGGCGTACGATGTAGGGTGCTTCATGCAATGAACTGTTGAAGAATTTATGAAAAAGGCAGAGACTAGCAATGCGCCGGCGATGGGAAAGAAGTGACAAGTTAATTTCAGCTTTTAAAGACGATACACTGATGTCGTATGAGTATGCGGAATGAATGAATCTAACAGCGCGATTTTGAACTTGTTCAAGGTTAGCCTTCAGATAATTTTGATGGGCATCCCAGATGGCTGATGCGTATTCAAGTTTAGGTCTTATCAGTGACGGGTATGCTAGTAATTTTAAGTCTTTTGGTGTATGGCGTATGTGGCGTTTGAGGAAACCTAGTTTTTTGTTGGCCGATGAAATGATGTTCACAATATGCGCATTCCAGGATAGGTTAGTTGATAGTGTGACCCCTAGGTACTTAAATGTTTGCACAGATTCTATTGGTAGGTTGTCTATTGTGTAAGCAGAATGAAAAGGTCTAATACTTCGGGTGAATGACATGAGCTTACATTTGTTAGGGTTGAGAGTCATTAACCACTGGTCGCACCATTCTTGTACACTGTTAAGGTCAGTCTGAAGAGTGTTTTTGCCTGAGATGTCAGTTACTGTACGATAAATAACGCAGTCGTCAGCAAATAAGCGGATTGAGGAAGACACATGCAAGGGTAAATCGTTAATGTATATTAAGAAAAGAAGAGGACCAAGTACGGACCCTTGTGGGACGCCCGAGGTTACGGGTAGGGGCTAGACGACTGGCTGTTTATGAGCACAGATTGAGTACAATTAGTAAGAAACTGTTCTAACCATCTTCAGACATGTGGGTGTAAATTTAAGAGGGAAAGTTTTAGCAGCAAGCGTCGGTGGGATACTTTATCAAATGCTTTAGCGTAATCTAAAAATACAGCGTCAGTCTGGATGTTACAGTCAAGATTTGCATGCAGGTCATGTAGAAAAAGTGCCAGCTGTGTTTCACATGAAAATCCTTTCCTAAATCCATTTGTGAAGAGTGAAAGAAGTTGCTAGTATCTAAGAAGTTCATGATTTTCGAGTATATGACATGTTCCATGATCTTGCACGGCACGCTGGTTAGTGAGATCAGACGATAATTCAAAGGGGAATTTTTATTACCTGATTTGTAGATGGGAACGACCTTTCCCACCTTCCAGTGGTGAGGCAAAATACCTGTAGACAATGACTGTGAAAATATGAGGCACAAAAATTTTGCAGAGGTATGTTTGGTATTCTTTAACACTTTCGAGTTGATTTCGTCGATGCCGGCTGATGATGAAAGTTTAATATTTTGAATTTGGGAAGCGACACCATCAACTGAGAACGTTGTGGCCGGCATGTTATTCGTTATGTTTCTGGGAAGGGTAGACGCAGAAAGTAGGCCGGTATCCTTGGTAAATACAGATGAAAATGCGTGATTAAACATGTCTGCACTGCCAGCATCTGCGGTTATTTCATCACATTCGTTAGTGAGGATAACTTTACGGGGCTGTTGGGGGTTTATTATTTTCCAAAATTTTTCTGGGCTGTGACGTAGGATGTTAGGCAAATCATTTTGGAAAAAAGAGTGCTTTGCGTCGCGGATAGCTGCTAGATAATCTTTTTCGGCTGCGTAGTATTTATTCCATGCTGAAGTGCTCGGTCCAAGTTTGGCTGTGCGGAAAAGTCTTTTTTTCTTATTTTCTATTCATTTTATGGACCTTGTGAACCATGGTTTGTGGCGATTTTCATGAAAAGTGGTTTTCGGAATGGATTTTTTTGTTAGTTCATGTACCTTAGTTTTAAATATAGTCCAGTTGTCTTCAGGAGATCTGTTATGAAATGATGCTTGAAAGGATGGAAGGAAGGCAGTTAGTTCATTATTTATGGCCTCATAGTTCCCTTTATCGTACAGGGCGATAGTTTTTTTGTGAGTGACACGTGGTGTTGGAGCCGTGGTGTTGGAGCAAACGAAAATGTGGCATGGATTACCTTGTGATCACTGATCTCTGGTAGGAAACAAATAGACGCTAGGCTTTCCGGGTGGTTTATTAGTATGTTAGTTTGTTAGTATAGAGATGACCTAGCTGATATTAAATAAATGCAAGTCATCTGTACTTTACATCTTTTAAATTGAAGTCAAATTGTGTACAATTTGATTCACATTGTAAATTGATGATTAGGTTAACTTCTCAAGAAAACTAAACATTATACCTGTATTCTTTCTCTTCATAAATTGTGCATAAGAGCTTGCTCTGGAAGTGCTTTATTGTTGTTGTGTTGTGTTTAATGGCGCATAAGCAACTAAGGCTATCATGCGCCATGGAAGTGCTTTAGCTTCTGCTGAATGAGTCATCAAAATTGGAAAGATTCTCACGTTGCAAAAATGCTGTTTAACTGTTCAGCACATTTTGTAGCATGGAGTCTTTTTTCCATAAAAATAAGGTTGATTTGAGTGAAAAAATTTTTTCTTTTCTTTAGCGGTAAGGGTGATGGTTGTTTATTCTTTCTTTTAATTGGTAGGACCCATCTCCTCACTTTGCTAATTATGCTAATTACTCAAGTACACTGGATTATATTGAGAAAATGAACTAATTTAATGAATCGCTTATTTACTGAAAAGGGTGCAATACAGTTGAGAAGGATTGCGGCAACAAAGAACAGAAAACTTTAACTGGGCTGCACGTTAGATTTGAGATAGTCGATCAGTCGTCCTAAGTGAGTGCGCTGGAGATGATGCATCAGCTCTCGAGCTCCGGCCGCAACTGCCCTTTTGCCTGTTGTTCATAGTCGTCACCCACTGTACCTCCAAGAACCAATTCCTAGAGCAACTCTGCTAGGCTCTCAGAGGGCGTGTTCTCACAGTCTAAGGTATACATTCAGTCGGTGCTGGTCCGCCAAAGCATCTGGGCCCTATAGCGAAACGATGAACAAACATTCTCTCTGGAGATGCATGGCATCGCAGCAGTGTGGCTCAGATGTCATTTCAAGAAAATGAGAGCAAGACACGTAACAGATGACTGCACGCACACATGACAACCTTACAAATCCTTTGTATGGACGCTATTTTCCATGTTACTAAAACGTTTGACTTGTGGGAATACAGTTGCCATTCTTGTGTAAAGGCAGCTCTGTCCATCTGCCCTTCTGTTATCAGCAGCTCCCTTTCTTTTGTACCACAGCCTGGAAAAGAGCTTACAGCTTGTACATTAGCATGTAAACTCGCCAACTAATTGTGTGCAGTTAAAGGCAGCCATCAGGACTGACAAGGAACCCTTGGTCACCTTGCGGAAGTAAGCCTACCATTCTTTGCGTAGCTAACCTACCATGGTAACTTAGTGCCTGTGGAATTCTTCCACTTTGAGCTTATAGATTCATTTTTATTTTTTACTTTTAAGTCAGTGCGCAGATGACCAGGACAACAGAACGGACGAAACACACACTGGCACTTCTCCGCCCTTCTGCTGTACTTGTCTTCAGTATGCTTATTTATTTATTTATTTGAAAATACTGCAGCCCCATGTAGGGGCTATAGAAAAAAATAATAAGAATAAATTAAATGAAATGAAAAAAACTAACTTGCTGAAATGTCCACTATTAATTTTTATGAACATGAAATTCCCAGCTGCAGCAGTGGTGTTTCTGTGAAGTCAAAAACAGCTGTTTACTAAATTTCAGCGCATATTTAACCCCACGTGATTGAAACTAATCGAGAACTCTCTAATACGGGGTGCCTGATAGCTTGAATGCAGCTTCAGTGCATGAAGCTCCATTTAATATTACTTTTACTTAGTACTATTTTTCTTGTAAATGCTTTTCTTAATGCTTTACGAGTTCTAATGGAGTAAAGTATTCATTATTTGTGGCTCTACTACATTTCGCTTCCTTTGTGCCTTGCAGGTACCAACTGGACAAGTCAGAGGATGGGCTCAAAAAATACACATCACAGCTCTTATTTGGATCAGCACCTATTATGTCACACGCGGCCGCATAACTGTTGGAGACACGGTCTACGCAGTGGTATCGCCGAAGCCACTTTTGTGAAGTAAATTTTTGTTCTCGTGCCCATTGCTGTAGAAGCTGCTACTGTTATAGTAGTGAACAGCAGCTTTGGTCAGCGGGTGTTTGGTGACATGTTACCTGTTTGAAGGCTCTCGATGTTAAAGGGACACTGAGGACAAATATAAGTTGGCCTCTATCGATGGGGTGCCCCATTCTCAGTACGAAGTGACAGCTGTCACCAAAAATAGAGGTCTTATAAGCTGGAAAAGACTGAAAAATTATTATATCTAAGTTTGCTGGCTTAGCACATTAGTCAGCGAAAGCTGATTGGCATTGTAGTGCCCGAGAGGTCTGGAGTGGCAGGCCAATTTTGACATTTTACCGGCGACTATCCATCTGGGCATCTCACAGGCCTGTTTTGGCATCAGTGCGCTTACGTGCGTACTCTGCCTTCTTACGCTTGCACACCTCACGGACTCCAGGGCCCGTTTGCATGAAGCAAATAGTCTAGTTCTCACTGCTGTCTTATTCGCTGCCTAAACCCTGCATAAGGAAAGAAAGGCGCATAACTGGGTCGGTGTACATCAGTCACGCTGTGAGGTGGCAGTGGTTTCCACCTACAAATTAAGGCAGTTATGTGCCTTTCCTCTTCTGAAAATGAATTGATGGTTTAGGCTTTGTTGGTTTTGAGGGAAAGCTATTACAGCTTTTGCTGTAAAAATGGCATACTGGTGTTGCCATAAGCGGCCGTTTTTGCATGTAAAATGTGTGCATCGACTTCGATGTTTTTGGGTGTGGAGAGAAAAAATAATGGCACAAAACTCCTTGCCAATTCTTGAAACAGACACTGCAAATGATGCATACAATGCATTCATTATACAGTTTGTGTCCACTTACTTAGAGCATTTTGCATTTAAAGCAACTAAAGTACCGTATTTTCTGGTGTATAAGACGCGGCTTTTTCAAAAATCTTGCTGGTGTGTCCTGTACAAGGGTTCGTCTTATATGCGAATTTTTCGCATTTTTTTTGCGAGTTCAGAAATTACTCAGGTTCATGTTCAAGCTTTTTTCGCCGAAAAAATATCACTACCAATAATGCGGTTGTAACACGGTTAATACTTCAATACAGGGACCGCCGTGCGCAACTTTTTTAGGTGAACTTTATCATGAAACGGCAAGGATGTCGACTTCTAGGTTCATTAACATGAAGCCATTTCGAAGGCCCCAATAAAAAGTAATGTGAAATGCCATTAGCATTAGCATTAGGTTGCATTAGCATCGACTTCGGAGGCTCCTGGTTAGGCGAGGTGTAGTCTGAAGAAAAATGCAATGAATGAGTTTAGCTTTCATACTTTGTCTTGCTTCTGGACGTAGAGGTGGGGGAGGGGGTCGCAACGCTTGCTTTCCCTTCCTTAAACGAGTTCCTCCTACTTTTTTTATAGACTGCAGGCACAGAACAAGTTCCTGGAGTACAAGGCCAGCTCCCTGGAGAAAGCCCATGATGGCCACAACAGAGTTATCCGTCAGAACATCTCGCTCCAGAGTGAGGCAAGCTTTTTAAAGCAGATTGTTACGCACTGACAGCAAGAGGCGATGATTCGCAGCAACGTGCTGTTGCGTGAAGCCTTTGAGCAGTGGGCTGGCAGCTGGCAAACCACTGTCACTCAGTTCGTCTCTCGGGTTCTGGATTTGCAGAAAATTTCAACTACAGTGCAGTCCACTTATAACGATATCGAAAAATCCGGAAAAAACGATCGTTATAACCGATCATCGCTATATCTGGACTGCCATAAAAATGGCTGCCAAACTTACCTCTGTAGCTCCTGACTCAAGTTTTTACACTTGCGCTGAAGAACAGTAATTGCAGAACGTACGATTTGTGAAACAACGCGTTTATTCGTCACGTTTAACAAGTGCCTCAAGCGTTAGGTGCGCTAAAGTAATTTGATATGGGCACTTGCTTGCGTGGCAGTTGCAGTTTCACTACTGCAGTGTGCATAGCATCCAGCTGCTGCGCGTACACTGGCGGCAACCCTTTCTCGTGCATAAAGTCGATCAGTGATTCTATCTTGCACAGCGCACTTTGCGTAGTCATCGGTGTCGAAGGTGGGCCAGTGTCAATTTCGTCGTCGCTGTCGCTGCTGCCGCCGCACTCTGCCGTGACAACACATTCTCGGTGACCTCCTCGCAGAACGTAGCAGCACTATCTGCACTTAGGAACTCCTCCATGGACGTACCATTCATTTCGTCGACATTTGCGGCGTGCTCCCAGAGCTCAGTAATGTCCGCAGCTTCCACCGTATCAGTTTCCACGTCAGGGGGGGTTTTCGTCCTGGCACACAAAGCCCGTCTTCTTGAAGCTGTTTGATCTTCAAGTCCGCGGCCTGCTCTGACGTGCCAGAAACACGATCGGTTGCTAAAATTAGCCATTCCAGCACGTGTCGCCGATACAATGCTTTGAAATAGGCGATCACGCCGGCATCCAACGGCTGCAGGCACTGCGCTTGTTCTGCTCTGGTACAGGCGCGCGAGGGGCGCCCCGCTTCTCTTTTTTTTTCCCCTCTCTCTCTCTCTCTCATCGGCTGCAGGCACTGCACTTGTTCTCCTCTCTTACAGGCGCGCGAAGGGGCGAAGGGCGCCCCCGCTTCTCTTTTTTTTTCCCCTCTCTCTTTCTCATCGGCTGCAGGCACTGCGCTTGTTCTCCTCTCTTACAGGCGCGCGAAGGGGCGAAGGGCGCCCCCGCTTCGTTTTTTAGAGCGCAGCTCTTTGGCGTCCGTTCCTGGGTTTCGCGTCGGCCTTGGCGTCGGCCTCGTAACCAGCTCCGCCCCCCTTTCATCCCCCCAGCGCTATCGGCGTCAGCGGCATCAGTCAGTCGCTGCTATCTCTTCCCTCCTCCCTTTATCGTGTTGTCCGCTTGCTGCGCGCGCTTCTGCCCCCATCGTTTGCCGCTGGGTGTACACGCCGCCCCCCTCCCCCCTCTTCCTGCGAGTCTCCGGTTGTCAAAGCGCCGGCTCGAACTTAATTCCTTTCTTCACTCCTCCTCCAATGCAACCCCTGTGCGGTGGCAATCAGAGAGCCAGATCGGTGGCGGCGGATCTGTATATGTGCACCGCCCGAGCTGAAATTGCGAATACGTGTGAAAAATAAAAAAAAAATTCTGTGATAGCGCATACATGTGTTGCTCGATTTCTTTGCCTCAATCTATCGAAAAGGTGAAACAGCTTATTTGCTGCGCTCAAATTTCGCATTAGGAAGTAACGTAATCGTCGGTAATTTTTTTTTCCCTCTCTCTTTCCCATCGTCTTCCGTAGCCTAGGCGATGCGGCCGACGCGCGGAGCAACTCGCGCCATCTTGCGGCGCTTACGCCAACTCGCGATGCTCGCTTGTGGCCGCCGCGATCTCCTCCGGCGGCGGTGCGGGCCACGATCACGGAGGCCACGGCTCGCTCTCCGTGGCTTTCGCAATCGGCGCGCATGGAAAAAATGGCGGCAGGCACGGCGAACTCGCGTATCCGAAGTTTTCGCCCGATCTCGGCATCGTTCAAGGGAACTTTGCACCGCGAGTGTCACGCTCAGCATGGAAAACGATGTCCAGAAGAAAAAATTCTGATCGTTGTATCCGATATTCGGTCACGGACATATCGTTGTATATGTTTTTTTTTTTTTCCATAGCCTCAATGCATAAGTTGATACTCTTAAGTCAACTTATCGTTGAAACCGATATATCGTTATATGTGTTATCGTTATAAGTGGACTGCACTGTATCGCGTGGAAGTAGCTCGTGAGTCTCGCCAATAGCTGAAGGCTTTTCAATGTGTCTATTTTGTGAGTGAGGTTTGTTTCTGCAAAACAATGGTTTCTGCAAAAAAAGTTGCCAACAGTGTCCATGCTGCTGACGCTTACTTCTTCATGAGCATACTAGAGGAGGCATTGTCATGAGCCATGATTCAAAGGAGTTCAGTGAAAGCCTGATAGAAGTAGTGCTACGATAAGTGATGTGCAATGCGTGTCACTTCTCAAACACCACAAAATATAGTTTAGCAGCTCAACGCTGTGTCCTTTAGAAATGCAGTGTGTATCAAAGAGATATTTTCATGTTCCTATTGTACTTGGTGCCGTTTACTCCAAACAATTCACCGACAATTACGGTATTTTGAAATGTGAAATGTGAGTGCAGCTCTTGAGGTGTTTTCATTTTGTTCACTCTTCTTTGAAGCTAGAACTACAGTGCGGGCAGACCAATTTTGGTAAATGTCCTTCAAATACAGGGCACGCCGCATCTGTTCGTCACTTTGTGGCAAAGCAGGTGCGCATGCGCCCACATAGTGTCCACAGTACAAACTCTCTCTCACCCCGCCGCTGTGTCTCGCGCCGCTATTGGCCAGGCTAGGTGTGAGGTTTCCAGGGGTTTTCGAGTTTTTTCTCTCCAACTCAGCGCACGACAAATATCCTGATGCCATTCCTAGTGAGATAGCCTTTCCAATGTCCTTTTTTCAACAGTTTCAGCTGTCGAGCTTCTATTTAGTGTTAGTATAGGAGACACCACTGGCCACAAAGACTGTTGAAGCCGCTGCAGTGTCTCAATAGTTATGGTGCTTGGTTGCTGACCCGAAAGACACTAGAGTTCGATCCCAGCCACGGCGGTTGCGTTTTGGTGGAAGCGAAATTCTGGAGGCCCATGTACTGTGCGATGTCAACGCACGTTAAACAACCCAGGTGGTCGAAATTCCTGAGCCTTCCTCTGCGAGTTCCCTCGTAGCCTGAGTCGTTTCGGTACATTAAACCCTAAGAAACAAGCAAAACAAATGAACAAAGACTGTGCTCATATTTTGGTTTTGCAGTGCCGTATGATTGGTCCAGTGGTGGTCACATGGTGTTAATGGTCTCGCGACCCTCAAAACCAATTGGGGCAGTTCATTACATAGAACTTTTTAGTTCGCTGGCCAGTGCACGAAAGCAATAAGCTTTCACCACAGCTTCGTGTTGAACTGCTGCACTCTCGTGCTGTGCAGGGCACGTCGTTGCCTTCATCAGCTTCCATCTGTGCGCAAGTCACGAGAGGAAATGCACTTTCAATCCTAACCACACAGTATTTCGTGGTTAGCTGTGCTAAACTGCCAACAATTTTTTAAGATTGGTTTTCGCAGTTCTGTGAATAAATAGCTCGTTGTAGACAACACAGCCACAAATTGAGGCCATGGAAATAAATATATGCATAGACTTTTGAGAAGACACCCTTATTACTCTGCAATGGCTACAGGAAATAATGTAATCGATGAAAGCTTCCAAAGTAATTTGTATTACTATTTTTGTCTGTGATGTAAGCAGTAGGTGGTAAAATGGCCACATATTTGTAGTTAACAGAACATATCGCTGAAATAAGAAGCCCGAAACAAGTGGACTGTGTTTTGTCCTCATCTCGTCGGCTCCGGCTGAACATAGTGCAGCCTTCAACTTGCATATTTTGGCATTCTGAACATGCTTTTCGCCTTGGCAACCATGTTGGTTGACCCCTGCTACTCTCTGCAGTGAGGTTAAAAAACAAATGGCGAGAGCTGGGGCATTTAATCCGATCTAATATTGAAATCGGCAACACAGGATATTAATTCGATGTTTCTGAGAATGCTTGAAGCGTGTAGATCGAGCTCCCGTGAAAAAAAGATGAACTCAAATTTCTCTTTATTGCATCTTTAATACAGCGCTGGTGTCAAAGTTTTTGGTCTCGGAACGCAGCTCTCTTGCAATGAAAAACTGATCCCCATAGGAGTTTGAGTGTTCGTACTGCCACATGTTCTGGTTTAACTTTTTTAATTCAATGTATGTTTTATTGCTTAGCTGCTCTCGCATGTGGTTGTTATCTTTCTTTGTATAGCCTGAAGTTCTTGTATAGCCTGAAGGGAAGAGAAATGGCTTTTAACTTCAGAAATACAGTAGCATGACGCATTAACTGAGAGAAAATGAGGCCGGCATTTTGTGCTTCAGTTTCTAGTGTGGAATCTTGTTAAACATGCCATTTTAGAAAAGAAAAATATAAACTAAAACGTTGAGAACAGCTACAATTTTATGAGCATACTCATTGTGCTACCCTCAAGAGGTGCATTCGAGCCCTAATGGGGTACTTTATGCTCATATTAACAATAGACACAACACAGTGACTTACGGTTTTGGTTCAGCTGGTTCAGAAAGACACTTTCTGGTAAATGGTAAGGATAGAAGTTATTAATAGGGGTGTGCAAATAGTGTTTTTTTGATTCGAAGCGCATAGCAATTTTCTTCGAATAATTTCGAAGCGAATAGTTCGAATAGTACTTCTGGCACTAAAAAGAGGCTGGGTGACAGTAGGCATTTCCAAAACCATTTATTTTCCCAACACACGATGCCATTACACACTGCACTGAGGCTTTATTTAAAACCACACTTCAAAATTTTAACACCTAGAGTGAAGAACAATTTTTACTGGCAATTTATACTGGAAGAACAACTTTTACATTCCCAGACTTGCATTCCCTCGAGCAAGAATGGAAACGGCTGTACAAAACTCGCGCCGCAAGCGAAACGTCATTCGCACCGCTCGCGCGTCCTGGCAAAATTGTCCCCGGTAGTACTTCAGAGCAGCACTCAGCATCGCGCTTCCATCAAGAATGCTCTCAGCCTCCAACGTATGGGAGTGCCCGAGTTGCCGCGACGGAGTTCGGCACACCACCGAAGATGGCTCAATGCCCTGATTACGGCGGCGTTCCGTTCCCATCAACGCGCAAGCAGTCAGAATAGCAAGAAAAGACGCCAGTCGTAGATGCCGAGCGTTAACGGCAGTAATCCTCCACGGGTGCACAATAAGCTTAGCATTATCACACGCTAAAGGCGCCCTTCCCATTGACGTAGTAAGTATACACTTCGGCGACATCGAGTCCCCGCGCTGCCGCTGAACTTTACGCGCCTCCGCCGGTAATATGATGGCTTGCTTGAAAGCTGCCGATAACGGTCGCTCATGTTCCGTACGCATGATTCGTCAACAGGGTGAAGCGACAGCGCGGTAGGGCTGCGTGTTTATCTTCGCATCTGTCCTATCTGGTAATCTTTTCCGCAACTCTAACGGGAAAAAAAATCGAGAGGCGGTGGAGCGGGCGCGGCTTCGGTGCATATCTGATCTTCCAGCCAGCTTCCGCCGCGGCGGACGCGGTTGTTGCTTTGTGTGACGCGCGTCTTTTTTCGTTTTTCTTTCTTTCCTCTTATCTTTGAACTCTCCTCTATCTGCACGTGGCAGCGGTGGTGGCTCGGCTAGAGCCAGTCGGCAGGCCTGTACACTTTCCTTTTCATCCTTCGCTCAGTCGCAACAACAACAACAGTAAACTGAGGTTTCTTGTTTTGAAGCTTAGACGACTGATGGCTGTGCTCTTCCTTCTTTGCGTCTGCCTCGACACGGTGGCAGCGACGCGGCTTATGGCAGCCTTAGTGCGGAGGCTCGGAGACGGCCAGAACGCAGGATCTTCCGCAAAAGCGCGTCGCCCTCACCTTTATTTCGTTTGTAGCTGGGTTCGCACCCCGACCTGGTTGTGATTCGTGTATTGACTGACCCCCGAGCGTTGAAAGCGCGATAAAAAAAAGCCATCTATGTGGCAATACTCGGAACTGAAACCACATAAAGCAAGCGGGCAAGCGCCCCAGAAGCACTATTCGCGCGAGGCGAATACTTCGAAATATCGAATACCATGCTATTCGATCGAATATTCGAAATTATCGAATATTCGCACACCCCTAGTGATTAATATGTTCCACAATTTTGCACCGGTAAAATTGAGAATGTAAACTTGCCCCCTGGAGGATGCCCACTGTTAGGGTGCAGTGTATTGAAAGGTGTTTTGTAGGCTACACAGAATATTCAAGTACTGTATTTTCCAGTCTACAACTCGCGTTTTGTGTAAGTTAAGCCCCTTGCAAACAGGTAGTTTTGCCAAAAAATGACAAAAATTTGCATTGTGCTAATGGACCAGTCATGCTGTGTACGAAAGCTAACAAATGTGCTGAGGATCTTTTTATGAAATGCAACGGAAATATGCCCTTGACGCACCCGACGCTTCGGTGTGAGTCCATTGGGTATCTGTGCTAGGATGCCTGCAGGTGCCTTTATCTGGCGGCCTCAGATTAAACCAAAGCGCCAATTATGGGGTCAGAACAATGAATGCTCCCCTCCAAGAAAATTCGCTGCACCTCACCGCAACGTTTGGACGTGACTATATTAAAAAAGAAACTGCAGCAGTGATCTGGAAACTATTTTTCAAGCAAAGAATTGCTCTTAAGCACCCGGCTTGGTGGAGAGCAAGCATATTGGGTGAAACTGGCACCTTACATGTGTTAACTTCTCTCATATATTTCGGGATTAGTGTGCATAAGAAACTGAGTGTTCATGCATGCATGTAGACTGGTGGGAGAAATGCTACATCTTTGCGCAAACATGATGCGAAAGCGTGTTAGAGATGCCGGTGAGTTTGTTTTCACAGCGCTTCTCTGAAACGAATCAAAGGTTTGTATTAAATGGATGCCTGAGATTTCTCAACATATATCTCTAGGTGATGCAGCTCGGTATGAAGGGAAGGGAAAGATGTCTAAACTGTGATACTTGCGTTTATGCATAGAAGCTGTTGTGTGGTACTAATTGCGGTCGCACTAATGGCGAACAGGCCTACAACATATCAACGGCAGCGACTGCTGCGAAGGAGCGCCATTTGTGCACGGCTCTTTGTTCAAACTTGTGTTTCCTCATTCGCAGGCGTCGGTGTCTCTCCTTGCGGCGTGGGTGCTTCCCAGCATGTACCGTACTGTGGAAGATGGCTCCCATCGCCGGAATGCGGCCTTCGCTCGTCTTCCTCTTCTGCCGCATCGACCTAGGCGAGGAGATGAGCGGTAAGACGGCATACGTTCAGGCTGGGGTTCTGTAGCACCAAGGCTCAGGCCACTGCTATTCCGGCAATATTTGGTAGTGTGCCATTAAGGAGCCTAGCGCATTATACAACGAGAAGCATAGAAAACAAGGCTACATGATCAGTCATTTCCAATATCTGAAGAGTTAACCAACATGACTCTGAAGCTTGTCCTACAGCTGGTCTTGAAAAGTGTTTTTTTTTTTTTCAGAACGAAAATGGAGCAGTATCTGTCACACATCTCGGTACACACCTGAACCGTGCCGTAAGGGAAGGGATAAAGGAGGGAGTGAGAGAAGAAACAGGTGCTGTAGTGGAGGGCTCCAGAATAATTTCAACCAACTGGAGATCTTTATTCCCATGTGCCCACATTGTAAGCAAAAAATGTCAAGAAGAAAGCCAGGGAGCATTTTTAATCGCTGCCAGGCACCGACACTTTTGCCGCTTATGCCGGCCACACACGGAACAATGCTGTAGGAGTTATTTCTGTTCTTGGTACGATATGTGCATGGGGCACCTATGTTAAGAGATCTCGAATGGTCCGTAGCGCAGGATTTAAAGCGACATTTGACTGTTGTGACGTTGAAGCGCAGTTGAATTGTTACACTTACTTCGATGTCTGTGTTCCTACTCGTATGTTACAATGTGTTAATCATAAATACATTCAGAGTATACTGCCAGTAACTGTAGAAAATAAATTCAAGGCGGGGCAAGGTGACTGTGAGGACGATGGTAGGAGAATTAGATAAAGGTCACCTGAAAAGACCCCAAAAAGATGGTTTTTTTGATATGGTACCGTAAATTCTGCTATTAGGAGATAGGAAACGGCCAGGGTGTTACTTAAGTTCTTAGATTATGTGTTCTCTGTGTTCTTTGTTCTTGAGAACAGCGAACAATATTTAGCGACTATGAGTAGAATGAAGAACATTGAGTGCGTAGAAGAATGATAAATGCAGTCATCACCGATAAGGGCACCATCTACATTGCAGTGAGATTAGGTATCTTGACATCAGAAATGCAGATTTTTATCAATGCAGTAAGATTGTGGTCGGATAGTAAGAGGAGGAAGATAGCGAGAACATATAGTGAAGGAACACATGCTCATCGAGCCCGTCAGACAAACCAGAATGCAGTGACTGAAGGTGTAGCCCCAAAATGCCCGTACATAAGGCGCAGAGTGGATTACACCGGGGGTGACCGGCATGTTGATGCATCGGGAATGCTTTCAATTTGCTAGCATTAGACGTCCCATTCACGAGAACAGCTGGCTTTCGTCCGCGTCACGAAAGAAAGGTGGCAGCCTGCACGCCATGTCAGGCAGCATTGAAATTCTAATAAATTCAATGCGATTTCCACCTTCCCACCACAGCACTGTGCATCAGCTCATTCGTGGAGAGATAGACAGCCTCACGAAACACTGCCTGTACAAAAATCAGCATGACACAAGCTCGGGAACAGCACTGTGTGTCTTGCAAGCCCCAGCGGTGGCTGTGCTGAAACAGCCATCTGCCGGTGCAGCGACGCATCGCTCAACCCCTGCACCAGTAGTGGTACGAGGACTCCCCGCAATCTATGACTCTATGATCATAAACAGGGGCACTTACACGAGAGGGATCTGTAATGCTATCGTATTGCACTGTTAATAGTAGGTTAGGCGTTGTCCAAGTTTCATTGCGAAAGAAATACTGCTTGCACTTTTCTGCCATCGATGGAGGTTCATCCTTCACTCCGGCGGAGCTGCGGCGCGCTACCACGTGACCGCGTGACGTCATGACAAGAGGACACGATAAATAAATAAATAAATAAAACCGAATAGAAAATTGGTCGAGTTGGGGAATCGAACCCCGGTCTCCGGACTACGTGACGAGCACGCTACCATTCCGCCATGCCAGCTCGACGCTTTGGAATGAACAAAGCGGTGTTAGTAAATACGGTCTCTTCAATCACTCCCATCTTCCTCCCTTCCCATTATGGTGAGGTTCAAGTGTCCACCGAGATATGTGAGACAGATAAATTTCCTCTCCTCAAAAACCAATTTACGGACGAGCAAGGTGTAGAGCCGTCCGGGCGATGGCAAGGGCGTCCGCAGAACTTTTTCCAGGGGGGTGCACCCGATGTCTGGGGATGAGGGAGGCGGTAGGTTTGTAGTTGTTTTCTGGTAGGGCATAAATAATATCCGTAATTCCAAGGGGGGGCAACCGCCCCCCCTTGCCCCCCCTTCCGGACGCCCATGGGCGATGGCGTTCTGTGGACTTGCTGGCAGTGTTGCAAGGCGCTGTTGCGTTCCACTCTTAGACGCGAAGCTTGACATCTTAACTACACATCATTGACACAAGGAGCAACACCGTGCTTAACACTTTCGCCTCACCGCACTTTAGGTAAACAAAGTGCCATCTGAATTTTTTTCCTAGCCCTCTAGTATCGTGAGACCACGAGGTATGTCTCAGGTGCGGCGGTGTGGAGGTGTTAGATCATCACGGTCAGTTGAAGGCCAAATGAACCTCAGGCTTCACGCACACGCTCGAGACGTTGTTTTGCAGGGTGCTGTTGGCCGCCGATGAGGTATTAAGCATGCTAAAGAGGGTGGCAACTTTCTCCATCACGTCGCTCAATATGAAACAGCCGTATGTATCGTTGAACTCCAGTTTGTTGTTTTGAAGAGATATATTTGAGCTAGAGGAGGTCGATAAGCCGCATCAATGTTTTTTTTTTTTACGCAGTGCCTGCCAGGCGCAGGTAGCGGCCAGCCTTACTGTGCTGGATGTCCACTGCAGGGGGCTGGGGGTTCCAGGGACACTTGGAATCTGCTGATGTTCATATTTTTATTATATCGAATTCTTTGTCTTAGGCAATTGATTGTGAAATTGTTAAAATGTAATTAAATGTTTTGTACGTGTCTGGGCTTTTCAGCAAGTTCCTGGTAGCGTTTTTGCTACAATGAAAGCATGGACCCTTATTTTGTGTTTGCATGCTCTGTGTGGTATCACCTGTCACTGCAAGTTAATGCTTCGTCAGGCATGTTAATACCCTGCTGTCAAATTTTTTGAGAACTGTTGACAAATGTGCAGAGTAGAAAGAAGGGTACGAAAATCACTTCACAAAAAAATTAGCTATGAAAGGTGCATTGCTGGCGTTGAAAAGGTGACAAAGGGGTTATTGTAAAGGTATAAGATTGTGTGAATTGTAATAACACGCCAAATCAGGAATTACTAAATACAATATTTAAAACCTACACTCGACACGCATGCGTTAACACACACAAAAAAAAAACGAGAACCGGTCACAAGAGAACAATTTGAAACAAGATCTATTTGCTCCTCCCAGTTTTGTTCAGTGTCCGTAACAGTTGATCTTGCATTGGTTGAAATGACCTTCAGAAAGAAAACACCTCTGCACTGCTAAGCATGGCTACTGGCAGCACACAGTTTACACGCTATTTAGATCCCTGGATATTGACGAAGCGGGCGTCAGCAGCTTCGAGGAAACTGCCCCAGATTGCTGCCTGAAGCCATTGCGTAGCCTACCGCCTCGAACTATCGCCACATGCAGCAATTCCAAACTTGCGAGATGAGATCAGCATCACAGAGAGAGAAATTGGTGGAGTGAGTAAAAACTTTGTTGAATGAAAGAGTAGTATAATGGTCAGTATGTAATGTCCAGACCGTCCAGGGGCAAATTGGTAAACACAATTTGTTCTTGAGGAAAGGGAATGGCACAGTATCTGTCTCGCATATCTTGGCAGACATCTGAACCGTGCCATATAAAGGGAAGGGCACAAGGTGGAAGTGAAAGAAGAGGGAAAGAGGTGCTGTACTGGAGGTCGCCGGGATAATTTCGACCAGTTGGGAATGTTTAACGTGCACTGACATCGCACTGCACACGCGCACCTTTCGCGTTTTGCCTCCATCGAGATGCAGCCGCCGTCGTCGATCGCGTTTGAACCCGGGTACGCCAGCTCGGTAGACGAGCGCCTTAACACTGAGCCCGATTCTCGATAGGCCGCGCCTGTCACAACAACGAGGTGGGGGGGGGGGGGGGGGCTAGATCACTCGTGACACGCATGGAAGTCTGTCATAACCACATGACAACATATTTAAACAAAAGGGCGCGTACAATCGACAAACTTTTGTAACATTCAGTTACAGCTTAAATACTCACCTGTAATAATACAACTGTTAGGTTTTGTTCTTGTATTTAGTTGAAATGTATTTAAAGCGCATGGGTTCAGGTGAGGTGGTGGCCATGGAGTGAAGCAGAGTTCGCACACATGAACGAGTTTCGTCCAGACCGTCGGCTCGAAGCCATTTAGTTTGCCCATACGGTTATACTCATTGTCGAGCAAGCGTACACGACAGTGTACCCCATGCCTTGCTTTTACCCATGTTTTTACCTCCCTGCCTGACTCTGACCTGGAGCCTCCGGAGCTTCTGCTGGCCGACATTCCATGTCTCTGTGAGGTGAGGAAAACACGGTCGTCGCGCACTTCGGGTCCTCGATCGGCCCCATCGCAGTGATGAAAGTTCGGCACCAAGGGTGTCTGTTGTCGCCACTCGTATATTCTATATGGCGAGCATGAAGCGAGAGCTGCTTAGGTCGCACATGGTTTCTGCCTCAGCTGGCATGGATGATGACTGCTGACTGCCTGGAAAGCATTCGCGGACGATCTAGTACTGCCTGTGGATTTTGCAATTTCTGCTAAACAACGGCCAGAATGTGGTTACTCGTCTGAACCCATGGCTCATTTCCAAGAAGTCTGTGGTCTGTTTGGCTGGAATGAACACAGCGGATTAAAAATTAACCTTGGAGAATAAGACCTTCACCCAGAGTTTATATTTCCGATGTCTGGGAGTGGAGATGTTTGCTGAAAATCCATTACGACCTTCACAAGGCTACTGACAGGCTGCCCTTACCTTCTGTGGCGCCGATTTCATCAAACAGTGGAGAGCACGCTATGCTCAATGTGTGGGCAAGCAGACAAAACTGCAGAACACCTGGCTCTCTGCTGCCAAGGCCTTTCTAGTCCACCACGGATGACAAATTCTACAGGTGTTTGGCTCTCCATTTCCCGCCCAGCCAGAGGTACTGGGTCGCGATCACAGCAGCAAATGTAATATCTGAGCCCCAGTGGAGACCAACGAGAAGCACCTTGCTGGGTGGTGGGTGCTGAGTACAGGCGATATTAGGAGCACCTCTAAAAACACTGGTTGAGAACATCATGAGGCAGCAGTCACTGAAATGGCCAGCAAGCTTGCGATGTGCTGCTGTCATTGCTGTTCCAGTTGTATGTGTGTGTTCATGCGTATGCATGCATTCTGTGTCGGAAGTGACTAGTTGTGTGTGCTGTGTGCATGTGTTTGTGTACTCTGGCTAGGCAACACACCAGCTGTGCCCGTCTGATTCGAATGAGAAGGGCACAGTCATCATCAGGCTGTCTCGACTAACAGCTCTCCACTGTGGAATGTTCCACAGGGGTGAAAGAATTATCATGCAGGATCTCAGATTTGGCATGCATAGCAATTTCATGGAGTGCAATTTTTAACTACATACAGGGCTTCGATGCCGCACTATGCTCGATACCGCTGTGATGCTTCAAGCTCTTGAAAGGAAAGAAAGTTCCCTGTGCCCGCCCCTCAAAATTGTTTTTTTTTTTGGGTGGTTATGAAGATTCCGTGACACCTTGAAATATGAAAGATCTGAAGTGCTCTGGAGCCAGACCGTTTGTCTGGCTTTCATTGGTTACTGTCACATAAAGGGAAGTGCATATCTGTGCATGTTTCTGTAATTAAGCTCTCCAGCAGCAGTGCAGCCTGGAATAAAATCCTCTCTATCCAACTTTTGTTTTCAAACGAAGGCAGCCTCTGACTTATCCTTTGCACGTCCTCATGTGCTCACCAACCCCCGACCATGAATCTTGTCAACCGATCTTTTGGTCTTGAGCTGTTGCCTAGCAACAGCGACACCACATTAAGTTTGTTGGGTGTGAAATAAATAACAAAATAAATATTGCTGCGACTGGAATTCGAACCTGCAGCGGCACGAACAGATCAGCTTCACTGGCAAGTGTTCTAGAGTACTATGCTATTGCCACAGCCGATCACGCCTCATGTTAAACTGCAACACACTCTTGCACTCTGCATTGCACATTGTCGTCTTCATCAGCCTTCAGGCGCGAATAGATTGGATCACCTTAGTCTCGATCAGAGCTTACCACCAAGTCAACTATCCTTGCCAGACTTGCCGACGACCCAGCAAAGCAAGACCATGAGCCAATCAGGCCTAACACATGCCTTTGCACGTCTATTCAGGTGAACTATGTGAAAATCCTATCCTTTTACGTCTATGTTGATCATTATTTCTACTTAGAAAAAGTGAGAACTGCAGTTGGAAATGGTGCATTGCATATCTTGGTTGCACATATGAGGATGTATGTGCTGATGTAATATGTGTAAACTAGGTGCAGAAAGGTTTGGGTTCTGTTTTTCGAAATGCTCGAGCAGATTCTTGTAGGGTATTAGCAAGGAAAAGCTATGTACCACATTTTCCTAGCTTTGTCTTTGCAAGTTTTTTTCTTTCTTGAGTCCTTTTCACAAAATTGTTTTTCCTGCTGCTGTTCTATCAGCTCTTCCAATTTTAACCACTGGGTCAGTGGCCTACTGCGGCACCTGGCTAGGTTGGTAGGACTTGAGTTAAGGAGAAATTCAGAAATCCTCAGTTTCTGTTCATTGCACGTGCACCCTAAAGAACCCCAACTGGTCAAAATTAATCTGGTGTCCACCGCTATGGTGTTCCTAATAGCTAACGTGTCACTGAGGGATGTTAAAGGGACACTGAGGAGAGCACTATTAATATTTGTTTTATAGTAAAATCCGATAGTTCGGCATGTCATGGCTTTGTTGCCACTTGGCCGGCAGCGAAAGGTGCATTTATTTCTAAGAAATTTGGATTCGAAGTTGAAAAAGTTTTTCCCGCCGCTCTGATTCAAACTTGGGATTCGTCTATGACGACAGAGGACTAAGAGACGTGAAACATGACGTGCACATGACGTAACGCAGACTCCGTGATTTCTGGCTGCCAGCAGTGCGGCCTAGCAGCAGCCGAAAAGAAAGCTACCGCCGACCGCACG
Organism: Amblyomma mixtum; assembly: GCF_055824585.1. Classification (NCBI taxonomy): domain Eukaryota; kingdom Metazoa; phylum Arthropoda; class Arachnida; order Ixodida; family Ixodidae; genus Amblyomma; species Amblyomma mixtum. The sequence continues at coordinate 257,106,481 of NC_143014.1, read as the reverse complement.
TTGAAGGCATCTACCGGCTATTGCGGCCGTCGCTACAGTCGCTTCGATTACGTTTGCACTGGCGTTTTGCCAGCGTTACGATGGATCTCGTTCTCGAAGTCGTCAACGAAGTTCTCGCAAATAGACACCTTTAGCATACCGTGTACCTTGTTACCCCTAGCGGAATACCGGGAGCCCGCCTACCGCCGGAAAACAGGCGCTGATTTGTCCCGATGCTTCAGGAGCGGGCGTAACAGCCGGGCACGTGGCGCCATCTGGCGACGTCAAGGAGATTTGCGCATGCATTGGCTGCGCCTCAGTGATGCATGGTTTCTCGGTTTCTGGTGTTGCTAGAACCATTCGTTCTAGCAACACTGTTTTGTTCTATGATCTCATCACGCTTGTACTTGCGAGTTTGGGCTGTGGCGGCGATACCTGTATTTTGGTTCTTGCTCTTTTCTACGTTACAAGAGCTTTGTTGTCAGTATGAGTGGCGTTTTTGTAATCAGGAGCTGGTATTCTGTCGATACAAGCCAACTTCAATTTCTCCTCAGTGTCCCTTTAAGGCGGCGGTACCACGCTAGCGGCAGTCAGCAGCCGTTTTTCGTCATGTTTGTGTGAGCGGTGTGGCTCATCCGTTTGCGCTAGAAAAATGATATTGAGCGCATTGTAAAGATAATTGTATCTTCTTTGCGATGGTATGTGTCGCTAAAAGCTATTCACGTTAGTGTAATAGCAGTGAGCAAAAGAGCGAGGGGCATAAAACGATATTTTTGCTCGACTTGCCTGCGTTTGCTTTGCTGGTTACGAAAACTACTGCTCCGAAAAGAAAACTGCTTCTGCAGCTTTTAGATGAAGTGTGACTCGAGAACCTCACAGGCAAGTTATTGAGTTATATTGGGTAGTTATTTAGAACTGGTGCCATAAATAAGTGTGAAATTTAAAAGAATGACGCATTAATAACTCCTAGTCCAATTCATAAATCACAAACATATTTAGCAGGATTGTAGATAGTACCCATGTTGTTAATTCTTGAAAATTTCATTGAGCTACATGTCATGATTTTTTAGTTTTCATTGTTCAAAGTTGGTCGTAACCTAGAAACTGCGCTTTTTTTATCTGAGTTGTAGAAGCAAGTAAACGTCGTATAGGGAACAAATTCGGCACACGAAATATTTATGAAATATTCCAAATCCTCTCAAGTCGGCATTTCGCTATGACAAACAGAACGGTAGTACTACGCAATTCAATTGCGCCATTTTTTGTGCGCTGTAACCTCCGCAAAATACATCCAGCGAGAAAGATCGCTGCTATATTCCAGGCTTTTTTGACAGGAACTGAAGTCGCTGGTCTTAATACTACCAGTGATGTAAATTTGGGTATGATAAACGACTCATGTTAGCTCGCACTCGCCCGCTTTGTTGGTCGACGGCGCTGATGCATTTGAATCTCGCGGGTGTTTTGACTCAACAATGGAGTTCCGCCGGTCAACGACAGTGGCGCTGTCAAACATTTTGAAGCAAGGCGGTCGTTTCTTCGGCTGCTCAGCAGGCTGTCATCGGCGTATCGTGCTGTTTTGCTTGTTGGTGTTTTTTTTACTGTGCTTTTGTATTTATGTGCAGCGCCGTTTTTTATCACGTTACCTTGCCAGCTTTTTTGTGTGTAAAAGTGTCAAATGGGGAATCGGCGGCGATACCTTCAGCGCAAAAGGTCGACGATGACAAAGCTTCGTACGCGCATGGCTGATGTCAGGGCCAAACGCAGGTGAGTCATTCGGACCGCAATTTTGTTATTAGTATGTGCATTGAAGTCCCAACTGTACCTGTGTCGCGTGCGTGAGCTACTTCGTAGTGTGTGTTATCGAGTGCGGTTTTTCATGAACGCGTGTGCAAGATTACGAGTGTCACGGCACTGTGACATTTCGTAAGGCGAGAGCAGAAATCTGCTGCATAATTCTTTGTTCCTTAGCTGGGGTCCTGTAGAAGTGGCTCTAAATTGGAGAGTTGAGGGGCTTGTGTTTAGAAATAGGCGATGAGTTTTAAAAGTCACAGAGGGCATTGAGGGATATTTTATGTACCTATATGACGACTCTCGTCCTGAGCATGCGCACGTCGCGGGTTGGATCCCAGATGTGGCAGATGGAATTTTTTTCTTCACTCCGCTCTGAAGTAAGTCTATAAACTGTTGGCATTTCTAAAAAATATACTACAGCTTATACAGGGCGATAAAATCACCTGCTGATTCTGTATTGCGCAAAACATTTCGCGTTTGCGTTTTGCATTCCTCCTGAGCTCGTTAGGAGCTCGCAGTGCGTGGAAGCGGCAGTTTACGTTGTGGGGTGATGGACGCCTTTCTATGCGAGTGGCATTTGGCAGCACGGGGAGCCTAATTTGACAGGGAGCCTAATTTTTATACGCACCACATCTAGCGCTGGAAAAAATGCTGGTACTGTATTTTCAAAATGGCATGCAACATGTCTGCACTCCCTGAAGACTTGCCGCTGCAGACCATCAGACCTCGCCTAGTCGTTTGCTCTTTTGCAACAATATAGTTTTTCTTTACGCCCTCCTGTTATGGCTTCGTAGGTGAGTATATGTTAGGTAAAATCATTATAGAGGGTATTTTTGCTATAAACTTATCACTTGTTTCATACAAATGCTTGAAAGCTACACAGCCCTCCTTGAGTTGGGTGTTTTCCTTAGCTGAAAAGGCGCTGAAGCACATTTGTGGATAAATGCACTCTAAATATGTTTCTAATTGACTTTCAAATATAACCGTTGAGATCGCTGCTATATGAAACATGAAACAGTGTGTTTTCATTTTTTTCCGCTTTATATTTTCAAAAATGTGGGGCTTTTATATGTGCGTTGCAACGGCACTGTTGAGTTGTTTCTTTTTCCCAAGTATAGCTTAGTTGGACATGTTGTACTTCTTATGCCTGCCCATTACTTTCCTTTCTTCTGTTCTATAGCTGCGTCTTTTCTTTTGCTACTAGCCCGCCTGTGGCGTTCACTTTCCTTGGAAGCACAGTATCAATATACACTTTCAAGGGATATTCAACCTCACAGCTCACATTTTTCTGCTTGTGTGTAATGGATACAGCCTTCTGCTGGTAAGCTTTTTCTTCGTGAACTGCTGGTGACATCAAAACAAGCAGTGTATCATTGTTCCAGCAGCTCTGTATCACCCTGTATGGCGTAATCAGAATATGTTTCGACCGTGCTCAGCAGGCTTTTATCCTCACATATCTGCTCTCATTGTTACAGTGGCAGCAAATTACTTAGATGTATGTAAGGACTTTTCAGTCCACTTGCTATGTTTAGGCACATATTTTCTTTCCTTTTGCATTACTGCCCTCGCATTTTTGTATGACAGGAGGTAAGCATATGTCTTTGTGTGTTACTGAAACACTAAGTCAATGGAAAGTAACTGCAATGGTTGAGCAGTAAAGAACAAGCTAATACCCACTTTTGAGCACTGACGTTTCCTGTCACTTCCTGGAAATAGACTCACATATGACATTGGTATGGACTTGTTTGCTTGCAGGCAGCCACCATGATGTGTGGGGGAGTTGTGCAAGGCATCTGAATGTGCTTAGCAGATGTTGCAATAAAATGGTCCTGTTTTTATAAGGAACATGCGTTTGTCTTTTGAAAATGCACATCAATGGAAGTGAATGAAGCCTTCTGCTTTTGCCTCTACCACTGGCGAAGTGCATGTGTGGACAGTGAGATTTCACTAGCATTGTAGTGAATGCAAAGCATGCCCCCAAAATTATATGTCAATCACACAGTGCAAGAAAAAAGAATGCACGGATAACATTCTTGAAAGGTATATGGGAGCGTAGCTGGTGATATGCATGCGCACAATGCAGCAAAAAACAATGCCAGCATCTCTTGCCATTGTTTGCAGCATACAGCAGCAGCATGCTTGCATTGTCTTCGCATTCCGGCCTTGAAATAGCATTTGCCACAGCGGTTGCTTTTGTGTGCATGGTCATGAAACGTGAAAAAAATCTGCCATCATTTACACACATCTATTTTCCTCAATATTTCATGAAATTCTAAGATATTACGGGAGTAGGCATTGCTCTGGCTGAATGTAACTTCTAAGTCAAAATGTTTGCTTGCACATGAATGAGCACATATAGCTATGGCTCTGCAAATAAAGTGTTTCCGCATGCGTGGTAATCTCTTCAGCTTCGCATATCTGTTTAGAGGCACTTTATTTTATGCTCGCATAAAGATTGTGTTTATTATTATTAGCGCAAAACGTAACAAAACCCCATTGTATTGGCCTCGAATTTCAAGTTGATTCACTTAGGACACACACTTCCCCATTGAGGTAACAGCGTTTCATTGACAATCTGCTCCACTGAGTGCACGTGATCAATTAGCAATTTTCGCTCCTTCAAGTTGGCAAAAAAAAAAATGTTTTCACTATTTTCTGGGATACACATCTTAGGCTCTGCATTTTTCTCACCTGAAAAAGAAAAAAAAACGCGACTGCGCATACAGATTTGCAGGCAGGCCAACACGTGCAAAGAAAACTGACTTCCTTCAAGACACACGTCATCAACACACGTGTTTCTGGTCCGATGGGCAAAACATGCGCCGTACCGAGAAGGCTCACACTGGGAGAAGAAAGGCTGCCAGGCGTTTCGAATCAGGGAACAAAGCTGGTGGGGGAATGCTCGGCACCTGAAAAACCGATTCAGAACCGAAAGTCGACGATTTTGCCCATCGGGACACACCTTTTTGACGTCACACTGTTTACATCAGGGAGAGGTCTATTATGAGGCACCGGCCGGATTCACTGGCGCCTGGAGCGCGCTCCTGCAACCCGCCCTAAGTCATTCAGCGCAAGCGTTTCCCCTCTTCTATCCTGTGAGGGCAGGCGAGGCGTCTCGAATCGGGGTAGAAAGGCGGCGAAGGAGCCCTCGGGACCAACAACACCTGCTCAGAACCAAAAGTTGTCAGTTCTGCCAACCGGGCCACAACTTTTTGACGTCACGCTGCTTACAATAGGGAGGGGGTTTCACAGTTCTGCGAAGCTGATGTTTTGCAAAGGCGATTGACATGCGGCCGTTCCAATCCAAGGTTCTTCTGCAGCCAAGGCCAGGCTAGAAAGAGGAGACAGACCTGTGTGCCTCTGCTGAGGGGAGTGGGTACAAGTTGTCAGGGCGCACCCGCCCTGGGCGCAGTGGGGTTTGTAATAAAAATCTTTAGCGCAGCACCCAACCCTTGCTCTCACCGTCGTGGTGAAGCGTTGTGTTGCGCGTTTCTTTCAAGGAACGACGCTTGCTTCGTCAACAACTGCGGGGGGTTGACGCGGAGCACGGTACAGTGGAGCACGGCTATTGAGACTACACACTCGCCTTGCCGGACCAAGTGTAGTGTCACGGCCGCTCAATGGAAGCCTCCATTGAGCGGCCGTGGTAGTGTGTTCGCCAAACTCACTGCTGGGCAAATGCGTTTTGGTACGAGGCTTTTGTCGCAAGCTTTCTGACCCGGGGTTTTTGACACACGAGGTTTATGTAGTACGGGACATACACTGCAAGGGCGTTTGTCACGCAGGGCTAACAAGGCAGAGCTTTGGAAACGGGTGTTCTCCACTCGAATCAATCATGCTGTATCGTGCACATCGTACAAAAAATGAGGGTGCCAACAGGGGTGCCCTAACAGTGCATTTCTTCAGAACGCATTATCTGGAGGGTACTGACAAACTATGCCCCTCGTGTGCCTCTGGAGTGGATGCCATTATCAAATTTTCTGGGCAAGTGGCTTATCACGCTTTTGTCACGTGAATAACCTTTATAACAACTATACAGTCAGGTGTGGCTGAAGAAGCAGGTTCGACATCCGTGCGCGTGGTTGGTAGATGATATTTTTTCAAAATGTTGATATGATCTGTTTAGACTTATGCCTTCGTTCCACTGTTGTTTCTTTTGGAACAGACATGTTTCTTCAGAAAAATAGTTGTTGCTACGGATATCGAGTATGCTGTTGTGCCGGGCCAAGATTGTGCCGGGCACTTGACATTAGAGACTCCGGCGTACCGCGTGTCGCTGCCAAGGTGCAGGGGTTAGCGCATCAGGTGACTGCAACACTTCGCGAAAAAGTAAAAAAAGAAAACCGTACTGCCAGTTGGCGTATTTATTTCTCGCTTCCTGGGTATTTTTTCGCGCAGTTTTTTGAACACGACCGACGAAATAAGTGTTACTGCAAAATTTGCAGTTGGACCCTTGAGGCCTCTTACTCAAGCGCTTTTTTGAACGTACTATCACGATCAAAAGAAATGCGGTCAGGGTGCAGGTCGAGCTCAGTATTCGAAAGAGCAACTTTTGAGAAGGAAAACCGAGACTCCTCTACTCTCTTCCTCGATTTTTTTTTCGCATTCCCTCAAAATGCGGACTGAACTCGACTTCTGTCGGGCTTATGTATCCACGGGACGAATGCCCTGTGTTGGCTGACGCTCTGACAACCGGTGCCGTTGCGCAGTTTCCACAGCTATTCTAAAAGATTTTTTTTTTTTTTCAGCGAGAGAGCTACCGGGCGCTCCGTGTTAGAAGGAGCACAGGGAACGCTGTGAGTAGCGAGACAGGAGGCGGCCAGAGATGATTATCCTAGGGCGAAGACACGATCTTGCACCCCTGCCTCGCGCTATGGCTCATCGGTTGAGAAGCACTGTCTTGAAACGCCGCCATATATTTCGCATCGGCTCCTGGACAATGCAGACCACTGGGAGGCCAGATCTGCAAATTTCCGCTACCTATCGCCGAAATTCACTAATTGTGCAAGGATCGATTCGCCCCAGACCTCAGGGTGAGCACAAAATGTTTTCTTATGCTAGAGCAAACACGAAACAGAGCAAACGAAACAGAGCAGCAGAAGCGATTTCAGTTGAAAAGTGACGTGAAAGCAAAAGTCCACTGATTTTGCGGACATCAGCTAGAGGACTACCACGGTGCGTATAGTTTTGACTTCCCGCATTCCCCGGAATGGAGAAAAAATGAGCCTTTTACTATACAAATTTACTGCACAAACAGTGCCAGTACAAGAAGATGGGAGGGGGGGGGGGTAGTGCAATATCCACATTCGATCGCTTATTTTCTAGACAGATGCTGCCGCACCCTCACATCCGTGTTCACAAGACAGCAGGGAATTGGAACTGTTGGAATATCACAATTTCGTGCTGATCACTAACGATATCACAAAAGCAGGAACGTTGCCTCGTGTGGCTACAAAATGCAGTTCCAATGAATGGATGGAAATGCTATGCTAAGGCCACAGTAGGGAGAAACTCGACGCGATTGTAATGAGTACTTATTAGATCTTTCCAGCTATGTCCCGCAGTCTCCAGTCGAAGTTTCACAGCCAGTGTTTCCTTTTCGTTTTTCGAACCTTGGTGGTGGTAGCAGTTTATTTGACAATAAAAAGTGAACGAAAAGAATGTTGCCGGCTGCGGCCGTAAGCGCTTTCGGGATTTCTGTTATCATGCATGGATGCGCGGACGGAAAAAAAGAAAATCAGCATTACTTGCAACGTATCTCAACGTCACAGACTACCTCTCCCAAGCTATTATCGGGAACGGGTGGGAGATGAAGGGGGCTAACACACTGTGATATTGCTTTCTTTTCCTCTCCGCAGCTACTGACCCGACATTAGTACTTGAACGCAATATGTTTGTACCATTCTGATATGCCTTATTCTGCCCATTTTCTCTTATTTACTGTTACCATATCAGCTTTCTCTTAGAATTCTACATAGCACTGGCAGTGTGTGAGTAAACAAAACACTCGCCATGCATCGAAATCTCGGGTTGATGTTTCACTGCAGGTGTTTTTCCTGGAATTGCGAAATAAACGTCTGCATGGCGAACGGTAATCAATAGCACACAAGCTACGCACCACGCGCCTTTGACAGCAGAAAAGGCTGTGACAACACACATGGAAACCGCCCTTTGAAGCCAAGAGGTCATCTACTATTCTGCTGCATCCATTTCGACATCATCCATATTGTTTTACGAAGGCCATAGCCCATAGATGTCTTGTGGCCCTTTGTTATGGATTCCAGTGGAACCTACGAAGCTTTATTTTGTAATATTGCTTGCCGTGGCTGCCGCTGCTAGTCATCAAATTATTGTTCAGGGTCGTGAGAAAAGAATAACTATCAAACAATGTGTACATCTCTGGAAAAAAGGGAAACAAAATATAATTTCTGTAAATGTCAAAGATATGGAGACTTTCCACATTCGAAATAGTGCCTCCTAAAAAAGAATTGCCAGGCACCATGGCAGGGCCGCCAAGGGGTGCGTAGGGGCGAAAGAAGCAGTACGGGTGTGCCAAACACGTTCGAGCGCGGTCGTCATTGTTGTGGCGTTTATCCCCCCTCCGTGACTAACCGCCTTCTTCTGCCACAACGCGAGGGAGAGGAGGTCAAGGTAGCGCAGAGAGGAGGACCAGACCGTCTCGGAGGAGCGCTTTTTCGCTTCCACGGACAAGTGGAGCCGCCCTGGTGGTTGAACTAACGTCTTGTCCAAGATGGCCGCCGTGGTACCCCCGCCTTAAGTCACATAGTTTACAATTTAATTTTTTTTCCAATTTCTAGGGAGCTCAAGTTAGTCTTGTGTCTGATGAAGTTAAAGTACAATCCCCTCATCGGAGAGTAGGGACGCATTTACACATATTCATGTTTAAGGGTTGTGTATGGTGGGTGACCAGTGGTAGAGCACAAAACTGCATGGGAACACTTAATTCCCTCATCCTTGTTGTCCTTCGAAAGGATAGAGCAGACCAAAGAAAGCTCCTGAAACATCTGTGTTCTAAGGCACTTCAGCTGAGTCCCAGAGCCAAAAATTCTGTGCTCATATGATATTTTGCAGTTCTTATAGTCCCTTCAGTACACCTGTAGCGCCAAATTTAAGAGAAGAACGTTGCTCAGTAGGCGGAAAGACTCTTGGGAAAGCTGAAGAAGAAACTAAGGCAGATTACTCCCTCTGTAAGACATGACACAGCAATGCTGTTTGAGTTTGGTTCCACTAAGTTAACCATGATTATACTTATCATTTATATCTATGTTGTCTATAATACTACCCCCCCCCCCAAATCAATGACCACTCGGTCATCAGTACCTACAAGTGTTGTGTTTATTTCTGTACCACCCACAGACAGACACCTGACTCCCCCCCTGTGTCACAATTAATACAACAGCTGTCATCTGCATAACACAATACAGCCACCCCTGCTGGCACCAGATGGCACCTCTTTCTTCTTTCACTCCCACCTTCCTCCCTTCCCTTACGATCCTTTCCTCAAAAGCCAATTTTCCAATTTTTCTTTCTTCATTTATTCCTTCCCTCCCTCCTTTATCCCTTCTCTTATGGGGGAGTTCAGGTGTGCACCCAGATGTGAGATAGATACTCTATTCCTTTTCTCAAAAAAAACAATTTTCAGTTTCCTCTTTCACTCTCTCCTTTATCCCTGACCTCATTGCTGTGAACACAGCCACACAGCCTGTGGCTTAGACAGCATCTGCTCTTGAAAAGGCTGCACATTCTCCTCAGGGGCACCAGGAAGAGACACAGAAGGTCACGTCCATCTGGGTATCTGCACAGTGTCTCTCATCATCTAAAATAGATTGCAGCGTGATACAGTGTGCAGGTGGAGTTCTCCGCCAATCATAAAGTTGGGAGAGAGTGTGCTGCAGTGAATAAGAAGCTGGGACTGGCCTCTTCCAGAGAGGACGTTCAAAGGTGCACTGTGTCGCATGCAGACAAGTTCATTAGTTGCAGAAAAGGGGGGGTGTGTAGGGTTCCTTTGTCATGCGGAAAGATATACTATGGTCGAATGGCTAGGTGCAGAAATGTCAGAATGAAAGGGCACAAAAATTCTCTTCACAAGAAAAAATTGCCCTTCTTCTAACCTCGCACTGCACTGCTATGAATGCAAAGAACATGAAGATCATCTTTGCCTGCCAGACTTGCATAATACGTCAGTAGCATGGAAGAGTAGTAACCAGATAGGCAGAAATTTTCAAAGCATATTGCATCGCTAAGAACTCCGACACGCATGTGGCAAAACTGTCTGCTGCTTTGCAGAGAAGACAGTGGTCCTTGATAAGTGTCTGTCCTCTGCAGTGTAATCCTTGATGTTTTTCTGTTTTTTGTTTCGGTTTAGGTTTCGCGCGTTTTCACCTTATTTATTTCCTGAGTTTTCCATTAAACCTTCACTTTGTTAGGCAGCGCCGTGTCAGCTTCTCTTTCATTGGTCCTTTGTTTCGGGCTGGCCTTCAAGATGGACTAGGCCCAACTTGCCCAATACACCGTGCTGGCAAATTTAAAGCAAGAACAATTTGGCTGCAGAAGTGATCTCTTTTTTTTGTCGGGCTGAGCCCAAATCTACGCAAACTCAGTACCGTAAGGGAAACATAAACAACGTACTAGTCTCTAAACACGGGGCAAATTTTGATGCTAAAAAAGTGTTGATGTCTGTAAAAGGGAAATGTCCAAGTTCACAATACCATTTTGTAATCGCTATGTAAAAAATAATCATATGATGTGACAAAAATAAAATGCTGATTTCTAAATTTGGTTTCCCGCCCCTTCCTAAAATAAAAATCACATCTGGCACGAAGGGAGCTATACACCCCAACTAATTGGCATTAGTTATGAATATGGGCATGGGCCAAGCAGGGGCAGGCTTATGGGTCATTCTTGGAGCAGGTGGTTTGGGGGGAGAATCCCATTTGGGCGATGTATTTAAGAGCCTTTTTTGTCTAAAAAATGGGGTTCAGTTTGGATTGCCTGTGTAAAATTTTTTAATGTGTTTTCATGGCTTGAGATGTTTCGGCGTAGTGACTGCAGTATCCAGCTCCTGCCACATTCAGGTAGACCATAAAACATCACAGCAGACAGAAATGCATCAGTTATTGATGAACTCATTCAAAATGACAAATGCATCACCATGAGACAGATCATGGAACACACAGGTATCCGAACTAACACTATTCAAATGATTGTGGTACAGAAAAAATTGTGCTCGCTGGGTCGCACAGCTCTTGGCTAGGGAGTTTATGCAAATAAAGAAAAATGTGTGTGATGATCCGCAGTTTCTTTGGCTATTGTCTAAACTGCTTTCAGGAAGTCATTGATTCATTAAGTCATTCATGAAGAGCTATCAAATATCTGTCTGGTTGGATTATGGTTTATGGGTTTAACGTCCCGAAGTGACTCAGGCTATGAGGGACACCATAGTGAAGGGCTCTGGAAATTTCGGCCACCTGGGGCTCTTTAACGTGCACTAACATCGCACAGTACACGGGCCTCTAGAATTTTGCCTTCATTGAAATTCGAGCGCTACGGCCAGGATTGAACCCACGTCTTCCGGGTCAGCAGCAGAGCGTCATAACCACTGAGCCACCGCGGCGGCAAAGTTAACTGATCAGGAAGAATAAAAAAAATACTCTAAGTTAAGCCACACAAAGGCAAACAACATTTTGTTTCATCTATCTGCAGTGTAACACTTTTTTTCAAGCCCTCGCTCAGTTGCATGGAACACCCTGTATATGCGACTAATCCACAATCTTTTTCAGCTTAATACAATTCAAGCATGATTGCATTTGTTAAATTTTGTTGACTGCCAAAAGTGAAGAAACAGATCTGCTTTCAAAACTACTAGTACTACATCCTAGGCGGAAAAAAGCACCCCCATAAGCATTAAAAGGCCTGCCTTTAGACTGCACTAGAAACAAAGAACAGTCAAGAATATATTTAGTACATAATTGACCTGCTTAGACTGTAAAAAAAAATTTAACACTCAATGTTTTTCTATTTCTTTCCTTTTTTCAGTTCCGTTTCACCATTTAGTTGAATAAGACTGTCAGCAATTACCTTGCTTTCTCACACATAAAACTCGGTATTGAACACACACACATGCACACACATCTGACATCACAGGATTCACATGCAACAATGGCACATTAAACCTAATGACGATACATGAGGCAAAGTGAAAATTACAGTACATGTGTCTCACAGAAATTAGGCCTCTAAAGGTTTGTGCCATTTTGCCTACAGCCTAAGAGTTGACAGAGCTTGCTTCATGCATGATAAAAATGTGACAAAATAATTTACTCAACCAAACCAAACTCGGAGCATTAAGCAGGAATCAGCTGAAGGATGAGAGCCAGGCTCGTGACCTAAGAAATGTAGCAGTGTGCTGTGACTGTTGCTGCTTGAATATGATAAACAGAACAGTTCACGGGCTCAACAATGTGAACGTGGATACGGCCTGACTTCACCGCATAGATGCTGTCATCGCTGTCGCCCAGTGAAAATAGCACAGTTCCCCGTGGCACAAACAGTGTTTCAATGTGCTTCCACAACTCCATAAACAGGGGCTTCTCAAAGGAGCCAAACACCCTGTGAAGAGTGAAGATAGCAACACCCAAATGAGCCAAGTAACTTCAACCACTGGTAGAAACGCATGCCGAATTGCATGTAACAAACCTATGATTCTTTTACCAGCATGTGTTTTGGCAGCCTATTCATGCAACCTCCAATGGCTGATCAGAAGCACCAGGATTCATGCTTGAACTGTTCTTGTAAGAGTGTACAAGTGCTCAAGCAGAAGTGGGGAGCACCATTATCCACTTGGTGAGCAGCAGCAGGTTTACTGTGCCAAAAGCAGCTGAGAGCAGTCCTAGCTGCTTTCATATCGATAACACAGCACAGAGGAAATTACGTGTGATAAAAACTCTTGCTAGCACCACACAACTGGTCTGCTCTTTATATGTTAAGGTGCAAGCGATTGAGGCTGCATGAATCCTGCAGGGAGAAGGGCATCACATAGTATACCATATTTGCTCACGTAATGAACACACTTTTTTTTCAGAAAAGTTGGTATCAATTTGGGAGCAGGGTTCATTACACAGGGAAAAATGTTTCAAGCAATATCTTTGAGAGTCCATTCATTATCCACAAAATCACACAGTCATCTGCGTTCGTGTTTTCGCTCTGAACCGTGTTTGCTGCATCATGTCACAATTTGATGATTTTGTGATAGTTAACAGTGCCAGCCAATAGCGGTGAAATGAAGCGAACACGCTGAACACTGGCCTTGAAGGTAAGGTGCACGTTTTTATGTGAGGCCAAAAAACTCGCAGAACGGTTACGAGTGCGTAATGCGAATGTTTAAGCACCAGCTGCGGTGCGAGAGGGGGTTAGGTATTTTCGCTCCTTATTTCGAGCTCACCAGACCACTGGGGGGTCGTATGAAGGTCCTGCTTCCTCCGTAGCATTTCACTGTAGATGTTTTACAGTGTTGTGGTTTCAACTGTTACACTCCTTGCCAATGCTTGAGCATTTGTCAGCTTCCTAGGCATACACTGGCACACAGTAGTGCACTTAGTGTGTAACTGTTGCCGGTGCTACTGTGAAGGGCACATAGCGTCTTGGTGCTCTACCAAGTTGGCCAAGCGTGCCACCCCCCCAGGAGGTCTCCTCAAACGATAAACATGCCGTGAATGTATCAGCGCTCTGCTGAGGTCTGTGCTGAGGACAGCGTAAAATTTAGAAATGTGTTAAGAGAAGCAAATGCGTTAAAAAGAAAAAAAAGTGAATTCTCAACAACAAAACTGGGGGTTGGGTTCAATAAGCAAATGAGTTCATTACACGAGTAAATACAGTATTTCCCCTTCAACTCTTCCCCTGGCACCTGCTCTTAGAACATCCGGAATGTCCAGAAGCAAAGCAAGACAGACTGTTGCTGTTGTGCACACACTCACTCTACCCTACACAGATTACTATCTGTGTTTCTGTTTGCCCAATTACATACAGTTACCATATTTTCCAGTGTATAAGTCGCATTTTAAAAAATATTTTCGTTGATTCATCTTATATAACGATGCAACTTATATCCGGTGAAAAATGACGCGCCACCACGTCATTTTTACAGTCTTCGATAACTATCTTTAAAAATAAAATCCCTGTGTAAAAGAGAAAAGAATTGATTTTACTTTAAAATGTTATCTCGTGGGGAAAACCACATAATCTTGCCAAAGCCAAACTGGATGCGGCAGCGACACAAAGCACACGCCATGACCGCATCCAATCCAGTCGGTCCAGCTGCGTTCTCGAAACTTTCGATTTCGGTTTGTCTTCGCACATGTCATTCTTGCTCAGCATGATGGTGCATGCGAGGTGAAGGGGCTACAATGCAAAATTCAAATCGTGCGCCGTTGAGTATATGCACTGGAGGACGGGGATCAGGCAGCAGGGAGACGGTTTGAGATGAAAAAATTATCTGGGACTGGCGCAAAGCCGCAACAGCAATCCGATCGATGAAGACAACAGAAAAGGCAGACCATGGGAAGACTGCATACTGGCCAGAACTCAAGAATCATCTGCACACGACAACTCCCATGAGAGTATATTTTCGACGCACTCTTACATGAAGGGATTCTCAGTACATTTTTATAATGATAAGCGAATGAACAGGTGTCTTATACACTGGTGCAACTTGTGTGCAATTTTTTTCAGACAAACTGCCTTTTATTTGGGTGTGACTAAAATAATGGTAATTTAAGAGGGCCCTAAAATATTTTTGACAAACCAGCACTGTACTTAAAAAGCTGCAATGCATTATATAGGGAATTTTGTTCTTCAAAACTTAGGAACCGCAAGGTATGGGCAGAGGAAATGGCAACATAAAATAATAATAAAAAAACAGCAAGAACGCAATAAGCTACAAAGTGAAAGTAAAAAACGAGTGTCCTGAGCTATGTAAAACTAAAATTTCAGAAAAGGTATACTGCAGCTACTTTCATTTATCCATATATACAACTTCCTTGTCAAAGTGCAATAAATGTGCTCACGTAAGTGGTACCTCTATTGCAGTAACACGTGCATTATACAGCTGACTCAAAAAGTGTCATGGTAGCATTTGACGACTTCATACACAGCAGAGTACTTGGCTCTTTCCCGAATTATTCATTTTATATGAAAACTCTCTTTTAGCTACTGAACAAGACTTGAAACATAGCTGCAAGGAAGAATTCCTTTATGCAAAAGGACTAGGAGCTATAGGTTTTTGCACAAGTATTTACAAGCTTTCCTTAATTATTTATAGGTAAAATAGACCATAATAGACCAGCTGACCATAATTATATGAGAAATTTTGGCACTCACCGTATGCTTCGCAAGATATAGATAACATCTGGAGGCAGGCACTTCTCCATTTGTTCTGTATAATCTTCAAGGAATGCCTGAGATGGTTCCTTAACCTGCAATGTGGTTGGCTGATCTCTTTTTAAGTGCAGCAGCCTGCAAGCAGTCGTTACCAAAATAAGTGGGGAGACCTGAATGTCACTGATACCATGTCAGCTATGCTAGGTTGTGAAAACCAATGACCACATTGTGGACTTTTAACAAGATGAAAAGGTGCCCGTACCGGCCACTGATGAAGACAGGTGCAAATACATTTCAAAACTGGCCAGCAGATTCTCATATGCACCAAACATTCTCACAGAAAGCTTTTACAGTGCAGAGAGCAATACAGTTTATTAGCCTTTGCTTGATTTTTCTAGAGTTTTAAGCATGCCACTGTTTGCAGCAAGGCATAGGCAGACACAAAAACTGCCTGAGATTTGTACAACTGCAACCAGTTGACAGAACACATGCACAAACTGGCATACGAAAGGGGAGAGAGAAATTTCTCTCTCTTGAGAGATAATGACAGTGCTCTACCACCACTTGAGTGACGACTACAATGCAGTTTAGCAGGCCCTCACAGCTGACACCGGCACACTTCTACTTCAGCTTGAAAACACAAAACCACAGCAGAAAATGACACTAGATAGGTGTCACTCTAAACCACCACTTCTGTAAAATATGAGCATTAACAAACCAGTGGCTTTGGCTGCAAAAATGATGATTATATATGTCTGTCATAGTGACACAGTGCCCAATATTACAAAAAAAAATATGGGCTTGACACTTGTGCAGAAAGCCAGAATTATGTGGCAACATTTGCAAAAAGGACAAATTCGATATTAGCAGTTGCCATACGTAAAGTCTGAAGAGATCTGCCATTGGCCATCCTGGCTATAACCAAACCCAGCTGAACTGCACCAACACCGTTTTCTTGATTTGGAAAGGAGGCCTGAAAGACTTCTAGCTACTCTTGCCTGTCACGTCTTGGACCATAGCTCATCTAAACAAAGAAAACAACAACGCAGTCCTTAAGTACATTTTCACGAAAATAAACATAAGGCATTTGCCATAATATGTAAATTTACTTCAGCCAGTGTAAAACTAATATGAATTCATTCAGGAATATGCAGTTAAATGCGTAAATTACAAAACTATGAAAAAGTGTTCCAAAATGCCAAGCTGCACAAGCTAAAGGTGCAGCAGTTGCTATTGAGATAAGTGAGGTATGTGCTCGCAAGAAAGCCAGTTCACTCACTTCAACCCAGAGTGCTTTAGGATAAAGTAGCTGCAGATGATGCCTTAGCAACCAATACACCACGCTTTTGGCAAGACCACGACGGATGACAGAGTACACATTTTTCCAATGTGGGTCAGAACTGCCTTTGCAGAGGTGTCATGCCCGGTTCAATGTCAGTCAAAACTATAAATTGTAGACATTTCCTACATGTAGCTCCTGTTGTGCTTTGCCCATAATTTGCAGCCTCTGAACACCCACCATGAGCCTGCCATGAAATCTTGGAATACAAAAGCACACCTGCAGTATCTGTTCAGAAGTGTGCAAGATAGCAAAACAGCCAAACTGTGACCTCAAAAGGGTGTGAATGCACTCAGCCCAGGTCTCAATAGCAGGCACTTAGCTGCTAGACAGCACTCTCTCTCATAGTATCCAGAGTTATGCAAATGCCTGTAATTACGTGGAAGGAAACGAAGAGAAATCTTGTGCACAGACCTATACTGTGGCAAGTGCAGAAATATGCCTAATACAAGTTTCCCTCTTATTTCTGAGCTGCTTCAAATCCCAAGCAAATTCTTGAACATGTGTCAGACACCAGGACAAACATTCAAAGGTCTTGAAAAATTTGGAATTGCGACAGGAGGATAACAAGAATCAAGTGAATATTGCTTTCCACACTATACTGCTGGCTTTGATTTTTCATGAACATAAAATCTCATGATAAAGGACAACAAATAAGAGCAGTACTTTAGTTTTCACATGTTTCCTCTGTTCACATACTACATTTTGAAATATGGAACACACTTGAGACCAACTGTAACGTCTACATTAAGCATGCAATTCAGACTATGCCATTTTTTTACCTCTTAGCAAACTGAAGCACCACTTAAGCCGTGTCCTGCCACTGGTGGCTTGAGTTGTCAGGAGTTCATGTGAGAAGCACAAAAACACACACTAAGCTCCCCATCTTCACAGATATGCCTCAAATTTCAGCAAGGAAAAGTGTTTAGGCAAAATTTCAAGATTACCTTTCTCAACATTTTACGCCCGTAAAATAGCACCTTGTACCTTTTGCGAAAGCGAGGTCTTGAAGAGCCAAGCATTTGTGCATGCACAACGTCCACTGTACGGTAAAAAAAAAGAAAACACACAAACAAAGTTCAGAAGTGACATACTAAAGCACCACTGAGAGCAGTGCACTGAGTATTACTTAGAGGTGCGCACCTTTGCTCTTTATCTTTCTATAAAAAAGAATTATTCCTAGTGCGACAGCAACGGACAAAAGGACAGCGGTGCATATTGTCACCTACAGTGAAAGGAGATGAAACCGGGTTTGAGTCGAAACACCGGGACATGACAGGCACAAGGTGTTAGCGCAAAGGATAGCGAACACGTAGTAGCAGTGTCGTCATCCCTTGGCTCATCGCATAAAATGCGCTTACCAAGTGATGCTCAAACATGTGAGACATGAGTGCAGTGAATGAAGAATGCACTATGAATTCCCAGTATTCCCAATATGGGCCGCTGATGTAGAAGTCTTCGAAGTGACTAAGGAAAGTGGACATAATAGACCTTTCCACAAATTGCAGCGCCGCGCCATCCCCTAGCGGATCCGCGCAAAGCATGATGGGAGAAAGGAGCGGTCGCCGCCCGCGTCGTCTGCTGTCAAGCGTGTTGCTGTGTTGTGCCGCCGTGCTCAGGCGTTGTGCGTCTTCTCGTGCGCGCTGTAAATGTTGCAGCGCACTGCTGTGGTGGTTATCTCTTAGTCTTTCTGCAATTATGTGGGGATTTTTTTAGAGATTCAACATGTCTGCAGATTAGAATCGCGGTGTCGGTCAAAGGTGCTGCGTGCCCGGCTGTAGTAACAACACGAGAAAGGACATCAACATTTCATACCACGTATTCCCCAAGGACAAGAAGCTGAAGCTAGAATGGGTGCGCAGGATAAATCGGCAACGTTCGCAAGGGCGATTTACCCTGTGGAAGCCTTCGAAACACCACAAAATATATGGTACGCATTTCAACATTAGCGGGCGCAAGGGATACATGGATCGTCTCTCCACGATCTTTCCACACCGAGTGTATGCGGAACGGACGCCTGCTGTGATTACGCAGAGCAATGGGCACATGCGAACCTCCAACTTCGGCTGGTGACCGGGGCAGAGGGCGTCGCGACTAGGTACGGCCAGAACGCCACAACCGGCAGCCTGAAGGCCGCCCACAATGCCGCTGCATAATTTTCGTTTTTTTGGGGGGGCTTTAATGAATAAAGTTATTCACCACCACCATGGGCACATAAGCGGCGAGGGCTCTGTGTATACATGTATTGGGAGAACGCCGGTCTTTGCGTCTGCTGGTGCTCGGCTGGTTATCCGTGGCCACGGAACGCAACATCCGACTGTGTCACGCTTACTGTGTCAAGCAAGTGTGTCATGTTTAGCAAATAGCTCGTGTTCTGTCTAAGGGAGTGCTTGAAGATTATATATTACAGCAGTGAACATTTCCCGCGTTAGCATGAAATTTCCCCAGGAGTGCGCCGATGAGTACAACTGCACACATACTGTTGTTTACATCGCTGCGTACGAATAGTTAGTACTCGTTTTCATGACAAAAAACGCAATCGGCGCTTTAGTTCTATTAATCAGCCTGTTTTCTTTTCTACCGGCTGTAGCCGTGCTTTTTTTACGCAGTGCGATAATGTGTGGGAAGCGATGATGCGATCGCACGCCTAAGAAACACTTAACCGCGGGCTGTTGACATCGCGCAGGACGGCGCTTCTCGTTTTTTGTCCCGGCTTCCTCCGACGTGACCAGTACTTTATTTTAAACTACTTTATCCAGAAGTATGTTTGGCGACCGTTCGCTTTAATTGAAACGGCCTAACTTGTTATCCACAAGCTAGCGACGGCAACGACTGCTGCTGGCCGTAAAGCACGGCTCGGCAGTCTGGGTCACACCGGCGTTTCACGTTCATCATATGCGTGCCCAGCGATGTAAGCAATAATTAATTTCAGGTCACTATTGCCAAAACTACACTCGGTGACCATTTTCATTCGCTAAAGCTAGTGATTCGCTCATCACAACCGCCTCAATCACAGATCATATCCTACGAACTCGCTAGGCCTAGTCGTCGCGGAAGGGAAGGGAGTCGTCGTCGACCAGCGCTTATCGCTGGTGACTGTTCAGGTGTGCACATGTGAAATATGGCCGTTCGTTTCGCTCATTTAGAAGCGCGAACATATTTGCACCGCCGCCTCATCACCGTGCTTTCGCTCAGCCGCCGACAAAGCTGACCGTCCGCCGATCGGATTCGTCGGTGTCGTTGGCCCGAAAAACGTGTCCCACTGCAATTATATTATAGTAAACTAGATATTTCACTATAATCACATGCTGCTGTTGACCGTGATAGTGTCGTTGTCGGACTAGTGTGACCGTCGTCATCGTTGTACACTGAAAACGAGCTGAGGGTTTCGAATGCGCTTGGAAAGTGTCGTGTAGCACCGCGCGCGTCCGTCGATTCCGAATGCCATTCCAAGTCTCGACTGCCATTCGACTCAGATGTCATTCGAACGTTCCCATGTAGCACAGGTATTAGAAACAGCGATGGCGACGAGATGGCAGAGGAAGGCTTTCCGGTGATCAGGCGCAGTCGGAGAGACGAACGAAAAAACGCGAGCGCGGCGCCGCGGGCGCCGCGGCGCTCCGTTTTCCCAGAGTGCTTTGCGCGGCCGCTTGGTGGCGCGGCGGAATTTGTGGAAAGGTCTATTGAGCGTTGCTAGCAAAAATGTCGCTTGCACACTTATCGCATTTCCTGGCACCAATAACTGCACATCCTTATAGATGCGCGTGAACCAAGGGCTGTAAAGCAGCCCCGATGAGAGCCGAGAAGGATGCAGGTGCTAGAGCAGCAGTACATGGGAACACTGGTGTTTGTTTCGCAGCGAGCTCAGCTGGCTCCGGCTAGCTCCTGCGGTACTTTCCAGCAAGACGCTTTCCAGTGCCACAGTCAATCACGGCGAGAAGGCAATGACTGCCGAGGAGAAAAATACTGTAAATTAATCATGACACAACAGCACCATTAAATTAATAAGCGTATAAACTTATGCTAATTTTAAAGACATTAGCAAACATTTCTGAGCATTTTCGGCAGTTTCGGTATTGCCGCCGCTTGGCCGAGGCAGATGGCTCGGTAAGGGCGTGTTTTGACACCGCTTACATCACGGTCAGCTTGTTGTCTTTAGTGCCTCATACTGTTGTTAGCAGCCGTGTCGACAGATTTGCCCGTCGAGGATGGGAATCGAACCTGGGCCTTTGGCATTTGAAGCGGAGACGCTACCACTCCACCATGAAAGCTTAAGGTTTGAGCGTGACTAAAGGCGCATCTAGTGAATGCATGGGTTTCATAAATAAAATAAAAGGAATAAAAATAAAAAGAAAATGAAAACAATAAAAATAAGAAAAGGAACAAGAATAAAAAATAAAAACAAAATGAGAAATAAAAAATAAAAGCAAAATAAGGAAAGGAACAAAATAAAAAATAAAATATGAAAAACTAAGAAATGAAAACAATAAATATAACAGAAACAAAAATAAAAACAAACGAAATATGAGAAATGAAAAACAGTAAAGATAAGACAAGAAACTAAAATAAAAATAAAATGAGAAAAGGATAGGAAAAAAAATAAAAACGATAAAAATAAGAAAAGAAACAAAACAAAAATGCAATGAAAATATGAATAAAAAACTAAAAATAAGAAAAGTGACAAAAATATAAAATGAAAAAAAAAATATGAAAATTAAAAAAGAATACATAGAAAACAAACAGTGCGCCAGGAAAAGCTTTCGCCTTGCAGCACTTTGTAGACATACTTGCCCTATCATTAGCGCTTCTTCCCGCTGGGAAATTTTTTCCAGTGACTACCAGCGACGACAGACCTATCTATCGCGTGTTGCGCAAATAAACGCGCGCGGTAGAATGCTTCTCCCAGCTAAACGGGCGCATTGTTCGAGCTGAAATTTCGCAGAGAAGTGGCATTTGGTCGGTAGAATTGTTTTATACCACGTTTGCTTGGGGTACTTACCTGATTCGAACAGAATAAGTCGGATATTCACATCGTCTGCGGCGACGACGAAGGAAATTAAGCCGCTCTGTCAGCGATCGCACCGGTGGCGCCATCTCGCGTGTTGGTGGTGAAGATTCGGCAAAGGAGGGGTCTATTCTCTTCATGCGCGTCATTGTTCAAGGCGTGACGTGCGTGTCATTGTCTCATTGTTCACAAACTGAAAAAGGAGTACCTTCAGCAGCAGAAAATGCTAGTGTTTAAAGCAGGCGACCAGATTCTGGATTCGCAACCGTTTGTATATAGCGTCGAAAAAGAAGCCCACGGCCGGATTTGCGACTACTGCCTTGCAGAGTAAGGCGCCAGCTAATTTTTTGACAGTGCGCACATTTGTCACATTGCATTGTGTTGTACCCCCTTCTCTCTTCCCCCCCCCCCTTTTTTTTTCAAGATGCGGCAACCTAAAGCGATGCACAGCGTGCATGGGCGTCTACTATTGCAACAAGCAGTGTCAGGTGAGAACACACGGATCCGATCGCGGCGAAGTTGGCTGCACTCACAGGCTTGGTTTTTCTTGCTTGATTGATCAGCGAATCCAGAAGCGCGGATGAACGGGCGCGAAGCGGGAACAAGAGCGCTTCAGTAATCATCCTTTCCGCTCAGAGCAAGGCACACACTGCTCTCGCTCTAGCCTTTGGCCGCAGCGTCGCGAGCGCGTTTTAGGGAAGACGAAATCGTCAAGTAACAGTAAACCCGATCATTATCACCTCAATATCAAGGGTGATAAGTCACGTGCATAAGTAGAGACTTAATTTTCGTCTAGTTGTGATGATTTCAGCGTCAGTCGCCGCCTTTTCTGGCAGGAATGCTCAGTTATCGTACCTCATACCTCGTGCAAACGCTGATGGCTTGCATAAAGTGGCATTACGTTCACCCCCGTTTGAAAATAGTCGCGGGTGTAAGTGCTTCTGGAAATTTTAAAGCTGGTAAATTCTTCTCAGAATACACGGCTTTAGTGGTGCCATACGAAAAAAAAATATTTTGAATTTCTGTTCCTAGTGCTATTAAAAAGAAAAAATGTGTAGTATTGCACCCTGTTAGAGCTCTGTTTTGCTGTAACTCGCTCATGGCTTTGGAGTAAATGCTCTTGCTGCTGGCATCCACTGTGCTGATTTGGGTTACTAAGCTGAATGGTGTACATCACTGAAAAGGCTTGTTGGGGCAGCCTTATCTGTGAAATGTGCACTGGTATCAGATACAATTGACTGGGAACAGATGTGCTGACTGAAGCCATTGAAAGTGACAGCGTACACATGTAGAATATTAAGTGATTGGATCAAATAAATTGATGTTTTTTTTAATGTTATGATGCTCTCATAATAAAAAGAAAGCTTCTGGAAAACCTGTGGAAACAAGAAAAAGAAGTTACTTTGGTGTGACATGTATTTCTTCTTACAAGTGAGCTTTGTGATTTATTTCCACCATTCATGTTATGCAGAATTGAAAGAATTTGAAAAGGCTTTGATTTCAATCTTTTTTTGCCAGAGCTGTGCTTTTTAAGCCCCTTATTTTTAAAACTACTGTACTTGTAGGGCAATACATGCAGTGTGCATTGTGAGTAATGAAACATGATCGTGATAGTGCATGGCCTTTGATAAATCTGCTTGTGGTGGAGCATACATGCTTTGGGAGACATTAAAAAAAACTCGCGAGTGTCCCACACTGTTACACCTTCTGCTGAAACCATTGTTGAGTGAAAAAACAGCATGTCATCAGAAATCACCTTATACTAGCTGATACACTCCCTGAATAGCACATTTTATTTGTTTATGATAGTACATATAGAGTCAGAAATTCTTTTATCTAATCTCAGGAAACAAAGAAAAATATTGCCCTAAAAAGTATTTTGCACTTTTGGCAGTTTTGAAAGGAAAATGAGGAAAAAGAAAACAGCATGATTTGTATAGTGCTAGTGATGATATGGTTGCTTCAGTCGCTTAAAACTAACCATGATAATGTTTTCATCATTTTCAATAATAATAACAAAGTGGAATCAATCACTCAATCGACCAAGCAATTGGTCAATTAATCAGTGTTGTTGGTACCCAGGAACAACCTGTTGGTCTTGATGCTGGCTTGCTAATAATAGAGCAGCCAAATGAGACAAAGCAATTGTGGCGCCTATGTACAGCTTGCATGAAAGTACAGACATCAGCACATAATAATAGTTTAAAATTTAGGATATCATTGTATTCGTCCTGTAGTGAGCATGCATAGAAACATGAAATTTTCGGGAAGTGAAAAGAATTAAGATCAAAACTGAAAACCAAGAGTGGTGAAGAGTATACATAGCAGATTTAAAGATAGCGTGTGATAATAATAGTAATGTTGAATACAACAACGTGCTACACATAGCAAGAGTTTAATTACTAATTGCATATGGTTGCACCATGGTAGTTTATCTGCCATTACTTCACTATAGTTATTTCTTTCTTGTGCTCGCCATGTTTGTGTCACTATGATGTGTAGTTTTGTAGCATTACTTCTGGTCCCCCTTTTCAGTGATGATAATAGTTTTTTCTCCTGTTAGATTGATGTCTGATTGTTTAAATTTTTTGTGTGTCCAGCAGTCTGTAGCCCTTTCATTGCGTTATTGTTGTCTTGTGGTAACCTTCAACGTGTTGCTCATGTAAATACTACCCAGCTGAGTGTGCTTTCATTTGCTATCAGAGATGAATGTCTACAGGACACGTGAAAGGCAGTCAAGGCACGTAGGTTGGATGTGTGCCATCAGTTGCCTGTTTTCATGCCCACACATGAGAGCAAGCGAGTCCAGCTCTCACCCCCACATGTGTGATCTCGAACCGTTAGCTGATAACATAGCTATGTAGTTGCTGCTCATGATTTCTTGTCACTTTTGTTCCTGTTAATAGTTTTACCTATAAACATCATATCTTTTGTAGGATACAAATGGAGTTTTTCTCTCTTCTACTGCTGTCTGCCATTTGTCCTTTAGTCTTTGAAAGGATCATTCAGCATTCAAAAAAGCTTTTTCTGAATATTCATATTGAATTCAACTATAACTTTTTTCCATTTGCACGTCTATTTGTAACTGATACAGTCATCTAGTCGTCAGTGGCATCAATGTGATGAAGTTTTCTTGCAATTGGTTGTGCACTAATGCTTCCTAATTTACAGTGAGTCAGTCAGATGTCCATGACCTGTATCAGTCGCATCAGAAACGTTACCATTGCAGTTCATAGGGGCAGGAATTTAGTTCAGTATGCTTGTTTTTTTCTGTAAGCCATTATCACTTTTTCTTTTTACTTTTTAGCTAACAAATAATATGGACACTGCTTTACTCTGTATGTTACATGGTGTTATTTTGTATGTGGGACATAACCACATACAAGCTAGCATGTTTTAGTCACTCTCTGTGTTTTCTTTTTCTTTTTTCTTCCTAGTTCTGTGCGTGCTTATGCAGTGCCAATAGACTGATGTGCTGCACAGCATGCATCATTGATGCGGGATTCTTATTTGTCCAGCATGCATTTCTTTTTTCTCTCATTCATTCCTTTTTTTCCAGTATATTTATTCTAGTAGTGACAGCAGAACTTGTGTCCTTTTTTTTGTATCAAAAATAGTGCTCCTTGTGTTTGCTAAGACTCCGCAGAATTTTAATGTGTGCTTCAGGCATTCTGCATGTATGCATGCACTCCACATTCATTTAGCTTTTTTTGTGTCTATTGACTCAGGTACAAGACTGGCTAGATCACAAGTTGGAGTGTGCCGTATTGCAAAAAGTAGCCCCGAATGTTCCAGAAACATTAGTACGCTATTTCTGCAAGCTGCTGGTGAAGCTCAGGGTTAGTAATGACTCATTCTTTACATTGAAAATTTCTGTGAAATGTTAGGTTGGTGAAGGATAGTTCATAGTGTTAGCCTGTGGTAATCTGTCCAGATGTTTGTGTACAAAAGATCCACCTCAGTGCATAGCACAGAACTGTGTAAAAAGCAGCTCTTGTTTGTAGCATAGGCAAACTACTATGTTGACGTGATTTTCATTGACTACGTTCTGAAGAGACATCTCGCAAAATGCATACAAGGTGTAATTTTCATCTTGTGCTAAGCGTAGGCAGCTCAGAAGAATGTGCATGGTTACTTACAGTACTTTTATGCAATGCAAATGGAGAAAGTCATATGCATGCATTGAGTAATTCAGTTGTTGCTGATTAGGAGTGATGATTGCAGTTCAGTGCTTGTCAGGAAGCTCATTTTCCAATGACTTTAAACAGGTGATCTTTTTTGCATTGTCAAGCTAACTTTTGGTGATCTGTATGTTTGTTGTCTTTTTTCTGGTGTTGCACTGCAATTCTTTGTCTTGGATCACCAACTAGCCCTTACCTTTACCCTAGTATGCATCATGGTTCAAGCTATGCTAAGATAGCTTTAAACCATTTTAAGTTCTTAATTTCAGAACAAAGATGCATGGTTCAAGGCCGAAACGGTGTTTGGAAGGAAAAGATGTTTTGCGGACCTTAAGTCACGTGAGTAGGAATACAATTCTTACTTTGTGGGGTGCACGTTACCTGTTCTTATTTTTTTTAAAGATAAAAAAAATGATGGACAGTATACAGAAAAAGTGATGGTTCTGTGGCAGTGGTCTAATCATTTGCACTCCATGTAAACTTAAGGCTTAGTTTCCGATTTTTGTCAGCCCATGCAGATCCCTACTTCACATAGCACTGCTATCACGCTTGTCAAAAGTGTCCATTAAATAAGGTTTGTTGTTGAGCCTTCTAGCAAAGGACTTATGGTAGCCCTGAAGATGCAAGCTTCTGTAGGGAGACCTCCACCTCACCTCCCTTGTCGCCCTCACCCCTGCAGAGCTCTGATGCCTCAAGGGTTGTATTGTTTTCTTCACTGTCCCACCCCCTCTAATGCGAAAGCCCTGAGGGTAAAATAAATGAGAAATGAGAAGAGTGACTTTAGTGCTTTGGTACATGTAACAAGCCCTGTGAGTGGGACACTTTGTCTTAACAAAGAATGTAGCATCGTGTTTGTGTGATTGTCTATAAACGCAATGGAGGGTAAAGACTGAACTATGTTGTCACGCTGACTTAAGGGCATGGTAGCCTTATCTGAGCTTCTGGCTACGCTGCACTCTTTGTTCTGATTTACCTCTTTGGGACTGAAACCATTATAAGTGACAGTAGTGGGTGTCATTGTGGGCTACCAGAGATGATTGGGGAGGCTCACTTCTGTACACCAAGGCTTAGTGTAAATTTTGCAGTAATTAGTCAAAATGTCTGGTGATTCTCAGTGTAGGGGTGCGAGGCTAGAGTCACTATTTGCACGCAAAAAAAACGTGTTTTTGGCTTTGTGTTGTTATCGATTCCTGATTTAATAACGAAACTTCTCTTCAAGGTTGGTTGTTATCAGAATTGTAGGAAAAAAGAAAATATATTCTTTTCACGAGAACAGTGGTGCATGTTCGTCATCGAAAGCTTCTATGAACGCTTTTTTTCAACACACAGACCGAACTGGTCATAAAGCGAACATGGAGTGAATGCCTACATTATAAAGTTTTTTTTTTTGCGTGCTTTGTAGTCATGGGAGACTTATTGATATAGTACACCAGACCACTAAAGAAAAACTAAAAAATGAAAGGCATATTTTTGGCCATGACAACCAGGGATTGGCTGGTGAACCGAAACAGAAGCTTGGATTGACAAACACAGCACATGACCATCCAACACTGTTTTCGTGCCACTTGGAGTCTCACTAAGAAAGACCTCGTTTTGGCTGTGTTGAACAGTGGTTGTTTTATCTTTCCAACCACCCAAGCAACCAAGGAAAGCATTTCATGAGCACAAACAAGAGTGCTGGACAGCTCTAAAACTGAAAAAAAAAACAGAAAACTTGAAGCATTTGCCACAGAGATGGTTTGTGGTTTATGGGGGTTTAACGTCCCAAAGCAACCCAGGCTATGAAGGATGCCGTAGTGAAGGGCTCTGGAGATTTCGACCACCTGGGGATCTTTAACGTGCACTGACATCGCACAGTGCACGAGCCTCTAGAATTTCACATGCATCAAAGTTCGGCTGCCGCGGCTGGGATCGAACCCGCGTCTTTCGGGACACCAGCCGAGCGCCGTAACCACTGAGCCACCGTGGTGGGGCATTTGCCATAGAGAAGCATCATGTTCGAAGAGAAGGGCCAAACCTATGCAACAGGGTACTTTGCTAAATTATTTTTGGCCATAAAATTAAATACCGCATATACTCGCGTAATGAACCCACTTTTTTTTCCCGAAAAATTGACTTCAAGTTCGGGGGGGAGGTTCATTATGCGGGAAAATTTTTTTCCGAAAATTTTCAGGCGATTGAATTTCATATCACAACATGGATAAAAAATGCAATCGCAGCCTTACCTTATAGAAAAACCATGGATGCGATGTGAACAAAAAATTTATTTCACACACTGCTTGGCTTGGTCTTGCATTGGCACTTGGCCTCGCTCTCCGAATCGAGGCTTTCACTTGCGTCGCTCGCAACTTTGTCGTCGTCATCGTCATTGTCCCACAACATGTCATCTTCTGTGCTGTCCAAGCAGTTCGAGATCCCAGTTTTCTTGAAGAAGCGGACGATCACCTCGGGGAAAATTAAATTCCACGCTTCCAAAATCCATCGGCAAAGCATGTCGATGGTTGGCCTTCATATCTTACCAGTCAGTGTCAGGTCGTGGTTGCCCGCTGCCATCTACTCATCATACAGCCGCCGCACGTTGTCCTTAAATGGTTTGTAGACAGAGACGTCAAGTGGCTGCAGCACTGAGGTTAGGCCACCCGGAATTACGGTGATGTCTGTTCGCAGCTCGCTCATTTGGTGCCGGACGTCATTGTCTATATGGCCTCGAAAACAATCTAAGACAAGGAGCAACGGCAGAAGAAGGGCTGCTGGTCGCCGTCTCCAGACTGTCTTGAGTCAGTTGACCATCAGTTGTGCCGACATCCACCCTTTCTCTTGGGCACGAATGTGAATCCCAGCCAGAAAGGTGTCTTTAGGAAGAGTTTTCCTCTTAAAAATAACGAACGGCAGCAGTTTCCTGCCATCCGCCATTACAGCGAGCATTACGGTGCAACGCTGTTTCTTGGCGCCCATTGTCCTCACGTGCACGCTTCTTGCACCTTTCAGGCCCACAGTGCAGTTCCGCGCCATACCAAAGTTTATCGCTGTTTGGTCGGCATTCCCAAACTGAGAAAGCAGGAACTACTTCTCCTCCCGGATACAAATCACAAAGCGATGAAACTCGCACACTTTGTTCTCATAGCCCACCGGCAGCCGCTGACATAGCGTCGTACACTTTCTCAGACATAGCCCGTTCTGACGCATAAAACGAGTTTTCCAACCACTGCTGGCTTTAAATTTGAGAATAGGAATGCCGTGACTCCTTGCAGTGGCCCGTGCGTGGTTCTGAATGAGCTCGTGAGATACAGCACATCCTTCATTGCGCAGCCTCTTCACGTAGTTCAGCACTTCTTCCTCCACGTGAGGGAACTTGCCTTGTTTGGGCCCTCGAAATGCACGCCGATCTTTTCCGGTAGCCCTCAGTTCGTTCTCTTGTTTACGCCAGTAGCAAACACGCACCGGGTTGACATTAAAGAGTCGCCCGGCAACGCGGTTGCCGTACTCCAAGGCATGCTCCACGACTTTTATCTTGAAACCCGCCGTGTAGCTGGCGTAACGACCCATCACCACAATGCACATGTCAAAGCAAACAGACCACTCATACACATCTCCAGCAATATGGCGGGTGGCTGACGTCCATATGTGTTGTCTTTACTTCGTTTTGCTGCCGCTGCGCACAAACGGCGCTATGAGCAAGGTTTTGTTTTGTGTTTGATAGATGGCGCTAACAACCAAATCCTCGGCAGAAGCGCGTGGTCGCCAAGTTTCGTTTCCGTGTCTCCTGTGCTCGTGTCTCCGGCGTTTTTCTCGCATTAGACAATAATAATCATGCGGTTATGGGAAAGAAAAGATGCGGCAATTGCCACTCTCACTGAGAGGTCACCCGAGCTGCGCTGTGAGCGAAGGGTAGAAGAGCCGTAGTGAAGGGCTCACTGAGCCTCCTCGCCGGCGTATCTCGCATTAAAAGAAGCTGGCTGCATCACGTTGCGATCTGGTTGGTTGGTTTAACGTCCCAAAGTGACTAAGGCTATGAGAGACGCCGTAGTGGAGGGCTCCGGAAATTTCGACCACCTGGGGTTCTTTAACGTGCACTGACATCGCACAGTACGCGGGCCTCTAGAATTTCTCCTCCAAAGAAATTCAACTGCCGCGGCTGGGATCGAACCCGCGTCTTTCGGGTCAGCAGCCGAGCACCATAACCACTGTGCCACCGCGGCGGCCCGTCGCGATCTGTCGACTTTGTTATCATCAGCAGTGCCGGCCAATCGTGCCGAGATAACGCGAAGATGCTCCATATGGCCCTGAAGATCGGCACGCAGCTTTTACGCAAAAAAAAATCTCATCTTTCGAGGTGAAAAGTAGGGGGGGGGGGGGGGGCTCATTATGCAAGTGGGTTCATTACGCGAGTATATAAGGTAGTATGTATGTTCTGAAATTTTTCAACTTATGTTTTTCAGTTAGCACTTTTTGGGAAAACAAAACCATGAGGAAAACTCATTTCTGAACTGCATTGCCAAAAGCCTTCTCGACTAAAATTTTTGTGAGAAACAAGATGATGCGTTTTTTAGGTCTGTAAGTTTTTTTAGCACAAAAAATTGTTAGACGTCTAACATATGGCACAAGAAAAAATTACCTTCTTTTTTAAAGTGATGAGAGTTTTACAGACATGATATAAAGAACATGTGGCAGGCCTTATCATGCACTATGAACCACCTAGAAAATATCTGATCACAAACAATTATATCTCCATTATTTTTGAAATGACAGTCTTCCTAAGATGACACAATAATTGCTCTATATGACAGCTATGCATTTTTTTTGCTTGTTTGTGCTAAGGTAATGAAATTTAGGATGTATTCTAATGATAAGAAGCTAAACCATCCCCGAAATTTTTATGAGCATTGATACAGCAGTTCAAGAGTTGACTCCTCAGCCTTGCAACCCTCCTTAAAGGTGCACTGAAGAGCGTTCTGTAAAACTTCGTTATCAATTTTATTTTGTTTCTTGGGTTTCTGTCAATAAATAGTTTCAGTCGCAGACAACATAGCTGCAAATTAACCCCATGGAAATAAAAATATGGGTAGACTGTGCTTTCGTGAGATTTGACCTCGTCACTCTGCGATAGTCAGTGAAAATACTATAGTCTGTGAAGACAACGAAAGTAATTTTTATTACTCTTTTTGGACACGATGTAAATAATGGCTTGATAAAACTGCTACATATTTGTGGTTCATCGAACATATTATCGAAATAGCAAGCCTGAAGCAAGCAAACTATGTTTTCCCCCCGTCTGTTGCCGCAGGGGTGATGCACCTGACCATCTGCTTCGGCTGAACATAGTCCAACTAGCAACCCGCACATTTTCAAAGATCACTCCGCGTATTACTCTTCCAACAGCATAGTGGCAAGCCACCACACGATTGGCTGAAAGGCACATCACGTGTGCTTTTCATCATGGCAACCATGTTGGTTGACTCCTCCTACTCACCGTGGTGAGTTTTTAAAGAAAGGCGGGAGCCGGGACTTTTAATTCAATTTATTAGGGAAATCAGCCACACAGGATAATAATTGAAACTTCTAGGAACACTCACAGCGTGCAGATTGAGTTCCTGGAATAAAGAGACAAACTCAAAATCCTCTTTAGTGCACCTTTTAGGTGGCCGTTGGTTACTGCATCTATTAATGATAAGGCACCAAGTGAGATGATGGCTACCTAAAATGCTGACTATCGGCTTTTGCACTGATTACTGCAAGTGCTGTCCTGGTGCTTGTCAAGATCTGGCAGGGCTGGATGTGTGAATCTTTTGTAACATGGTTTGTGCTAAACAGTGTAGCTGTTCTTTTCCTTTCTGTTAGATGTGGACTTCATCAAGACGGACCAGCGTCGCTTGAAGGAATTTCAGGCACTGTGGAAGGCAGCAAAGGCGCTCCTGGATGAGAAGGACATACCAGAGCTTGAAGTGGGCTTCGAGATTTATGGCAAGGTGAAAATTCAGGCGCAAAGGCAGTTAGCATATGAATGAGGCACATAATGAGAGAACATGCTATTGGTTAATGGTACCTAAATTAATGTCAATGAGAATGGGACCTCTTGATTGTTGACAGCCTATGTGCATTTCTGGGGCAAAGGTTTCTGGGATCTGTTTGTCTGTATGTCCTGTGGAGAGGATGTTTGCTGACTGCATATATTTCTAAAGTTTTGATTAAGTGGTAATGCTGTCTTGAACTGACACTGCATATATTACTGCTTATATTACTACAGTTTTGATTAAGTAGTAATGCTGTCTTGAACTGTGGCCATTTTACGTGAAAATTATCCCCATGCTATCCTTGGTAGCACTGGGGTGACGATAAGATGGGCTTGAGATGGCGATAAGAATGCTGTGCTGTTTCATATTAGTACTAGTTGTAAGTGCAGCAGTTTTCCTTACCATTAGTCCTCTGTTGTAAAGCATGGTGTAGCATAGTGTAGTTGGCACAGTTGCATGTAATATTGCATGCCAAAAAACCAAGACATTTACTTCACTAGTAAATAAAGATAACAACATTGATACATGAGCTGCCACATTGTTTATACCACTAGTGTGGAATACTTGTCATTCTCGTAAGTACTGATCATACTACAATCAGAAAGCCCACAAGAGTTTAGTAACCAGCCCTGTTCTTAATTATAAAATATGACTGCAGTGAAGAGTTCCATAAAGAAGCCCTCTTGGCTGATTATTGGAAAAACATTTTGGAAGCACTTATAATGTGTAATCTGTGTGTCTCAGCTACTCCATCAGCCGAGAGTAGTGCTTCTACCACGATTGGCATGCGTATCTAGTGATTACAATTTTTGGGGGGGTTTTTTGTTGCTTATAGGCTCTGATTTTTATGTTAACTTTTTTCACAGTTTCTTTCACAGGTTCGCAGGACAGGTCTAGCATGGCTGCCTTATTTAGTTTCTTTTTATGCATGTATGAAGGGCGAAAACAATTAATGTTGTGCCTCAGATGAAACTTTTTTTTTGCAGCGACAGAAGTTTATATGCATATGAGGGCATCTTCATTGGTACTGATACCAGATTTTAGTGATAGACATAGCCAGCTATTAAGCAATTACAGTAGAACCTTGTTGTATGTTCCCAGTTTTAACAATTTCCTGGTGGTTATGCTCAAAACTGAGCAATAAGGTGTTACACAGAGAAGCACGGTTTCTCTCTCTGGTTAATACATTCCCAGATTATACATTTTTCCAGCAAGTGCATTTACAGTTTTGTCAATTTCTGATCACACGGTACTTTCAGCGACCAACAGAAGGTGAGGTGCACTAATATATGAGCTGGCAAATGCAGTGGCAGTCAGTCACAAGGGCAGCTTCTTCGCAGTGCACATTTACAATGGGGTGAAGCATCAAAAATTTTAAAAGGAAGTGCATGAACATGCAGGCAGGCCGAGCGTGGGGGCACACAACATGAAGAGTAGAAGAGCAGTGGCAATAAGCTTCCACAGTATCTTCTGCTCAGTGCATAAATGTGGTGGCACGAAGCATCTGAAAACAATAGTGACAATGAAGGGGTCCCAGTTACTTTTCTCTTTGTCATCATCGGGCTGGATTATGTTGTGAAGCCTCTTCTGTGCCTAATGGCAACACAGATACTGAAAGAAGTCTAGGAGCTCTAGAAAAATTCACAGACTATCTCGTCATCGAGAGTAGATATAAAAATAAAATTCACTGCAGGGAAGGCTGATAGCTGCAATCGAGTCTTGAGGAGCGTCCTTTATCAGCCATTTTTAAGTCTCGTAATGTGACTAAAAAGTTATGATTCTTGTTTAAATTATTCATTTCAGATGGCTATCAATAGCCATGCCATCTGTAATGAGAAGCATAATGTTATTGCAACTGGACTGTATCTTGGGTAAGTTTTCCTTTGCATATAATGTTGCAACAGTATATGCTTTCCTTTAGTTTTCTGGGGATTTAATTTATAAGCAAACACAAATGATAGCATGGCTGTGATTCATGAAACAAGCTAAGTTTCTCACTTACCAAGGTTCCTAGGCTTAGCCAAAGTAATTCCTGTGGATGTAAGTACATATTCTGATAAAATTAAAGCACAGCAGCTGCTATTGACTAATGACTTCAGGGGTTTGGAATTGAGAGTAAAAATTCAGAAAGCAATCATAGTGACATGGATTGGTTAAACTGTGCTCATGTGTTCAAAAATGCTTGCATTCTAGCTGTCATGCACTAGAGCTACACGCAGTTTGAAAATGCCTGTTACACAGGCATTCTTCTATGCAGTTCAGTTGACCAGTAGTTGAACTAAGTGGCAGTCGAATGTAACTGCGACTGGAATACTAGTTGAATGGGTTAACTGACAAGCTGGCACTCGACAGACTTGCCGAATTGGTCGAGTCAGTGACAGCTCTAGCTGCCATATATTCTAAAATTGCATAAAATATGTCTTGGCTAGTAGAGGCTCTAATTTATAACTCTCTAATCAAATGCACATAAACATGCAAACATGTGAAGCAACACCAGGAAAACTACAACCAAATGGTGAAGCCAAGCACGCCTCCACTGTATTGTCTTGGCTGTTGTTGGCATGTGTAGAGTACAAAGCTTTCAGAGATTACAGTTAAACAAAATAAAAGGGAAAAGAATGATTTTTAAGATACCGTAAAACAAGCATATTTTTTTATTCATAGATAGGCTGCATGTGGCATGATCAAAAAGTGGAACTACGTTTTGTGAAAAGTGCCATGTAAACACAGCTGATTGCTTTTTAGCTCAGTGACAGTTAGGAAGCTGAATTGTTGAGTGAACTGGCAGCAGAAATTTTCTGTGTAATGTGGTTTGTCATCATAACTAATTACTGTATCTCTGTAACTACCCATTTTATGGCTTTTTTTTTAAGGCTTGTGTCAGGAAACTGCTGACTCCTGAAGCCTTCTTTTTGTTTTACTTATTTTCTCTTTTTTGCAGTGCGTCAATCTTTGACCACTCCTGTGTCCCAAATGCACATGCAGTTTATGGAGGCCAAAAACTGCTTTTGAGAGCTGCAGAAGATATTAGCTGTGACAGTGTTGATGGTGTAAGTTGCATCTGCTTTTTTTTTTACTTAGGTAGAGGTAAGGGCACATGTGAGACCTCAGTATCAAGCATGCACTGTGCAAGAGAACATGGTCTGAAATGCTGCAACCATGGAGCAGCAGCGCACGCGTCCTTTCAGCTCCTGTTCCAACAGTAATTGAAAGGTATTGCACCTGGCCCCAGTAGTTCTGTAATTTGGTTCCCCACTCAGATGCAATTTCTTTTGCTGGGCATTTGTATTAAGGGTATAGCAAACAAGAAGACAAATTATACTAGGAAAGTGCTGGGTGATCGTGCAAATGCTGGCTATTTAGAAAAGTCAGGGCTTTGGGCCACATGCAATTTGTTTTGCCCCTTAAACATATTTCAAGACACTACAGTACCTGCTACCAAGTTTACACTAATCGCTGTATCACATCTAGTGCATCCTTCCACACAGACCTATGGATTCCTTCCATGCCGACCACAAAATTGGTGAAGCTCAGCCACAAGAAACGTGCTGCTGCTACTGAACTGGCTGCTTTAAATGCAGCTTTTATCCATATTCTGAGGCAGCTAACTAGCGCAGCTAGTTATCGGCACCAACTGCCTGTGTACAAAGCCTTACGAATTGCACTACAGTAGAATCTCAAAGGTGCGATCTCTGTTGGAACGAATTTCAGGATGATACAAGTTCGTACACTGCCCTGCTGTGTGATACATGATGCCTGGTCAGTACCCGTGTTTTGGCCTCTCATTCCTAAAAGTTACTTTTCGAACATACCCTCAATTTAAGCTGAAATAATGTCATGAATAACAAGCTTTAATTGAGGTTTGAGATCATCAGTTTAACAAACATTCCTCTGAAGTAAGCGTGGGATATCTGCTGCTTTTCATACAGTGTCTTCTTAGCCGCCGCGGTGGCTCAATGGTTATGGTGCTTGGCTGCTGACCCAAAAGACGCGGGTTCGATCCCGGCCGTGGCGGTTGAATTTCTTTGGAGGAGAAATTCTAGAGGCCCGTGTACTGTGCAATGTCAGTGCACGTTAAAGAACCCCAGGTGGTCGAAATTTCCGGAGCCCTCCACTACGCCGTCTCTCATAGCCTTAGTCGCTTTGGGACGTTAAACCCCATAAACCAACTAACCAATCATACAGTGTCTTCAGCTTTGTTCAGAAAAGCATACATTCTCTATGATACATATATCGTAATAAGCAACTCATTGCCTTGTCCTTGTGTGTTTTTTAGAAGGGGCATTTTTGGGGAGAAATCGGGTTTCACCAAATTTTTAAGAAATGTGTTTGGGGTGCAAGAATCGGATAAAAACCCAATTAAGGGCTCTAGTTGTACCCGGTGAGCATGCTTGAGTATATGTGTGTCATTCTTCACTGTAATCTGCAGTAGCATTGTTGTCTGTCATCTCTAGAAGCATTAAAGGGTCAGTACAAGGAAAATCAAGCAGGAAAAAGAAGCTACTCTAGGCTTACAGGTCACCGTTCAGGAGCTGTACCAGCGTATCTACACAAAAGGGTGTCTGCATTGATAAGAAAATCGCGAATGAAATCCCTGATTTTCTTCGCCATTGACGCCCTTGAAATGGCAGTAGTGGCGCTGTAATGACACCATCCTTCCAGTGAATATGATGAATCTCTCAGCTAGTTGGAAAGACAAACAAAACATATCCACTTTTCCTGTCAAACACACGGACCTTTGTTACAATTATTTATCAGTGGACGGTGTCACTGTGCTACTTGTCAGAAAGACCACTTTATTATCATCCTTCATGCTAATGGTGGTCTATTTGAAAAGAGCACGAATGACCCTGACAGTTTTGTGTGCCTGGCTTGCGCTTGCTGCACATGACAGCAACATGCAAAACGAGTGATGTTTTGCGTTCTCATATATATCAGCAAAACTTGTCACACTCTTTTCTTATTTTGGGGTACTTCCGGTCAAAATAGTGTTGCATGCGAAACCAGTGAGCCATTAACGACCAGCGAAGAATTCACTTCATCAGAAGTAGCTGCTGGTTTTAGCTGCTGGTTTTTAGACTAGTGGCACAAAATTATTTTGTAGATGCTATTGTTAGCTTTTGTGATTATAATCTTTCATATCAAAAATGAAGTTTAAGTTTGGGAATGACGTATGCAGCCTGTGACAATAACTGTATTACATGAATTTTTGGACACAACAGAAGTGTTTAATGCCATTGATATTACCTTAATGGATGAGATATTATATCAATGAGGTTTAGGAAAAATTTGCAGAAACATTTCGAAGCAGTTTACCAGAAGGTGTCAAAGCATCAGAGCAGATGTTATGTTATGTTGGCTGATGTGCGTCACTTCCAGTTTTTGACAAGGCTTTTATTGTTTGACCTCCACTGTTAAAAATTTAAAAACACATTTTAATTTCTTTAATGCTGGCTTTTGTACTGTGGTTCTTACTCAGTCTTTAGGTAAGAGGTACAGTCGGGCCCACTTATAACAATACTGGTTATAACAATATATTGGATATAACAATGGTCAGTCGTGGCAGCATCAGCTTTACTATGTGTTCTATGGTAAAATAAACTGCTTATAACAATGCTGTCAGAGCACGTTATTGGCTATAACAATTAAATCTGGTAATTGAGTGTCAACCATTATAAAAAAAAACAAGGAAATGCTACAACCAAACCAGCAAAACCATGCTTACAACGTGTGGGGCCATGCTTGCGTGTGGGGCCGACCAACGGACTGAGATGTCGCAGCGATGCCACGAAAGCAGAAGAACCCGTGACCACGCACTCAGAAACAGTGCCACCGGGCGTGCCGAGGATGCATGCGGGTTGCAAACACACAGGCAGGAGAAATGACGGATGCATTCCTTTGAGCAAAAGACCCATGCAGAGAAGAAAGTAGGGAGCATGGTAGGGAGCCTTGGCGGAGCTGTCGATTATTTATATTTCTGAGGGGTGCGCCGCTCACAGAAAAAAATGCACAGACGCGTTTCTTTGTTTTCACCCTCTGAGCTACGGCTGACACCGGCAGCGCGTACGTTGTCCCATCTTCCGCTGTTCTTCGCTAACTTCCCCACACTCCCAGCTTCACAAATTTCACGCGTACCTGGGGCAGGAGCCATCACGTCAGGCGAGCTGCTGCATTGCTGCATTGGCTACGCGCGCCATGCGTACTCCCAATCAGTCGGTGCAGTGCGCGTGCGTGCAGTCAGCGCAGTTTTTCTCTTGTCAGCTGTCACCGCACCCTTGGTTCTGCATGCTTCTTGACTTTCCCATAAGAATCACTTCTGGAAGGCCCGCTTGATTCCTGGGACGTGGAGGTGCACGAAGCTCCTGCCGGTGCAGTGATGGCAGTGCTTTGGTCATCGGTGAATGGTAAACGTTTTTCCGGTCCCCTGAAGTTCGAATTAACGAGCTTTTACAGGCATTAGAACAATCAAACCCCTCCGGTTATTTACTGTCGATAAATGCTATGAAGTTTGTCATCTATTCTTTTTTTTAGCACAACCCTGTTATAACAATTATTGGTTATAACAATGGTATTTCCGGGACAGTTGAATATTGTTTCAAGTGGGCTTGACTGTACTATGAAAGTTTTGATGGACACAAAAATCAACCCTTTCACTGCCGGGTTTTTTTTTACTCGCCACTGCACACTCCCTGCTGGTTTTTTTTTCATGTTAGTTTCCTGGAAATTTTATGCTAGTAATGCACTTGGATGCCCTGCAGGCCATTTTTATTCGGGATAATCTTATAGATATTAGTTGTACTGAATGAAATCTTCAAGCTGAAATCTCGCATAGTTTTTTTTTACATGAATATTATCGGGAGCGGCAGGGAGTGAGTTAAAAAGCCAAAAAGAGCTTACTCGGGATTAGCAGGGGGTGCGCAGGTGTAGTTGCCCGAGTTATCTCGCAAGGGGCAGTGAAAGGGTTAAGGAGCATACACTCTTTTCAATCATCACATCTTCACGGTACTTGCAATGACATTCTGTGCACTTTTGCATTCTTGCAAAATATTTTTGGAAACACTCTTTTGCACTCTTTCCAGTTATTTTTTTCAGAGCTTGGGAGCCTCATATTTAACTTGCAGTTGAATCTAGGAAACAGGAAATAATAACTCGGCCAGATAAGGTGTACAAAGTGGATAAGCTAGAAATTTAGCCTTTATAAATGATGCTGGCATTGTTCGCAGACACGTGGTCAGGGTGCAAGGTGATACCCCCATCTTCGTGCTCTTGTCTGCAGTTCTTGCAGCATTTTGATAGCTATTGGTCAGCAAATTGTTGTGCACCACTGAGCAGAAATAGTCTTTTATTCCACCACAGTTGCAGTTTTGGCGTGTTCTCTTTTGCCAACGAAAGTCACTACCATTTTCTTGCGAATACTGTGGGGACTGCTGCACTCTTTGGCGAATTTTCATAGTGAAAAATTCACAATGTTGACTGAATGATATTTTCCGGGTCAGAGTGCTAAATTCAGGTGTCATCACCTGTGACAATCTCAGAAACATGTCCAGAGTGGCGTGTGTTGAACTTCATAAGTTCTTCAGACCACTCAATGCAGATGCACCTTTGCTCATTTGTCATGTATGAGGCACACATTGGCATGAAACTTTCCTGACTAAAAGATGCCCATGCATGATTTTTGACTCTGTGCCATTTATCATTTGATATTTTTTGCATACAGTTTTTTTCTGCAGTAGCACTGTTTTTCATACTCACTGCAGTCACGGAGTTGCTCTGGTCTGTTATGTTTGGATTTACATTTGAACCTCGTTAAGGTAAAAAATCGTAATGTAGTTCGATATAGTCAAAATGCTTAATCTAAAAACTAGTGGGGGGCACTTAAGGTGTTAATGGATGATGCCCATATATACGGAAATGGTCATTCTCTGGTCATTCATAGATGCCTGGGAGTCTTCATAGTGCTCCTGGCACAATGGTGCAGTGGTTAAGCGATGTGCCACTGCCCGTTGATGGAAGGTGTCCTTACTAGTTAGGCTTGTGAGACCCAGGTTGCTCTTCCCGAGTAACCTCTCGTGACCAGTCATTAATTTAATTGCCACCTGCCACGATTGGCAGTTTTCACACAGTTCGGAGGACAAGTTATGATGAAGTCACAAGGTCTCCCCCCCTTGTCCCCCCTAGTTTGCCGCTTTGGAGATTTTTTGGCCACAGCTGACGACGACGCCAGCTTTTCTGCGACACAGGGCCCATAGCTCTATTGCATTAAAGATTTTGCAAAAAAACGCAAGCAGGAACAGTGCAGTTTAGCCAGTGAATGAGCGGCAACTCAGGCCCAATTCCCCTCATTGCTAATTCTGCAATCCATGGCCCCAATTCGGATTTGGAACTTGTCCACTTTGCTAATTAAGGCGATCTTTACTAAAGAAACGGGATGACTTTTGTTAAAAACCTAGCCCCAGGTTGGCTTCCCCGTGCAGCACACTGCCAGCAATGGCAGGCCAAGCGCCAGCTAGTGTGGCTTCCGTGCATATGGCCGTGTCACATACAAAACGGTATGCGACAACGAAAGCTATCGCTGTTTTCACCACCCTTGTGTCAGCAGGCACGAGTGCATGATGGTTACTGCAAGGCTACAGCCCTACAACCTCGATGCCGCTGCTTTCGAGGGACTTTCGATGGGCAAGAGAGGCGTAAATGCGAACTGATAGCGTGACTATGCACCCTCCATGCCGCTCTATCTTCCGTGGCGCTGTTGGCGACTGCGATAAAGGAACATCGGTACGTGATAAAAGTGCCACGAATACTTGCCGTACCACCATCAGTCACCTGTGTAGTGCGGCGAAGCCTTCCGCCTGCCATCTCAGCAGGCATCGCTTATCCGTTTTATAGCCAGCCGCATTCAATATATAAAGTAAAAATTGGTTGTGTTTGTTAAAAAATATTTAGGAAGAGTTTGATATGGCCAATAGTTCGTAATATCTGGGTTTATTATATCAAAGTTTGATAGCACAAAAAAAATTGCTGCTCAGCACATTCAAAGCTTTCCTTCTCATCTTGCCCTTCCTTATGCACTGAAGGCTCCGAGCTGTTGCTGGCACTGTAAGGTGCATGTGAATGTCCACCTTGTGACGACATTCACTGCAGTGCTGATATGTGCACAGATTTTAACGCGATAGCTTTAAGGGTCTCGTTCAGCGGCAACTTTGGTGTCGTCGGCGTGTCGAGAAAAGCAGGTGGCCCACTGGCCACCTTGGTTACGTGACCTTGTGACATCATCACAGCCTGCCCACCGTGGCAGGTGGCAGCCTGCCCATCGGATAGTGAGCAAGCTGCTCATCGCTGCCAAATTCAATGCTGTTGCCACCTGCCCACCGTGGCGCTGCACATGAACCTTACGTGACCTCAGGAAGAGTAACCTGGTTCTCACAAGCCCCATTGGTGGCTATGTTTGAAACAGCCTCCCTCCGGGGCAGTGGCGTAGCGCTTAACCACTGCACCACTGAGCCAGTAGTGGTGCAAGGACTGCTCACGATCTATGAATGTGATTGAGAGGGTTGTTACATCATCGACACTGTGTGACCACTTGTGGACCAGTTGTAAGGCACCGCCAGATTTGAAAATCAGAGGACCCCCAAAATTTGGATGTTGGCCCACCCCAAATATTCCAAAGGACCTCAAATTTTGGAAGTGGGCCCACCCCAAAAAAATGGATTAAGGTTGACTAACAGATTAGTGGGTGGATAAAGGTTGATTAGTGGGTCAGATTAGCAAATCTCATGTGGTAATCTAATGAAAGGTACTGGAACATTCTAGGTGATGACTTATGCATGCTACGTAAGGGAAGTGGAACCATTTCAACTGGAGTTTTGGTGGGAAACTCTCGAACATTAGACTTTCATTGTACAGGGTGTTCCGTCTGTCCCGGTTGTAAAAAATTCTTCTGTGCAAACTACTAGCCTCTTTGGGCTTGAGCACAGGCCACAGGGCAGCTTATGATAGTCTGCGTTTTTTGATAAATAATTTAACATCGGAACTTGCCTGGACTGCCTGGAATCAGTGAAAAACTGAAGTCTGCGCACAGAAGTTTCATCAAGGCGAGTGGGATAGCCGATTTGAGAGGCTGCGCCATCTGGTGAACTGCGAGGCATTCAGTATCCCTGCTCGGAGCTGGGGTAGGTCTCGCAATACCCCAGATCGTGCAGACTGTCAAATATGCTGCTTCGCTCACCAAGACGAAAATTCTCCGCGCAGACAACTGCAGTTTTTCGCTGATTCGAGACAATTCAGGCAAGTTCCGATGTTTAAATTATTTATTCAAAAACGTAGGCTATCATAAGCTACCCTATGGCCTGTGCTCAAACCCAAAGAGGCTAGTAGTTTGCGCAGGAGAATTTTTTACAACCCAGACAGATAAATAAGGAACACGAGCTGGCAACCTAAATGCCATCGCATTTTGTGCTTTAAGAATGCGATTAAAAAGGCCCCCAAGGTTTTAAGTGCGTTAGCACTTAAGCCCACACACTTAAAGGGGCCGCGAAACAATATCTCAATGCATTGTTTTTCCTGTTGATTGTATAGATGAGTTACAGCAATGCTATTAGCATTGGTCATACTGCGTAAAATCCGGTTTTTAATATTTTAATTAGCTCGCAAAAACAAATTCATAGCACTGATGGTATCACCACACAGTGGCGGCTTTCAGCAGTGGATGTGACATCATCGGGCATTAGCTTGATGATTGGACAAACGGTAAATATACTGCAAACTGTGTTAAATGAATATCGTTCTGCCATGTTTTTGGGTTTTGTATTAGATCAACAAAACCAGCTCGTTTGCCTTAATTTAAAGCACTTCAAAAGGAGCAAAAAAAAATGCCACCAGAGGCTCTGGCTATTGTTCTGCAACACAGGACTTTGCATCTCTCTGTACACATCTATAAAATAGGAAACAGCATTTAAGGCTACTCTCTAGGCATCTGAGAATGGCTTGGCAAAATTGACCTGATCGAGGCATTGTATTCTACAAGCGTTCGTATCGGTTCCAAGGAAGCACAGAAAGAAAAAAAGACATTCATTTCACATTTACCAGTGCGCATCGGCAGCTTGAGGAGTATCCCTGGGCGTGGCCACTAGATGGCACCACGTTCCAGTCATCAGCGTGCAGTGGCAGGGCATGGTACGCGATGGCAGTAGCGGCACGTGCTATGCTGAAAGTATCTCGCACTCGAGTTTCGATAAGTCAGGGAAGGCCATTGATCAATGTTCCCTTCTGCGCCATCGACGTGACAATGAAGCATCGCTGTGCCAGCTGGGCGACCACATGGTTGTAACCATAGAAATGAATCTGCCAGCCTTGGCAAGAATGAGTTACAGCGAACTGGCAACCATGATGTGCAAACCTCCGCAACGTGCTCAGATAGGCTGTTGCGATTGGTCCCCTCCCGATGTCGTCATTGGGAAAGTGAAATGGGAATGGGAAGCTCCGCCGAAATCGAGTTGACGGCAGCATTTTGTTTGCTTGTATTTTGAAATTTCTTCATTGAATAGCTCCCGTTCTATGCATCGATTCCTGCAATTGTTTTTGAGTCAGCATCTGTGTGACAAAGAATCCACCTGAAGTATAGCCAGCATCCCTTCAAGCAATGTTTTGCAGCCCCTTTAAGCCCGCACACTAAAGCCCGCACACTTAAGCTCGCACACTTAAGCCCGCACACTTTAAGGGGTTGTGGAAAGAAAATGAAGCTGCCTGGTTTTTAATTTTTGCTGCTTCCATAAACATTAGACATGCTGATTCCAAAATATTTCGACTCAATATTGATTCTGCATTTAATAAAGCCCGTTCGAAATCGCTGCCTTTTTATGCTCATGAAACGACCATGCTCCGCCGTCGGCTGGCACATGCACTACTCGACTACGTCATTTTAAGATTTTCAGAAACGTGGAGATATCTTCAACTTTCGTTTGCCCTAAAATAATAGCTTTATGAGAAATTCAGAAAGTGAAACAAAGTTTTTCAATTATTTGCACGCGTAATTGCACTCTGTTAAACTGCAGCGCGTGGTCATACATCAATCACTGACCTGGGACCAGTTTCGGTTTCGGTTCTGCTTCTCCATCCTCCTTGGCTTCAGTATCAGCGGCTTGACATAGCCTTGCTTACGTGAACCTATCTAGGTGGTGTTCCTTGACAGCGGTGGTTTGACTCAGAGAATCGAGCTGAGCAAAGTCAGCCCATCTCGACAACTCTGTTTACATGAACTCGATACGAACGAGTCAGCAATTGCGGCGCGCATCGGCTCCGCGCTTCTGTTCTTTGCTGCAGAAAAATATATTCCAGAAGCGTGTTAGGCATAATTTGCAGATGGGGCTGCGAGTCAACCCACCCCTTGCGATAGAGTTGAAGACTCGAGTCCACGACCGGGTTCGGAGGTTCACGGTCGGGGCTCCCGCAGGCAGAGGTGTCGCGGGCTCTCGGCATGACTGCTACTTGCCGGGCGCGCGACGTGCCATTGCGAGCGGCATAAACGACTGACAGCAGCTCGCCGCCTGCGCCCAACCGATGTCAATGACAGGCCGCACGCGGTTGCGTCGCACTGACAAGGGGCAGAATGCGAGTGCGCAGAGCGCCAGCGTCATAATGACGTGGGGGCGCGTTTCTCGGGGCCAGCCTGGATGCCGGCCGCCGGCGTCAGAAAAACACGCTAGTATTTTTGTTCACGCTCATAACAAGCACTGGAATAGATGAATGCCAAAAATGAATCATTTTTGAGGATCGTTGGCTGATGCCGAGTTGCTGGCAGTATTTAATTCGGTGATACAAGCAAATTTCATCCCATGACCGCTTTATTCACTGCCTGGTCGCCGCTCGCATAGCTGGCATTTCCTAGCTCCGCTGGCGTCGCGGAAATCGAGCATGTCTTTATTTTATTATGGGACAGGTTCACAGTTAAAGGGGTGACCTTTTACAGCACTGACCAGTTCCGAAGCTCCCTCAGCTGCGGTATCGATAGTATCGATGCAAA
The DNA here is from genome assembly GCF_055824585.1 of Amblyomma mixtum. Taxonomy (NCBI): domain Eukaryota; kingdom Metazoa; phylum Arthropoda; class Arachnida; order Ixodida; family Ixodidae; genus Amblyomma; species Amblyomma mixtum. The sequence goes on along the minus strand of NC_143014.1, from coordinate 257,061,762 downwards.
ACCAGGTAGGCTTAGCGACGACCAGGGCCGCCGGCAGGCCTCGCAGTTCATCGCCCGGCGCGTCTGCAGGCAGCGTCGTTGCCGAAAGGTTGGCATGCTGCCACTGCTCGAATATAACAGGCAGCCTTTCTGATAGCATGGCTGTTTTGTCTTTTCTGGTGCGAATGTGAAATACAGTGATTCTGCAGGCCGGCCGGCAAGCTTGGATCCCGTCCGCTGTCATCATAAAAATGAGCAAAAGATTTTTATTCACGTAAATAATAAACTGTGGGAGCAAGAAGTGTTGAAAATAGATCATTTTTGAGGATCGTTGAATAATGCTGAGTTGCTGGTAGAAGCAGCAACTGTAATACGAGCAAATTTCTTGCCACAGCCGCCGCTCAGCTGCCGCTGCCCGGCCGTTGCGGTCCGGCTTGCGTGCCTGGCATCCGCTATATAGCTCCGCTGCCGAGCACACCGCAATAATGACCATATTTTTGTTGTGAGACGATGCTGTTGACAGTAAAGCGATGCCAAAAGCAGGCATTTTATTATAACCCAGGCTACTTCCGAAGCGCTGTCCACCGTGGCTTCGATGTGTGAAACAGGCCTAGCGACGACCAGGGCAGCCAGAGAGCAGTGCAGTTCGTCGCCCGGCGCACCCGCGTCCAGCGCCGTTGCCGAAAGCGCGCTACGTGGGCAGGCATGCTTTGTCGCCGCCCAAGTACAGCCCGCAGTCTTTCTGATAACATCGCTATTTTCTCTTTTCTGGTGCGAACTTCAGTAGCCAAGCAGCGTGCAGGCGCTGGTGTGCGGTGGCAAAGTGTTACACCGGATGTGGGCCGGGCATGAGTCTAGCGGCGCAAAGATGCTTGCCGCTCCGTGTCCCTGCTTGCTATAGGCGGCAGTTCGCAAGTGGCGACTGGTGTGGCGCGCCGGCCAAGTTTTCGCACATGTGTCAGCTTGACAGCTAGCAGACACCATTCTGAGCAGATGACGGTGCCACATTCGAGTCAATATGCGTGTTGTAACCTCGGTCAACTATGGCTAAACAGGCCTCGCTAAGCTGCCATGTTGTGTTGACGACAGAAGCCTCTGATTGGCTTCTTAAAATGACGTTTGCGGTGAGTTGAGGGGGGCGTGCGCTGGGAAACCGAAATTTAGTTTTTTTTCGCTATTCAATCAACCCAGACGATGAAATGAACCAAGGTATACTATAGAATGAAGGGTCAGAATTCCAAATACACACGTCGTTCAAAATTTTCGGAAAACATTTCACGACCCCTTTAAGCCCGAACACTTAAGCCCGAACACTTAAGCCCGAACACTTAAGCCCGAACACTTAAGCCCGAACACTTAAGCCCGAACACTTAAGCCCGAACACTTAAGCCCGAACACTTAAGCCCGCACACTTAAGCCCGCACACTTAAGCCCGCACACTTAAGCCCGCACTTGTTGATTTCGCTGTTGTCTGTCTGAAGCAAGGAGGTTATACTAAAACTTCTGGAGTGGAGGGGGCACTCGAAAAGTGAAGCCGGCACTCACTGACGTTGCGCCATGTTGCCAGGGGCAGAAAACAGCAAGAACGTGTAGCGTCCGCCGTGTAGCTTAGTGGCACCGTGGTGTTTTGTTGCGGTTGTGCTAGTGCACTTTATCTCTGTTGTTCCCCATATTGCAGGAATTGTAGCTGCAAAAGTTGCTACTAGAACACAATGTGAAGATTGTGTGGCAGCACTGCATTCTAGTGAGCTGACCAGCCTCATTCGTGCAAAGAGCCGTGGTGGGCTTATAGCAACATCCAAGGATGTCTTGGAGTCGATCAAAATTTTTGTATGGGCTAGTCGGTGGTTCATCTTAAGGAAGGTAATAGCAGCGCAAAAAAAAAAAACGCGGACACAAGAGAGACACAACCAACAGGACTGGCGTTGAACTAACGACTGAAATCTTATTGAAAACGGCAGAGCTTTAAATACAAACAGGCCATCACAATTACAAGAAAATAATGACTCGCCATAAGATTACATAATGCCAGCATCAAAACCACTCCAATGGATATCACACACCCGATAATCACGAGAAGGCATGTGCAACTTGGAATCGTGATGGCCTGTTTGTATTTAAAGCTCTGCCGTTTTCAATAAGATTTCAGTCGTTAGTTCAACGCCAGTCCTGTTGGTTGTGTCTCTCTTGTGTCCCCGTTTTTTTTTTTTGAACTGCTATTACCTTCCTTAAGATGTCTTGCAGATCTACGAGGCTGCTGAAAAGGGACTCGGAGTGCTGCAAGTTCAGTACAAAGACTTGAGGCTGCTGCATGCACAATGCGAACACCTTGTAGTGGAGATTCTGAGAACAATTATTGAGAGGGCTTCATTTGCACAACTTTAACCTCACCTGTTGGACTGCGACCCATTAGACAACCATATTTACAACTTATCCAAGAAAATTGCACAACTCCATTTGAAGATCCGAATTCATCGCATTGCTAAGGAGATGAACCGAGGAAACTGCAAAGAAAAGGTGCGCACTCTCTTGTACAGACTTTGTCTTTAAGAATCAGGACTTTGGTGTATATATGCGTTACTCAATGCAGTATACATACGCCAGATTTAGATGGCCAGCATTGCTGTCCTTGAGAGTGCTCTTTAGGTGTCACTTTTTGTTTCCGTAAGTGCTGTTTTCATGTTTGCCTTTCTATCTTAATTTGCCGTGGAACCCTTTAATAAAATGAATAAACCCTGATTAAATGAAAGTAAAGCACGGTTTTCTTGTTCATGTTTAAACAACCTTTGCACTTAAATTGAAACACATACTGCATACACAGCTTTATGGCACCATGAAGCAGTTCTAGTGGTATTCATAAATTAAACTGTAAGGCCATATGGTGCCATTATTACTGGTGATCTGGGCTATGTGCGGCAGATCTTAATTCAGGCGGCAATGACAGTCTGCTGGACCATTGCAGCGTCTCTCGTTTCTTTCCGCATGTTTTTATATTCGAGAACCCTACCATTCATTACAAAACTGTAAACGCTAATTTTATCGTCCTTCCCGTAAAGAGTACATTTGTCAGTAAATTTTTCTTCCTATCACTGCTAATGTTTAATTGCATGATTAGCTGAAACGGCACGCTTTACGCGATTTATTGAGAAAATTATCAGCTTTCCAAGGCAGCAACACTGTCTGAAGAAATTGGCTACCAGAGCCTTTCAGGCAAATTTGCGCGGAAATCGGGGAGATTATACAAGTGAATTTAGTGCCCTTAGAAGCAACATTCCTACCATAAGATGTTTCCCACTTAATCTTGCGGATGAAGCGAAAAAAAATTCGCAAAATTAGTCGTTCTCTGCTGGCGCCCATTTCACCACGGCCTCTTTCTGCCCCTGGCAAGATGGCCGCCAGTCGGTATGGCTGGCTTCACCTGTTTCTGCATGCATGCATAGGGGGCCTCCACTCCAGAAGTTGTTTTTATTATAACCTCCTTGGTCTGAAGCCTGTGGCAGGTGGCAACCTGCCCATCAGGTTGTGGGCAGCCTGCAGGCAGGCTTTATGGCCAGCTGTGGAAAGTGGATTAGCGCTTAAGTCTGCACTCAATGATTTCGGTGGTGTTTGTCTGCAGCCTGCTTGACCTTGAGCAACCTAGGTTGCCCCCTAGGTGCAAGGTGGGCTACTTAGCTCACATGACCCTGTGATGTCAGCACAACCTGCCCACCAGATTGTGAGCAAACTGCCTACCGTGGCAGGCCGCAATTAATTTATGATTGGTTGCGAGAGGTTATTCGGGAAGACAAAACCTTGCAAGCACCAACGGTGGCAACCACTGCATGGCAATGGCGCTTCGTTTAACCACTGCATCACTGCACCAGGAGTGTTGTGAGGACTCCCAGTAATCTATGAATGTAAAATAGAGAACTTTGCAAACCAGTACTTGCACCAAAACTGAAACAGAAGTGAAAACTGAAGTGCTAGCATGCCTAATTCGCATTTGTTGAACCACGCTAAATCATCCATAATTTTTTTTTGTGTTTTATGTGTGCTCACTTTTGAAGGACTTTTAATTTTGTATGATGCATGTTCACTCACTAATATTTTGTATTTTGTGTGTGTTATTATTAAAATATTTGGTATGAGGGTTTGCAGTGTATTTACTAAATATCTTCGCCTTTCTTTCTTTTTCATTTGGTTTAATGAATTGAAACACGTTTGCTCTCTCCAGCCATTTGCAGTGCGATTGTAATAATGATTTTAATACCAGTTATTTTTATTGCAGGTCAGAATAAGCTACATTGATGTGCTGGCTCCAAAGGAAGTGAGGATGCAGGAGTTATCAAGCCGGTACTACTTTCGCTGCTCTTGTGAGAGGTGCTGCGACAAGGTATGTTCTCTACTCACTGCATTGCGTTCTCAAGGTCAGTATTTTAGCTCATGTGCCCTTAATTCTCAAAGTAATCATGATGTGCCACATGGAATTGAAGCTCCTCCTTTCTCTCTTGCTTGTCCTCTTATGCTCTGAGTGCAAGTCCATGGGTAGCCTTTGGCCCTCCAGCTCCTCCTCTGTGCTTTCTGTTCCTGAGAAATCACTTTCTTTTGACTGTTTGTGTGCCTGCTTCGTTGCTAGTAGCTACTACATGGAGTGGTGCACTAACATGGTTCATTAGAAAGGCCTCAGCGACTGCGGCCAGTCCTGCTATGTGTGAAGCATGCAGCCAGTGCAGCAGCGTGCGTTTGTCTTTTTGCTTTCTTATCAAGAGCACTTGTTTCTTACTACTCTGAAATGTGGTAGTACTACCATATACCATTCTGTAAATCTGACCTGAAGGAAGCTGTTGGGCCATGTTTTAGATGCCCACTTTGGCCAATGTATGAAAGAGATGGTTTGTTGTGATCTGACAGGCGAGCTGGTCACTAAATGTAACTTTCTGCTTCACAAATACTATGTAGTCGACATTTCATGTGAGGAAGTAGGTGGTGATTGCAAAAAGGTGCAGTACATTCATTGTCACTAATAAGCATGATGCAGTCAAAATATGTGTAAAGAGATCACTCCCAAGAAATTATACAAAGCTATGTGCAAGGCTGCTTTATTGACAAGTGGAAAGTGATTCTTGTGCGAAATAATTGTTTCCACCACTGAAATGTTTGAATCATAAATGAAGCTTAAGCAGACAATACATTGACCTTGAAAACATGCATGATTTTTTTTTGACTACCCAGGAATGTATGCACTTTGTCAAGCACATGACTCCATCATTTGACAGTACTGGTAGTGAAAGCTCGTTAATTCGACCCCCGTTAATTCGGAAAATCGGATAATTCGACGCGCACGCGAGGTCCCTACAATTATACATAGGAGTCTATGGGGCGGAACCCTCGTTAATTCGAACGAATTTTGCCGTGCGTCGGTTAATTCGACTTCATTCCGCAGGCTGCCAAGCTGGTGTGCCGAGAGCAAAAAGAAAAAACACTGCCACGAGCGGCGCTACTGTACGGTTGATAGGCCATCCGTATGGTCATCGTCGTCAGCAGCGAGGGCGAGGGAAGCGAGGTTAGCGGCGGCCGAAGCGACTGGCGTCTTTTTTTGGTGCTTTGTTGTGTCTCAGCAGTCGTGTTGGTGTCGTCCGCTCAACCCTATCGAGTATCGACAGCAAGTCTCGTTTTGGCGTGTGTCGTCGTTTCCACGTGTTCTTGCTGCTACGATCGCGGTTATTTAACCATAAGGCGGCGCCTTTTTTGGTAAATGCGCGCTTTGTCAGCTTGTTTACTGCGCTGCTTGTTGTTGCTGTTTTGTTGCGACTGAGAGAAGGGTGAAAGGAAATTGCACCGTCCTGCCTACTGGCTCAGCCGAGCCACCACCGCTGCCGCGCGCAGACAGAGGAGAGTTAAAAGATAAAGAGAAAAGATGAAGAGAAAAGATGAAGAGAAAAGATGAAGAGAAAAGATGAAGAGAAAAGATGAAGAGAAAAGATGAAGAGAAAAGATGAAGAGAAAAGATGAAGAGAAAAGATGAAGAGAAAAGATGAAGAGAAAAGATGAAGAGAAAAGATGAAGAGAAAAGATGAAGAGAAAAGATGAAGAGAAAAGATAAAGAGAAACAGTGGTGGAACTGCTGTGCCAATTGCGCCAAACTGCGCCAAATGGGAAATCCTGCTACATGCTGCTACAAAATCGGTTTTTTGCCTACTTTTGCGCCACGCCTGCGCCGAAATATCTCTGAATAACTCCAATAACTCTGCCGAGAACGAAACCGAAACTCATTTCCGTGAAACCAAAACTGATGTCTGCCGGCAACACTTCCGGCAACGCATCTGCCGGCAGCCACATCGCCATCGCTGCTTTGCAACCGAACACAACCATAGAGTTTCTTACTACTACCTAGAGGGAAAGCTGGCGGCGCTGCACTTCAGCCAACATGGACGCTCAAAGCATCATGGGGCGGTGAGCTACTTGTTGCGGCACAGTCGTAGTTTTTCGGGAACACAGAGTGGCAGTACTAAGGCATTTCATTCCCAAAACGTAGTTCGTGTGTGCGCAGACGACTTTCGCGCGAACGCAGTGTGCAAAAGCCATAGTAGTGAAGACGCGACGACACACGACGCCAATAAAAGGTTTTACTCTTCCGAAATGCCATTAAAAAACCTCTTAAAGTATCTAAACAACAACATTTTTTTTGAAAACATATTTACTTTTAAAAGTGCGCCTGTTAATTATGAAATATTAGTTTTTTTAGTGTTCATCACTTGGCCAATAGGAAAGCTAGTCATCTCATATTTTGGGCAAACTTTGCACTTAAATGCTTTTCTGCTCGTTTGTTGCAATCATTAGACAAGATATTGAATGTTAGGACGTTTGTAGCTATCAAACAGCTTTATTTTTTTATTTTTTGGCCAAAAGTTACAGTTCCGCAACAAGTAGCTCACCGCCCCATGATGCTTTGAGCGCCCATGGTGGCTGAGGTGGTCACGTGGGGTCTCCATGCAAACTCCCATAGACGGCTTGCCAGCTTTCCCTCTAGGTAATAGTAAGAAACTCTATGGAACACAACCGAAGGTGAACAAAGGGACCACTGTCAGCGCACTGCCTGTGTGAATGGACACTTCACGTCTTCGATGTCTTTGTCAAAGCTGAAAGGCAACAAAACTTATGACTAACTTATATCGGGCAGAAAATCCAGCTGCCATTCCTGTGACACAAGGATTAATCAGAGCGGTGAAAGGGTCGCGGAAGCGTCAGCTGCAACGGTTGGAGGCGGATGCAGGAGAAGAGACCCGTGCAAAACAAGCGAAACAAGACTGTGATGTACAGGACAAAGACACCCAGAAGAGAGGTCAGAATGAAGAGAAGGTACAAGGAGAGATCAGACTGGCCAGGAATATGATCACCAATGCTGAGCTGCTTTTCACAAAAGGTGTCAAGTCTAAACATTTTGCAGTCGTTGAGAGTGGACAAGCCCTTCTGAAGAATGGACAGGAAAAGCTCGCAGCGGCACTGTCTAAGCTGGAGTGATCAAGAAAAGGGAAGAAATAGTACCTGAAAGTTTGTTTTATGAACGGTATCATTTTTTATAGTTCTGTTGAGCATCTCGTTATGTCGCTCTTCTGAATAAAAACGGCAGTGTTTTTAGGAGAACCTCCTGTTTTGTTTATTTTCGGCTATATTTAAGGAACCAAGCACTTTAAGCTGCATTTGGGATTGAAGCTTGCTCTTGCATGGCTGTGGTTGCTAAAAACGTCTGAGCAAATGCCTGTTCCAGAAATACAACAAAGCTTCTTTATTTAAAATAACGTTTTTTGGCATGAAATTTTGGTACGAAGCTTTTTTTTTTTGTGCTACAAAAGCTCGAATTCTGCTACAAAATGCCATTTTTCCTGCTACAAAACTTAAAATTGCTGCTACAAACTGCGATTTCTTCTGCTACAAAAGCTGCTACAAGAAGCCAGTTGCCAGTTCCACCACTGAGAGAAAAGATAAAGAGAAAAGATAAAGAGAAAAGATAAAGAGAAAAGATAAAGAGAAAAGATAAAGAGAAAAGATAAAGAGAAAAGATAAAGAGAAAAGATAAGACCCGGTCCCAGCAACAACCACGCGTCCAGTCCACCAAAGGGGATGCTGGCTGCAAAAACAGATAAGCGGCGGAAGCCGCGCTCGCTTCACCTTCTCCCCGCGCTGCTTTTGAGTGGGTACCGCGCAGTGCCTGCGTGCCTCGCCTTTGTGTCCTGTCAGCTGACTGAGGATGAAGTAATAGACCTCTCCCTGCCTACATCATCAGAGCATGTGTTTCTGGTCCGATGGGCAAAACATGCGCCGTACCGTACCGAGGAGGCTCACACCAGGAGAAGAAAGGCTGCGAGGCGTTTCGAATCGGGTAACAAAGGTGGTGGGGGAGCGCTCAGCACCAGAAAAACCGGTTCAGAACCGAAAGTCGATGATTTTGCCCATCGGGGCACACCTTTTTGATGTCACACTCGAGGAGAGGTCTATTGAAGCGACAGGCGCTGACAACGACGATTCGTCGGAAGGTGACGATTGTGAGCAGTTGTCCCAAATGCCGAAGTGCACGGTGAAAGAAGCCGCAGAAGCCTTGTCCATGCGGGAGGACTTCTGTGAACAAATCCCTGACGGTGCGTGTGCCGCGGAGCACCTGGCAGCTGTTAGAGCTATCGTAGTCGCTCAAATTCGCTCGAAAAAGCAGACGGTGATAACAGATTTCTTTGCCAAATAAAGGTACGTCCTGTTGCGGCAAACATTGTATTTTGTTGTTCATTCGATAATTCGACATTAGGATAATTCGACCATTTTTCGCGGTCCCGTCAGTGTCGAATTAACGAGCTTTTGCTGGTCGGGTAGTGTGGCGGGAAATACATGCCTCTCTGGTATCTTGTGCGTGTTCATGGTCATCTCCGCAAGCAGCAGGGTTGCAGCTTATTAGGTTTAGGTTATTGAGCTGATTAGCACAACCCGTTTTCCTTCCCTGTAGTTTTATGTTCTTTAGATCTGTCTGCTACTGTCTGTAGCTATCTGTGTCAATTATTCAAACCAAGACTTCATGTTTGCCACAGTATAACATTTTTTTTTTTCTTTCATTCATTTCCTATTCACAATTGAATAATGCCTTGTTCCAGGAAGAAGTAAGTGAAACAAACACTTTCTGTGTCTGATTGCTTTTTTATCATTTTTTTCTTCTTTTGCTTGTGATCTAAATGAATTGGAACTGGAGTGGGAATTTGTTTTTAAGGTGCTGTTCAGAGGAGTGGTCTCAGAGTGCTGTTTATGTATGGTTTTTAAAAGGTAACAGTATTGGGCAGTGTTTTCATTGTTAACTTGTGACTAAAAGAAGCCTAGTACATAGGGGAGTTCTAAATATATTTAGATGGGTTATGGTTTATGGGGGTTTAATGTCCCAAAGCAACTCAGGCTATCAGGAACACCATGGTGAAGGGCTCCGGAAATTTCGCCCACCTGGGGTTCTTTAAAGTGCACGGGCATCGCCCAGTACACGGGCCTCTGGAATTTCGCCTCCATTGAAATTCGACTGACGTGGCCGGGAATCGTAAATATATTTAGCGTAACAGTAATTGTTCTTGAAAAAACAAAACAAAAACCCTTCTACCATTGTTTTGCATAACCTTCTAGATTCTAAGTACATCTGCTTCTCCTCACTGCTGACATAGAAGCAAGAAAATACATGCTCAGACATAGGCTGGGGGCTGTGAATTGCATTTTTGAGGTCACAGACTGAAGGAAGCTTGCAGCCTTTAACCCTTTCAGGTGCTACGCAAACGACTGCTTACACTGCGAATTTGCAAGTTTTTCTGGGAGTGTGATACAGCTAACAGTGATTTCTTTGTTTGATATGAATTTAGTGCTCTTCTTATTGCAACTGGTGTGCTTTTTCATGTTTGCCAGGGGGAGCAGTGCATAATATTTCTGAACACAGTGAGCTTGGTAGCATGTCCATCGACATACTTATGTAGACAGGTTTTGTCACTCATAATATACTAATTTATTTCTGTGTTTCTAGTGTCATGTGCACCTTTTGAAAAAAATATGATCCCCTCAAGTACTCATTTGACAAATCAGACCCTGATACTTGGTGTTTCTATTTCCAGCTATTGTAACACTTTGGATGAAATGTTGTACATGCCTTTAAAAAAATAAGCATTGACATTTTGGATTTCAGACCTTGAGGTCTGCATGAACTATTTAGATGAAAAAAAAAAATTCTGGAGAAATGGCAAGTACTAGCACCTGAAAGTGTTAACAAAGAGGTTGTTTTCGATTATGTAGCAAGCAGTTCTGTGCATAGGTTTATTACTGATGTTTATGCTAGCACTTACTACTCTGGCACTTACTGCGTTAGCCATTATGCATGAGCTCATTCATTGTTACTGGTCATGTACATGTACACTGCGTGCAGCCTCCCAGAGTTAGATGCTAGCTTCAGTCAGTACTTGGAGAAAGCAACACTTGGACATTTGCATGCAAGGGGCTTTTGCACTGGTAAACGAGACGTGGTGCAGGGGTCTATGGAGCTTCCAGTTCTCTACTTCTTGTCACATCTTGAATTGGCCCTGCTGACATCCTCTTTGGTAGTGCTCAGTCTTCGACTGGGTTGGGGTCAGGCACTAGCATTAGAGCTGCTGCTGTATCATGGTCACATTTCTCAGCTGCTAAGGAAACCTAGAACAGATACCCCAGTTTTCTGCCTCCTTTTGTATTCATAGGTGTCTTTGCAGAAGTATGCACCATAGGGCTGTTTGTTTAACGGTCTAGTTTCAAGATTTCAATACCTAGGCCTGAACCATACTTGCAGCTTCTGATGCTGTCACATTGGTAGTATCGTGAAGCAGTCTGCCAACTGATTTTGTTATTCTTTGCTCTGTTAAATATCTCTTATAGAATTCATGAAGTATAAGTTACATCGGCAAGCTTAGCGCGCTTTGTTTTGGTATTTCAAATTTACTAGCTTCAGCTACTCTGCTTTCGTGTGCATGCTGTGCCGAGATTAGTGTGTAGAGTAGGCTTGTGCAAATAGTGGCTTTTCGTTAGAAGTGAATTCGAAGCGAATAATATTTTTTTTGAATAATTTTGAACTGAATATTTTGAGTACTTCTAGCACTCAAAAAAGTCTGAACGGCACACAGTAGGCATTTTCAAAGTCATGTATTTTTCTAACACACAAGGCCATTACATGAAAGAAAGACGGACTGCATTGAAGCTTTGCTGCACTCATTGACGATATGTCGACCTGTTGTAAAAATATGCATAGGAAATTAGGGGGATGAGACCTACATGTGGCGCCAACCTAATTGTGAGGTGTGGACCTATTTGTGAGATCTGTGACTGTTGGTCTTGGCAGTTGCCTTGTTGCGCGGCGGTTGCTTTTAATGGTGATTCGTGGGCACCTGTGTGGCATATGTGTCGTGCGCCCAGTGCCACCCCGCGTCAGACTTCGGAAAGAGGCACCCATCACCATGTGTCTCGTGCTGGCTTCGTTTCATGCTCATGCCATCGCGCTTGATTAGCGAATTTCGCGCAGAGAAGAGCGGCTGCGACAGCTGCACTCAGCTCAGACTTGTCCCCTAGAAGTCACATGAGCTGCTGTGCCAGTTCTGGCCCGTGTGCGTCACGGGTAGTGCAGGGGCTGCCACCTGCCAGGTACAGTTCTGGGCGCTGTTCTTGCGTCTGCTCGCGTCTGCTGTTGTGTGCACGTGCAGACTGGCTCTGGCATAGACGAGGGCACGCACATCTAGGAAGTGTCCAGAGGTTGAATCTAATCCACACGAAGCTAGCATCACAGAGCCATGATTGTCTTGATATGAATATCTCAATATTTCGAGTACCAAATATTCAGATCAAATTGGATAGGAAATACTTCACTGGTTGACCCAATATTTGAGAGTGCACTAGACCTGTGTGAACATTCGATGTAAAGTCAGAGGAAGTGGGAACTACCTTTCATGTTTACATTTCTGTCTGACTTACTACGACCCTTTTTTCTTCAAAAATCTCTTGTTGCAAAAGCGGCAATGTACTTCTGTTGCTAACTTTGTTCTTTGTCCTTATATTCCTTTTATATTCTGAACTTCTTTGTAGGTGCATTTGAGTTGTCGGAAGGCCTGAGGAGCCCCCCTAAATCATTCACTGGAATTTACTTGCTGCTGTTGTACCCTTCGGTATCGGGTACGCAAAAACAGAAAGTAGTTCAGAACTGTGTTTAGTATTGGCACAGTCTGGTCATCATATGAAGGAAACTGAAAAAAGACGTGCCTCTTTACACTACACGTCTGACCTTGGAACCCAAACTAACTCTCAAGTTTACTAGCATGAATTACTTTGCTACATGCATGACTTGCTGAAAGTTCTTGAACATTTGTCCATTTGAAGAAGTTAAGAATACAGTAGAATTTTTTTGTTAGGTTTTCCAAGATATGCTGAGGAAAGTAGAAACACAATTATGCGTCCCCAATTCATGCAACGACCCACATTTTTCAACGAATTGGCGTGGGCCCGGCAAAACTCTAGTAGGGATAATGTATTAAAAACCTGATTATATAACGAAAAAATATGCACGCCCCGCTTTGTACGACGGCTGGTGGGAACAGTCCAGATTGAGATACTCTGGCGGAGCAATTTATTGGCAGACGTGACGTCAGCAAAGTTGGTTCCAGATCGGAATCGAGACAGAAACGTATGCGCAACGATGCGAGCGAGCGCGCGACGGTCTGTAATCCCGGTCCTGCTGACGGCTTGGACTCGAACTCCGTGTGGGTGACCCGCGGTCGTCGGTGCGAGACTGCTCACCTGGCCAGTTTTTCCGAGTGCTTCGCTGACGAAAGCGTTAGGGAAATGAATTGTGCGTTCATACCAGCATGAACTTATTGCACAGGTGGTAACACATGTAGACATTTCTGCGACCATTGGCATCTAGTTTCAAAGCGCTTTCAGTGCGGGCACGTTAGGCCTAGCGACGCCGAGCGAGCGGCACATTCACGTTGCAGGCGATAATCGTGTTTTATTGAAGTGAAAGCTTCACTACAGGACCTCGTGCTTTGATTGCTGGCTGCCTAGTTTTTACCTTCAAATGACGTCGAGCTTCGAAAGCCAAAGAAAGGCGCATAACTGGCCCCTGGGACAGTGGACACCTTAGTCACAGTTTAAGCTACGAAACCAATGGAGCGGGAGCTTGGAAAGCAAAGGAAGGGTGCATAACTGCCCTCTTGATGCAGTGGGCACCTCAGTTGTGCTTTAAGCTACGTGGCAGTAGTGACAGATGTGCGCTGCATGTGTTGGCATGGACAACGTTGTGCCAGAAACGCGGCGCTGAAGCCATAGGCCGTCGGCGTTTACAGCATTTTACACTCCGTTGATTTTTAGGAAAGGAAGTGCGCATAACTGGTTCTCTTGGTCGGTGGATGCCTGAATCGCTTATAGGTACGTGGGGTGGTGAGAGAGAGACGTGGGCTGCATGCATTAGCACTGACAACATTGTGGTAGACACTCAGTACTGCTGCAATAGGCTGCATCGTTCATTGGGTGAGCAAACTCTCGCGATCAACCATTAACTGCCAGGGTGACAGGGTGGGTGCGCTGCCTCTGCAGTGTCCGGAACACACTTGGCGTTACAGACGCCAAGCCGCTTATAGCTGCCGGATACGCCATAGCTTTCGCTTTTTAACCAGGTTAAGCAGTAGTTGAACCACAACTAATTTTTTTGTTGCGTAAGCAATACTACGCCAGATCTAACCGCTCATCACATGGTCCGTGGACCCCCCCCCCTGCTCCTCGAGGAGCCGCCGCCGCGCCTAACAGATGGTGTGACGTCAGCCTCTCCATTGCCATGGCGACGCGTGATGTCAGCTTGCTCTCTCCACCTCAGCCAGGAGCAGCCGGTCGTGCCGCGCTCTTCGAGGAGTCTCGCCATGGAAGGCACCGACGAAGAGGGTATCTCTGAATCTAGTTGCTCTACTGCTTCTGAACAGTTTAACTCTAAGGCGACAGCCAAGAGAGCTAGGAAGAATGCAAGAAAGATTACAACGTGCCCAAGAGATGGGAGAACAACGAGAAGAATGACTGCGGAAACGACGAGAAGCCGAAGCAGCTAAACGAGCTGTATCGAGTTCAGAAGCTGAGATTAGGCAAGCTAAACGGAATGAAGCCAAGCGGATGTGACCAAGCATAACATTGTATTGCTTTTGCAACCAACCAGGTTTAACCAGAGCTAAACCACACCAATTTTTTCTTTTGTGAAGCAAATTTCTAGTACAGACATAGCTGCCTGCTGCTGCGGAGTGACAGCGGTTCTAGAAGAAAGCCGGCGGCTGTGTGTGGTCTCAGAGCTAATTCTCGCAGAATGAAAACAAGCGCTTTTATAACGTGCGGAAAAAGAACTTTAGTCACAGTAGCGGACGCATTTATTACACAAATGCGTCAGTTGTGCGAGGTTTTAGGCTATACAACACCTGGATTATACGATAGTTTCACGCGGTCTCCTCAAAGTCATTTAATCGAGGTTCTCTTGTATTACCTTGGGAAACTTGTGATCCAAGATTTTCAGTAGACTCAAGAATTCAGTACAAAGGCACTTATTGCCACTTTCACCTCCTATAAAGGCTGGTTAGTGCTTGTTGGCACAAGATCTGAAGAGCTTTTTTGATGCTTGTGTACTTCTATCCACACTGAAAGAAACTTCATAAATAACCAATCCAATGATGGCGAGGCCAAAAGTAGCCTGAACATCTTCAGTCTCATCTTCATTTTCGGATGCTTTGACCCATTGCCCTTATGTACCACAGAGAAGCCGCCCTGGCAGCTGACTGCCGCAGGGCTTCTTTTCATCTTGCGTGTCCTTAGGCTTGGCCCGTTTGTACATTAGTGCACCGTCACTATTTGAGGTTGCATCACCCCATTGCACTGGCATTGCCCAGTGCACTGATGCACTACAAAGCAGCCGCCGTGGCAGCCTACAGCCGTTGCGTTTCTGTTCATGTCACATGCACCCAGGCTTGGCCTGCTTATATGTTAACACAGCTATTGTTGGTCGCTAAAGGTATCACACAGTCAGCATTTGGCAACATACTTTTCGGGATATGTTATATGGGAATGTATTAACCAAAAGAACCATTAATACTAAAGTTTGGGTTAATTAATTGTCCATTATAAAGAACAGCACACCAGAAAATGCTGTTTCTTGAGGCGCTGTTCTGCATTACAACTAGAAGAAAAACAGTAACCCTACTTGACATTTTAGGGCGGTGTCATTGGCAGCGGCGACAGCATGAGAGAAAAATCCTCGGACAAGCAACCTAGGCCATGTGACCTTGTGATCTCATCACAACCTGCCCACCAGGTTGTGAGTAAACTGTCCACCGGGGCAGGTGGACAGTTTACATTAATGATTGGTCAAGAGGTGTTGCTCATCTGGGGTCTGACAAGCCCCACTGATGACTTTGTTTGAAACAGCCACCTGCGGGGGCAGTGCCGCATCGCTTAAACGCTGCACCACTGCACCAGGAGTGGTATGAGGACTCCCAGCAATCTGTGAATGTAATGTACAGATTGGCCAATTCCCCATACATGGGCATTAACCCATTAACACTACCGCATCATACTCTTAAGGCGGAGCTTAAACATCCCCTCTAGTTTTTATTTCTTATGATTTTGAACATATGAACTGGGGACAAGCAGTGAGGTTCTATTTTATTTCCAATGCAATGTCTATGTGGTGGTCATTAGCACAGCTTTGATGCAATGATTGAATCCCACATGTTATGACAGGCTCATTGCATGAACAAGTTTCATGCAATCCTGGAAGCCTGGAACCCAAAAAACTCCAGGCCGTGTCCACAGGATAGGATTATCCTCTGCATGACGGCAGTCTGTATTCTCTCGTTTTTCTGTACCATGTTTGACTAAAAGCAATCATTGCACTGTATGTGCACATGGCACCAAAATTTAAGATGTACTGTGGGCCTTAAGTTGTGAAATGTCTGATCACTACCCAGGTACCTGAGTGTGTAACGGAGATGTCTTCTAGACTTACCGCCACTGTGAAGGAAAAGATGAAGGAGCTCGAAAGAAATGGTGAGGGCTGACTATTATACCTTTTGACTTCTTTCATTTATTATGTAATGCTACCAGGTTTATCCTCATGACATTGCAGTACATTTCTCAACAAAAAAGAAAAGAAAAACGGAAATCCGAAGACAGGTTTTTAGTGGTTTTGTGCATGCACTGCAGTAGTAGCTTGTTAAGTGTTCGAACTTGAGTGCTCAGGTCTCTACATTTACATATAGCAAACTCTGTTAAGTGCCCCCCCCCCCATCCCCCCTCCCTTTTTTTTCCAAATTCAGCTAAATCACTGAACAACATTAGCACAGCTGTGTTTGTGTGCAGTGCAGGTGGTTAGTAAATGTGGCACATCTAAAGGGTTGCAGTAACCATCAGAAGAATAAACCTATGGTTCTCTTGGATTCTTTGTTATCATTCATTACCTCTGACCATTAGCACAAATAGCAATGGTGGAACAGTGTCTTATTACATTTACATATGAAAGAGCGTAATATCACCCACCCACACGTGGTTCAAAATCTTTTGTTTGCCATTCAGGACGAGCTGTATTGCATGTATTCTACGGATGTGACTGGATTGTTTCCAAAAGATAGCGGTCACACTTAATGATTCTGCAGTGTTTGGGTTTCTTCACGGCACTGCAAGTGGACTAGCTAGAAAATTTCAAGTCATTTTTAAATAGAGCATGGCTGACAGTCCTGGTAATTCTGGTGCCAACAATCTACCTTTTCTACCAGCCTAACTGTCTGTCATCTTCACTGCATGACATTATAGTGCAGGCACCAGTATGGGAAGGCTGGTGTTAGGTAACTTGGAGCCTAAACATTGTGCTATTGTGCTGCCAAAATTATCACTGTGTTGTGTTTTTTGCATAATGATGCGAATGATTGAACTTCTGCCTAAGAAAACGTTGGTTTTCCTAAATTTTCTCCTTTTAGTGTGGCACTTGCAGTGCCTGAGCTGAAAGATGGCTTCTGGAACATATTATGCCACATTGGGCACAACAGAAAGGAGTGAAATGATGAGTGTGAGATCATGGATGGAGCTCAGTAGCTGTGCATGCAGAAGGTCTCCTCCATTTGGCTGCACTCTCTGCACCAGTTCAGGCTTTGCAGCACTCTTGCCCTTGATTTGTTAGTGCAGCTAGTGCCACCTGTACTTCGGCACTAGATTCATCAGTTCTGCAGTTCTGCATTAGCCTCCTGGTGGGTTATCTTCTCATGCAAGTAGTGCAAGGTGCTTGGCATGCTCCATAGCAGATAGCTCTGCATCCATGCTTGCTTTAGTGACCGGCACTGAGACACCAGCATACCCGTGCTAGATGCGGTTTCTGCTCCGTGCCTTCAGCAAACAGCTGAAATGACATTGCACGTGTGTGTGTGCATGTGTCTGTACATGCATATAAGCAACTGGCTGGCAGGCATATTACATATGGGTTCTGATGTTTCTGTTCAGTCTTGCACATTGCTTTACATCATTTCTCTTTTTGTGCAAATATTAAGCATGAAATGCTTTTACCTTCCGTTGTCGGCGACCTTGAGGTGACGTCGAGCCGAAACACAGAGAACATCTGGGCACCAATGTCCAGTCATCCGGTCACTCATTTCCCGTCATCCAGTATCCAAAACGGCATCATCCAGACACCAAACGAGATCAATGAGACGAGTTCTCCGCTCTCTAAGCCCTTGTACAGGACCAGCGTACAAACTCTAGAACAACGGCTTCCGCGCTGTCCCTAAGGATGGCGCCAAGGTCCCGCACACTCACGCACGAAGACTGCCCGATGCCGGCAGTCAAGGCAGCAGTAGTTCGAAGGACGTTCGGGCATTCGAAATCAAGTCTGTCACTGTGCTGCAGCGTCAGCTCATGGCATTTTCCCCTTTGGCAGGCGGAGGTATATACATGCTTAGGGAGCACTGCTTCTCCTACATTCTTGTCAGGCCTGCGTCGCGTTCTGGCCGCGTACGCTTCTGCATTGTTCTGCATTTCAGTGTCGTCGCTGTCACAGCTACTTAAGCCGAGCAATGGAGCCTGATTAAAGGAGAGGCAGGAAGCGTATTGCGTAAAGTGATTGCTTTGCGAGTTATACACCACAGCAGAAGACTGCTCGCCCCGGCCGACAGTGCCATGATTATGCGGCTGTTCACGAAAGTGACAAGGCGGCCATGGACCTGGACTGCCACACAGTTGCAGGCGATCGCTTCAACGCAACAAGAAGAAAAACCTGCGAGAGACGCTGATCGCACTGCCCTGTTGGAAGAAGAAATGCGGTTGAAGGTGGCGGTATGATGTGCTATACCCATAACCATTTCATGCTTACACCAACTCCCGATAACGGGAGAGGCAGTAATTTTTATTACTTGCTGCATGATGGAGCATTTGTATAAAAGGTGGAAGGTGAGATGTTTTTAATTATGTGGGTGATCACAATGTTTGTGATGACTCGCTGCGGCATCCGCACCTCCACTTACAAAAATTAGGGTGGGCGAGTAAAAAAAGGAATGAAAAGTAATAGTGCCCAGTCTGCACCGCTTAGAGCACAATGGGCTTAACTCCGCTTACAGTAGCGACTGGTTTTGACGTCGCCTGTTAGCCCACATCTTAGCCTGCCAGCCAGTCTGTGATGGTCAACTTCATCGACACCGTCTGCCAACAGTGAACGCGAGTTGGAGTTCAAACAAGCCCAAGTTATCAGGCAACTCTTTTCAGAAAGAACGGCGACGACCTGAAACACTCATATAAACTGTCAAAGGTCGTTTTGAGTGAGAGTCTGAATTGATAACCTCTTGAATTCAAAGTCCAAGTATTTCATTTGTTGCCTCCTCAAAGTAATCGTTGACTCCGTGACGGTCAATCCACCCCACTTTGCACAACACAACTGAAATGGCAGTGTCAAAGCCTTCATCCCTTTTGGAATTAATAAATTTCATGGCCGCTCCACGAGATGTGCCACTTTTGACAAATATGCAGCGATGAATACTACAACTAGCACAACCCTGCCTGTATGTCAAACCATGTGACAAACACAAACAACCAACCGTAGGAGACTAATGTTTCTTCACTTTTGTACTCAATTTGGCCACTGCATCGACAACACTAGTGTCAGGCTACACTCACGACACAAGAACTGGCTCATTTTTGTGAACTAGTGCAGAAAGTGCAGCAAATCAAGGAGACCAAGAATAGGCAGTTCTGCCAATTTATTATGTACTCATGGTTTCATGTTGGGTTTTCTATATTCCCCCCTCCCGCCACCGTTTTTTGTTTTGATGCATGCTGCTCAGCCAAGCCAACAACACACAGATATCTGTGAAGAACTGCATTGAAGCCACTATGTGCTAGCCAGTAACACACAATGATTATGGCCACTGCAATGGAAATAAAGTAAAAGAGGAAAAAGAGTTTAGGTCTGTAATGGGTGCCGTCTATGTGATTGTGCTTTTAATAACTGAAAAACTATTGGTAGTGTAATAGTGAGTAAAATCACTGATTTCATTGCTTTTCAAGAGGCACAAAACTAAATTGAGACAGGGGGTCAGTGTTGCTGTGCGTCTGCCCTGTTGCAGTGTTGCAGCGAAAGGAAACCCTCCAGCAGCTGCGCCAGTGGACAGAAGACTTCCTGGCCAAGGAGAAGTTGCCAGAGAGAGACTACGCACGTATCAGTGCCATGGAGCTACTCTCCAAGTGCTGTGTTGGCCTCGAGGACTACAAGGCTGCACTGACCCCTTACCTTGAACGAGAGCCCATTTGGAGGCATGTGCACAAAAGGCCATGTGGCACTTTTATAACTCTGTGTAACTTGTTGGATGATGCATTTAGCGTGCAGCATGTACTATCAATGCCACAAGTTCATGGGGCGCTGAATCAAGGAAAGAAAGGTCACATGTCTCACACAACCATCTTGGAATGGACAATGCAGTGTGTGAGCGGCACATACGAGTGCATATTGAACTGTTCAATTCTGGGCTGCTAGGTCAGGGCGCACAACAATTTGGCTTCTTCATTATTCTGTCACTCTATGAAGTTTGGGGCCTAAAGCTATTTTAAGTGTAAAGCCTGCAGAGATTTGTTATTGGCTACTTCATTTTTTCTACACTTGCACTAAGTGAAATATAACCATGTTTCATAATCATGCTGAAGAGTTCACCGAATTCAAAAAGCCACGTGTTTCCAGACCTATGCACCCTATAATCCCCCAGAATGTAATTTTTTTTGTTGATTCTATTGATGGGATCTACATAATTGCCTATTAAAGCCTTATGTGACTGAAAGTTATGAATAAACCATTTGCTACTGGATAGGAAGTTACTGAAAAAGTTGCATGCCTTTCTGTGTGTAGAATAGGGTCGAGAGTAAGTAATGCTCAGGCAATTGAGTTGGGGCGAACTCAGTAAGGCTAGTGCCATTAAATTTGAGTGTGTGGCATTGCACGAACGGTATTAAAACCTAAAGCAGTAAGCACTTAATGCCATTAAATTCATTCGTGTGGCACTGGTATTAGAATTTTATATCAAAGTGCGTTGGTGACAGCACCTTGAGCAACTGTCTCATTGTGTGTGCTTGATTCATAGTGTTGCTGAATGGTAGAGACGATATGAGTAGCCAGATTTCAATTGGTGGTTGTTTTGTGTAGTGTTGAATATTACAGTAGAAACCTGCTATAGTAAATTCAGATGTGACAAAAACTCTGAAAGAGAAACTGTGGTCCCATTTCGCCTTCTGTAGAAGACTGTACATTTTTTTTTTCAGTTATAGTAAAGATTTTTTTTCGAAGAAACGGCTATAGTAAAGAGCGTCTAGCCGTGGTGACGTACTTCCTGTGCAATTATGACAACATGGCACTCACAAGGCCAACATTCGGAGGCAAATGGATACCAAAGACGATAAAGCCATGCTGTGCGATATAGACCAAGCTCGGAAGTTGTGAGGAGAAGTCAACTTCTGGAAGTCCTTGGGGCCGTGAGGTGAAGTGCGTGACGCGCATGGAAAGAAAAGTAAAGCTAGCTATGAACACAGAAAGAAAGCAGTGCGATTCACTGAGAAAGGAAAGACAGTAAAAGTACAGTACGGAAGGGTAGAAATGGGGTGAACATTCGCAGCTCAGCAGCGTGAAGCGCAGGGCAGCATGGCAGCGCAAACAAATGGAGTCGCGGCAGCACTATGCAAATGGTACTGCCACGCTTCGACTGTGTCGTATATGTTTCTTAACGATTGCCTCTTAAACGATGCTGAGGCTACGGAAAAATGATGCTGTGTTCATGCAAAACTTTGGTTTTCACATGAAATCAAACTCGTGTGTTATATTTATAGCCTTGGTTATGTGTGCCAATGCAGTACTTCGACCAGAAGTAAAGGAAATCGAAAACGTAACATGAGATGTGACAACTGAAAAGAAATAATTATCACATAAAGGGACAATAAGAGTAGGACGGAAGGTATTTGTGAGTGTTCTTTTTTTTTGTAAACCAGCACTGTGTTTAGTAAGCAGCCACTTAATTACCAGAGAGCGTCCTCAGAGCCATGCCATAACCAACAAGATTTTTTGCTGGTCCGAGATGCTTTACTATCCAGGGGCTCTACTGCATTATTATTATTATTATTCTCTCTGGTGGCATAGGTAAACCTGGTTTTTGTTACTGCACTTGTATAGAGAGCTGTGAATAAATTATTATTATTATTATTGTTACCGTATTTACTCGCATAATAAACGCATTCGCATAATACGCACACCCCCAGTTTGGTCGCGAAAAAAAGTTTTTTTATTTCCGTGCATAATAGGCGCACACCAAAATCGCACTGTGATCAATACTGTATTCACACGATTGCTAGCAGACGCCTATTATGCGCCTATTATGCGAGTAAATACGGTATTATTATTATTGGGTCATTCCATGCCAAACATCCTAGACATTGCACTCAAACGCCTACGATTTGTTCAAAAGTTGATGGAAACTTATCGCAACGTGCGTAATATAGGCCGAAAAGAATTTTTTCCTCAGGTGAGCTCAGTTTCTTTTCGAAAAGGTGTGAAACAAGGCATCGCTCAGTAATCGATGAAAAATCTAAGTTTGTAGAGAACACTCCACAAATTTTTTAATAACATTTACACAGACCTTTCTTGCAATATGGTTCAGATAATGTATTTCTGGACAGTATAAATATTTCAAAATTTAAATCAAAAGTAAAAATTATACTATTTTTACATTAAAAAAAAATAACTTCCTCTTGGAAATTAAGAAATGCCCACCTTGCTTTCCTGCGTGTCTATTACCTATAAAAAAATGTTAAAGCTGATGAAACTGAATATATAGAAGTAAAATAAAATACTGAAGCTGCAGAAAAGTGTGCAAAGAGATGGCACAACTTACGGCGTAATAAAATAATTACGGTGTTCAAAATTTTTTCTCGCCTTAAACAAAAATCAGCTGAATTGAACCTTCAGAAATGAAAGGCAATAAACTGTTCTACTAAACTTGCCAGCTTTTGTATCTTTACTTGGACCACTGCAGAGTGAAATAAATTGGTGTTTATAGTTCAAAACGCACTTTTCTGCAACCTCAGTATTTTATTTTGCTTCTACGCATACAGATCCATCGGCTGTAACACTGTTTATAGGTAAAGACAGCTGGGAAGCAAGATGGCCATTTCTTAATTTCTGAGAGGAAGTTGATATTTAAAAAGATGTCAAAATAGCATTTTTGTGTTTTATTAAAATTTTAAAATAAATATTGAAACTGTCCGAAATACATAATATTAATTATATCAAAAGATAGAATCTGTTCAAATGTCATTAAAAGAATACACCTCTCCCTGGTGTAAACAGTGTGATGTCAAAAAGGTGTGGCCCGATGAGCAAAATCGCCCATTTTCAGTTCTGAATTACTTTTGCTGGTGTCGAGTGCTCCCCCGCTGCCCTGGCTCCCCCATTCGAGACGCCCCGCAGCCTTTCTTGTCCCGGTGAGAGCCCCCTCGGTATGGCGCATGTTTTGCCCGTCAGACCAGGAACATGTACGCTAATGATGTTGGCTGGGAGAGTTCTGTTGTGGAGTGTTTTCTAAATATTCTGGTCTTTTATCAGTTATTGAGCAGTGCCTGGTTTCACGCCTTTTCGAAACATTTAAACCAAGCTCAACTCGCAAATAAATTTTTTCGCAAAAATATTTTAAGCTTATATTATGCACGTTGTGCTAAGTTCCCATGAATTTTTTTTTAACAAATCGGAGATGGTCGAGCGCAACGTCTTGGATGTTTGGTGTGGAATGGCCATATATTACTATTATTATTATTGTATTTTTTTCCTTATTTTATGGGTCCTCAGTGCGGGTCCCAGCTTTGTGACGTGCGTGATTTACGAAGTGCTCGATAACGTGGAGTTGACCACACAGTGTTGCACATGCAAGAAAGTGGCTGTTTCAACTGATCAGGATGTACAGTATTAAGGAATAGTAACAAGACATTGCATTTGAGTAGTGAAAAAAAGTTTATGATAGTAGTATGTGGCAGTGATGATAGGCTTTGTGGAAGGAATATGAAGTCATACGTTATAATGCTTTCAAGTAAACCCTAACGGGTACATGAGCAGCTTCATTACGCTTACTTTAATCACAATAGAGGAAGTTGTTATTCCACTGTCACACTAACTCGTCGGCTAATAAACTAAGGCTCGTTATTTAAATTCATAAGCGTGCTGGATAAAATCGTAATTAGATTTTCAAAAATGTGATTTCTCTGGTTGGTGTGATTTATTCAGTTTTAGGTGAGTTGGAACTCAAAACTTGAACTGTGTGTAAAGAGAGTGCATTTCGCATGAACAGGCAACAGCTGGTGCTGTTGGTGCTCAACCATCTTAAGAAGAGACGTGGCTTTCAGTGAAAATTTTTCTATTTCTTGGTGTATTTACATGAAATGTCTTGAGCATATTAGCAATTTCATTTTATTTCATTTTATTACCTTAAAGACCCCGTTAGAGGTATTACTTAGGGGTGGGCAAAAATTAAAAAAAAATGTTTACCACTCTCTCAAAATGTCGCTGTTATATCTCTAAAAAATTGTTTTCTTATTTTCTTCCTCTGAACCATGCGAAAAAGCTGCAGAGTTGAGAAAATGCGGCAGAAGGCCTTATCCAACATTCATTGCATTCCTACTGGCGTGCTACAGGTCAGTATCTTGACTTGAGCACACCAGTAGGAACTGAAGGGCCTCTCAGTTTGCTGGTTACTAATCAATTCATTGAGGCACTTTAGTAATCTCTGCTGCTGAGAATGATGTGATTCCAGTGAAGCCACTTGGCCGGCTGGTATGGTTAATTCATAGGAATTTTTGAAAGTTTGTGTAATGGGTGTGAATTCTGAGAAGAGTGCAGATAATAATATCTTTTAGTAGTGCCTCCAAACAGCTTATACCACTGTATTTTGTTTTGCAGGGAGTGTTATGGACAGTACAATCCTCTCTATGGTGGGCTGTTGTATAGCATTGGCCAGCTGTATCATGCCACAGCCCAGCTTGAGAAGGCCATGGAGTACTTTACGAAGGTGAGCTGCCCAAAGGCTCCACATAGAATAAATCCTGCAGCTTTTCATTGTGGGAAATGTTGCCTGCATGTTGTTTGAGCTTGATTTCACTTTTGGCACATGTTCAGCCGAGTGTGTTCTAGTGATAAATTGATATGGTTCTACATTTTTCGATACTGTATTTACTTGCGTAGCAGACACACTCTCATAATGAGCATGCCATCTATGTTGGTTGGAAAAAGCCATTTTAAATATATTACTTTGTGCAACGAATGCGCACCTCAAATTTTTTAATATAGTATGGTACATTCAATAAAATTTGAAAACCTCTTATTGGTAGAGATGGGAATACTCCCAGTTTTAGGATTTCAGTGTGCATAAACGTGATTAGCTTTTTTCTTTAGCTAGGATAGAAAGCTAGCTGTTCCTTTCACATTGCATGCTGAATGTACTCTGCACTCACATATCTAGTTCAAACAGTGAGGGACTCGTTCCAATGTTTCGCTGTGTCATTTGTGGCGACTGCTACAATAACTAGCCATAACACTGAAGAATCGGCATAAATTATGAAAATTGTTTGGTTTATGGGGTTTAATGTCCCAAAGTGACTTGGGCTATGAGGGATGCCGTAGCGGAGGGCTTCGGATAATTTAGACCACCTGAGGCGCTATAATGTGCACTGTCATTGCATAGTACATGGACCACTAGCATTTCACCTCCATAAAAATGAGACCGCTGCGGCCAGAATTGAACCCGTGTCTTTCCGAACAGCAGCCATGCACCATAACCGCTGAGCCACCACGATGGCTACATTGTTGAAGTACTAATCTATATAGTTGTGAACTCTGCAGTAGATATTGACTGTCTGATAAATATATTCCCATTTCTACTCTGTATCCTTATTTATGTTCAAATGAGGCATGCTGGAAGCCAAAAACTCAGTGAATATACAGACCCAGAAAACCCAGAATTCCTGAGTAATATAGATAAAAGCTTTGAAAAGTTCCTTTCTTTTTTCTTGCTATGGAGAGATGCACTCAATGAAGAAAATTGATTTTGCTTCTAAATAAACTCATAAAATGCAGAAGCCTACAAATTTAACATCTGTTGACAGTCCAAATGAAATCCTAAGGCATCATAGTAGGAAACTGCTGATTGATGCAGGGTTACAATACAAATACACTGCAATGCAAAAAACGAGGACAGAGAATAAACAGAAAATTGCCATACAAGCACTTGTGTGTCCACTTCCTGTCGTTTCTTTTCCCTCTTGTTATGTGGTATAAAATATCATCAGTGTCCTACCCAACCAAGGCTTAAGGCTGATAAGCAAAGCTAGCCCTCATGTTGTAGGTATGCTTTATTTCTAAAGAAAGGAATCCAATGTACTGCTCTTGCATCTTATCCACCAGTGCATCTCTTGCATCTCTTCCACTACCGCCTCTTTCGCCATCATTTATAATTGTAAAACAGCAGAGATGACAAACTCATAAAACAAATAAATGGATGGGAACACATATACGCAGAGCATTAAAGGGGTTGTGAAAAGAAAATGAAGCTGCCCAGTTTTAATTTTTACTGCTTCCACAAACATTAGACATGCGGATTCCGAGATATTTCGGCTCAATATTGAGTCTGCATTTAGTAAAGCCATTTCTAAATCGCTGCCTTTTTGCGCTCATGAAACGACCATGAGGTGCCGTCCGCCAGCACACGCACTACTCAACTACGTCATTTTAAGATCTTTAGAAATGTAGAGATATCTTTAACTTTTATTTACCCTAAATTAATAGCTTTATAAAAGAATCAGAAAGTAAAACAAAGTTTTCCAATTATTTGCACACGTAATCGTACTACGTTAAGCTCCAGCATGTGGTCTTAGATTGATCACTGACAAGGGACCGGTTTCGGTTACTGTTCTGCTTCTCTATCCTCTGTGGCTCCAGTATCAGCGGCTCAATGTAGCCTTGCTTACGTGAACTTGTTTAGGTGGTGTTTCTTGACAACGACGGTTTGAGTCAGAGAATCGAGCTGAGCAAGGTCAGCCCATCTCGACGACTTTGTTTACATGAACTCGATACGAACGAGGCAGCTATTGTGGTGCATCGGCTCCGCGCTTCTGTTCTTCGCTGCAGAAAAAATGCCTTCCCCAAGCGTGAAAGAGGATTAGGCATAATTTGCGTAGGGGGCTGCAAGTCAAGCCACCCCTTGCGATGGAGATGAAGACTCGAGTCCACGACCGGGTTCGGGAGGTTCACGGTTGGGGCTTCCGCAGGCAAAGCTGTCGCGGGCTTTCGACATGACTGCTACTTGCCGGGTGCGCGACGTGCCGTTGCGAATGGCGTAACAATGACCGACTGCAGCTCGCCGTCTGTGCCCAACCGATGTCAATGACAGGCCACATGCGGCGCGTCACACTGACAAGGGGCAGAATACGAGTGTGCTGAGTGCCCAGCGTCATAATGACATAGGGGTGCGGCCGGCCTGTCAGCATGCCGGCCGCCAGCGTCAGAAAAACGCTAGTATTATTTGTTCACGTTCATAACAAGCCCTGGGATAGGTTAATGCCAAAAATGAATCCTATTTGAGGATCGTTGGCCAATGCCGAGTTGCTGGAAGTATTGAATACTGCGATACAAGCAAATTTCATCCCATAGCCCCTTTATTTGCTGCCTGGTCGCGGCTCGCCTGGCGTCTGCTAGCTCTGCTGCTGAAGACGTTGCGGAAATCGAGAATATTTTAATTTTATTTTATTATGGGACAGGTTCACAGTTAAAGGGGTGATGAGAGTAGTACCTTTTACAGCACTGACCGGTTCCAGAGCTCCCTCAGCTGCGGTATCGATGCGAAACCAGGTAGGCTTAGCGATGACCAGGGCCTCGTAGTTCATCGCCCGGGCATGCTGTCATTGCTCGAATATAGCAGGCAGCCTTTCTGATAGCACGGCTTGTTTCTCTTTTCTGGTGTGAATATGAAATACATCAAGTGTACAGGCTGGCTGTCCAGCCTGGATCCCGTCCGCTGGCGTGATAAAAATGAGCTAAAGATTGTTCTTCACGTGAATAACAAACTCTGGGAGCAAGAAGTATAGAAAATAGACCATTTTTGAGGATCGTTGAACAATACCGATGTTGCTGGTAGAAGTAGCAACTGTAATACGATCAAATTTCTTGCCACAACCGCTGCTCAGCTGCTGCTGCCCGGCCGTCGCGGTCTGGCTCACGCGCTGCTAGCTCCACTACCGGAGGTCGTGGGTCGTGGGTTCAGATCCCACCGGCGGCATGTGGTTGTTTTTTCTTCTGCTTTTCTAATCAATTAGCTTTAAGTGGTAACATATTCAGTAATATTCTTAATCGAACAACAGCACAAAATAAATAAATTTAAAAAAAATCCCTCGTGTCCCTTGGTCTCTGTGGCTGTTGGCTTCTCTCATATTTATAACGAGCCCCTCATCCCCCTCTCTTGTTTGCTTAATTGCTTAGAGAGGGCCTCGGTTCTGGCAGCCTTGACGCCATAGGAAGCATAAGAGGGTTCTCACAGAGCTTCCACATCGCCGTTCGATGACGTTCTACGTCACATCAGCGGTATCTCAGGACGTGCTACGTCCGCCGCTTAAGAGCGTGGGTGGCGCTGGCGAACACTCTAAAGGTTAGGTTATTTGTAAACATAAATACCCCCGAAAGCAGAAGAATTGACAGCCGTCGCCGTAGCTCAGTGGTAGAGCACCGAACGCGTAATTCGGAGGTCGTGGGTTTGGATCCCACCGGCGGCATGTGATTGTTTTTTCTTCTGCTTTTCTAATCAATTAGCTTTAAGCGGTAACATATTCAGTAATATTCTTAATCGAACAACAGCACAAAATAAATAAATTGTAAAAAAAATCTCTCGTGTTGGCTTCTCTCGCGTCGCTGTTGGCTTCTCTCATATTTATAACGAGCCCCTCATCCCCCCTCTCTTGTGGCAAAGTGTTACACCGGCTGTAGGCTGGGCTTGAGTCTAGTGGCGCGAAGATTCTTGCTGCTCCGTGTGTCCCTGCTTGCAGTAGGCGGCAGTTCACAAGTGACGACTGGTGCGGGGTGCTGGCCAAGTTTTTGCACATGTGTCAACTTAACAGCTAGGAGATTCCATTCTGAGCAGGCGACGATCATTTTGACACCACATTTGAGTCAATATAGTGCTCTGACCTCGGTCAACTATGGCTCAACAGGCCTCACTAAGCCGCCGTGTTGTGTTGACGACAGAAGCCTCTTATTGGCTTCTTAAGATGATGTTTGCTGTGAGTTGAGGGGGACGCGCGCTGGGAAACCGAAATTTAGTTTTTTTCGCTATTCAGGCAACCCAGATGATTAAACGAACCAAAGTATACTATAGAATGAAGGGTCAGAATTGCAAATACACACGTC
This sequence comes from Amblyomma mixtum, assembly GCF_055824585.1. Taxonomy (NCBI): domain Eukaryota; kingdom Metazoa; phylum Arthropoda; class Arachnida; order Ixodida; family Ixodidae; genus Amblyomma; species Amblyomma mixtum. The sequence goes on along the minus strand of NC_143014.1, from coordinate 257,032,805 downwards.
GTTCAAAATTTTCAGAAAACATTTCACGATCCCTTTAAGACACCAATTTTTGTTGGTAATATAAAAGAAAAAAAGTCACGTTGCTCGCACTAAGACTTTCAACCATATCTCATGTCCAGGATAGTCTGCAGTGTGTGAACTCTCAGTGCCTTCTTGAAACTCTAGCACATTTGTGAAGCTAGGAGAGATGATTAGTTGATGTAGGTGAACCTGGCCACTGCTAAGTTTATGGGGCAGGCAAAAAAAAATTGTCATGAAGAGGTGTTGTGTGCACCTGAAACAACGTACACGTTTATCGCATACTGTACGCACATGCGCATCGTTTGGCTGTTGCTCATCTGATAGCCTGTGCTGGCTTTAAAAGACCACTTGTATGGACCCATCGTGCTCAGTAGTGTAACCTATTTGCAGCCTGCCAAATAGCAAGAATAAACATTGTTCGATGTTTCATCTACTCTGCCCAATTCCTGGATGCCAAACATGACATATTGGTGACGAGTGTGGGAGCATCGTATAGAATTTTCAGCATGAGGAAACTGGCTTCATTGTAGAGAGATTCCTGCCTTGAAGATTACCCAGCGGTGGAATTCCTGAAATCAGCATTATGGCAGCAGAAACTTGAAGTGAGTCATGAGTTGTATTGGTCAGTTTGAAGCTTTCAACAAGACCACGAGCAACTGGTGCTCGTATGAGGAAAGACTGAAGGCTTACGTTTTGGTGAACGATGTTCCCACTGAAAAGAAGGTTCTTGCTTTTCTTAGTCTCATCAGTGCAAATACCTACATGCCATCAGGTTGTTGGCAGCACTGGATGCACTGTCCTTGCTAGAGTTTGGCTGTCTTCTGAAACTCCTGGGTGATTGCCTGACGCTGCAGCCGTCCGTCATTGAAGAGCGTGATGAAATTTTGCAGTGCCGAATTTGTCATTGAACCTCAAAGCCTGATGCAGAGTTGCAAATTTGGAAGCTTCCTGGATGAAGTACGTCAGGAATGTTTTGTCCGCAGCCTGCTCTGAGAAGACAGTCAGCGTCTATTGTTCATGGAGAACTAAAGGCTAACCTTCCAGGAGGCCGTAGATAGAGCTCTAGCCATGGAAACTGCAGTGAAAAGTGTGGCATTCATGCATAACAGCGCACCCGCGGCGCCAGATGTGAACAAGGTTTGAGTCGAAAAACAGTCTGCTTCTGATGCGGCTCACCCAATCGTTCTAGTGAAGTGTGCCCTCATACTGGCGATACATGCTACAATTGTAACCACAAAGGGCACATTCAGCGTGTGTTCCGCAAAGGAAAGAAAGCTAGGGAGGTAAAACCTTGGAGACGAGTGAAGAGGCTGGCATCCATCCAAAACAAAACAAGTAGTCTGTCCCACTTCAAGCAGTCAACATAGCCCCAGTTACAGCGGCTCTGAACATCAACGGCATCCTGCTGACAATGGAGCTTGACACTAGCGCAGCTCTGTCATCTCGTGGCCCGAATTTAAGAATGTAAGCAACTACAGGCAACTTCATTAAAATTGCACACGTATACTGGAGCGCTGGTGAAATCTAACGGTCTGGTGAGAGTTGTTGTGAACCAGAATGATCAGACCACGGAGCTTCTCCTGTATGCCGGGGACACTTAGAACGAGCACTTTTCGGCAGAGAATGATTGCAATATATTTGGCTGGAAGCTTGGCATCATAACACCTGTTGGTACAAGTGACTACTCGACGCCCTTAGTACCAGTGGTAAAGAGGGGTGGAAGCCTCTGGCTGTATGGCAATTATAAAACCACCAGCAATCCCTGTCTGGAAGTAGACCGCCACCTACTACCTTGGATAGGTAACCTTCTAGTAGTGCTTGTGGGGGGGGCGAGGGATTTTCCCAATTGACCTTAATAGGGCCTACCAGCAGGTCATTATGCTCCTGGAAGCTACTGACGTTAAACACACACAAGGGCTTGTACAGCATGAACCATCTGCCTTCTGGCATTTCATCTGCCCCGAGCATATTTTAAAGAATCATGGACAATACTTGGAAAGGGTTGGAAAGAGCTGGTTGCTATCTTGATGACATTCTGGTCACAGGCAAGACCAAGGAAGAACACTTACTCAATTTGGAAGCTGTCTTATCAAGGTTGCTAGAACGAGGTGTGCGCATCCGGTGTGAAAAGTGCTCATTTTTTAAACGAGAGCTCCGTTATCTGGGCCATGTCATCAACAGCAATGGGGTTTGCACGTCCCCTGTACAGTAAAAGCTCGTTAATTCGACCCCCGTTAATTCAGAAAATCTGATAATTCGACGCGCACGCGAGGTCCCTACAATTATACATAAGAGTCTATGGGGCGAAATTCTCGTTAATTCGAACAAATTTTGCCGTGCGCCGGTTAATTCGACTTCACTCCACAGCCCGCCAAGCCGGTGCGCTGAGAGCAAAAAGAAAAAACACTGCCACAAGCAGTGCTACTGTACGGCTGATAGACCATCCGTATGGTCATCGTCATCAGCAGCGTGAGAGAGGGCGAGGGAAGTGAGGTTAGCGGCGGCCGAAGTGGCTGGTGTCTTTGTGCTTTGTTGTGTTGCAGCCATCGTGTTGGTGTCGTCCACTTAACCCTATTGACAGCAAGTCTCATTTTGGCGTGTGTCGTCGTTTCCACGTGTTCTTGCTGCCACGATCGCGGTTATTTAACCGTAAGGCGGAGTCTTATTTAGCAATTGCGCGCTTTGCCAGCATGTTTACTGCGCTGCTTTCAACTGGGTAGCGCGCAGTGCCTGCACGCCTCGCCTTTGTGTCCTGGCAGCTCATCGAGGATGAAAATAATGAAGAAGTGACAGGCGCTGCCAACGACGATTCGTTGGAAGGTGACGATTGTGAGCAGTTGCCCCAAATGCCTAAGTGCACAGTGAAAGAAGCCGCAGAAGCCTTGTCCGTGCGGGAGGACTTCTGTGAACAAATCTCTGATGATGCGTGTGTCGTGGAGCACGTGGTAGCTGTTAGAGCTATCGTAGTCGCTCAAATTCGCTCGAAAAAGCAGACGATGATAACAGATTTCTTTGCCAAATAAAGGTACATCCTGTTGCGGCAAACATTGTATTTTGTTGTTCATTCGATAATTCGACATTCAGGTAATTCGACAATTTTTCGCGGTCCCGTCAGTGTCAAATTAACGAGCTTTCACTGTAAAGGTATCGGCATAGATGAGTGCACCTGCTCCAAAACACAAGCAGCAAGTGCAGTCTTTCCTTGGAATGGTCAGCTATTACAGCAAGCTTGTTCAGCATCTGTCGACTTTGGCACACCCATTCTACAAGCTGCTAAAGCAAACAACAGAGTGGACGTGGGATGAGTCCTGCCAGCTTGCTTTCAAGGAGATAAAAGCAACTGTGGCTTGTCCTCCCCTTCAGTTCTCGCCCTTTACAATCTGAAGCAACCCCTTGAACTTGCCTGCAACACACCCCAATACCGCATAGGCATGGTTATTCTGAACAGAATAAATGATCAGTTCGACCAGCTGTGCACATTATCAAGTGCCGAGGAGAATTACTTTCATATCAAGAAAAAAGCCCTTGCCCTCGTATTCGGCGTAAAAAGAAGTTTAATTTCTACGTCTACGGGAACATTCTTCTCTCGTTATTGACCATAAACCACTGTAAGCGATTTTCAGCCCAAAAATGGGCATTCCTATGCTGGCAGCTGCACTTATGCAGTGGTGGGCGGTTGCGTTGTCAGCCTAAGATTACACCCTTGAGTTAAAGGAATCTGGTGACAACACAGAAGCAGATTGTCAACTGCGGTCGCTGCTCAACAGCAGTGAACAGGAATTGGTAGAAGAAGGGAGACTTTCCATTTTCTTCATTTTGAAACGCCTCCCATCACAGGCCAAGAGCTTATGAAACAAGGCATGACCTTTTACTGAGCAAGGTACTGGAATTCACAAGTGCTGGCTGGCCTTCGCACATCTGGCTGTTGCTGGGAAGGATTTGAGACCTTTCTTCAACAAGCATTTGGAGCTCGCAGTCCATCAAGGGTGTTTGATGTATGGCATGAGAGTAGTCATGCCTCCGAAACACCAGGACTTCTTGCTTAAGGAACTGCATCAGGGTCACCCTGGTATCTTGAGAATCAAAGAACTCATGAGGAGCTACGTCTGGTGGCAGGCAATTGATCCAGATGTAGAGCAAAGCGTAAAGAGATGTCAGGAGTGTCAGCAGCAGTGCAACAAACCAGCGCGAGCTCCACTTCATTCCTGGTCATGGCCTACTTTGTCCTTGCAGAGAGTTCACTTCGACTTCGCTGGACTCTTGAAAAACAAAGTGTTACTCGTTGCTGTTCATGCACATTCAAAAATGCCGGAAGTCTGCGTTGTGTAGAAGACCACGGCGGCTCACACCTGTTCTCCCGTTTTGACATACCGGGGACCATCGTGACCGACAACGGATCACAGTTTGTTTTGAAGAACTTAAGAGCTTCGTCAAAGGCTTTGGTGGTCATTATATCGTGAGTGCAGCATAACATCCGAACACTACTGGCCTTGTGGAGAGAACTGTACTGTTAGGAGAAGGTAAGTGACGCCAACCAAGTAAAATACAGGAAAAACACGACGTTTCGGGACCGGCTCGGCCCCTTCTTCACGGTGTGACTACGGGCGAGCGCAGCTTGGCTTTTTAAGCCCCTGTGTGGAGGACCTGCGGGTCAATGGCCGCAGCCCATGGACGTAGGATGAGGGGAGAGTCCCCAGGGAACGATTAACATTCTCTCGTGTTTGCTGTATGTGCCACGACTCGAGTAGAAGCCTCCTGCGTGGGTTAGCTTCCGTTTCCAATACAATGGTGCTGTCGAAGTCAATTGGGTGGTCACACCCTTCACAGTGTTCGGCCACGGCGCTGCGTTGACGATTCATGTGACGGACGTCCGCTTTGTGTTGGTTCATCCTTTCCGCGAAGTTCTTCGTTTCCCCTATGTACGACGCCGGGCAGACGGAACACGGAATTTTGTACACGACGCCCTGGGCCTTTTCTCTGGGCTGCCGGTTTTTTGGGCGGGGGAGAAGGCGACCGATAGTGCTGGTCGGTTTGTGCGTTGTCAGCACCCCTTCTTTTCCGAGAATGCGACCGAGCGTCTCGCTCACGCCTCTCACGTAGGGGATGCAAACACGTTTCCGCTTCTGGCATGCGTCTGAGGAAATAATAGACCGGATTTTGTTTTGCCTTTCTTGCTTCCTGATAATGCGCCGGATGAATGAGCTTGGGTAGCCGTTCTTTTGGAGGTCAGAAATGACTCGGTTCTTCTCCTTCCTTTTATCTTCACTTGAGGAACATATGGAGTCGGCTCTCTTCAGTAATGACGTCACGACAGATGCTTTGTGCGGGATGGGATGGTTCGAATCGAAATGTAGGTACCGTCCTGTGTGGGTTGGCTTCCTGTGCACCGAGGACTGCAGGCCTTTGTCGTGCCTTGTAAGTAGGACATCCAGAAAAGGCAGGCTGCCCTGCTGTTCATGTTCAACAGTAAATTGTATGGCCGGTTCAACTGAATTTAGATGACTCTGGAGGTTTTCTATCTCTGAGGTTTTCACCACACAAAAGCAGTCGTCTACATAACGGAGGAATAACTTTGGCTTGGGATTAAAGGAGGAGAGGGCCCGGCTTTCGACGTCCTCCATGGTTAGGTTAGCCACTGTGACTGAAATTGATGCCCCCATAGCAGTTCCGGTTGTTTGCTTGAAAAATTCTCCGTTGTAGGTGAAAAAGGTACTGCGCAGACAGAGGTCGAGAAGGCGACATACCTCATCGACGTTGAGTGGAGTTCTCTCGTGCAGCGTTTGGTCGTTTTCGAGTGCGCGGCGAGCGACGGACACAGCAAGGGGAACCGGTACGCAGGTAAATAGCGACACCACGTCAAATGAGACTAGGCTTTCGTCTTCCTCCACGGTAAGGTTCGAGACAAGTTGGACGAAATGCCGCGAATTCTGTACATGCGTGGGTGTTCTGCCGGCGAGCGGCGCCAGTACCTTGTGCAGGTAGTCAGAGAGACGTCGCAGAGGAGACAGGGTGAAGTCTACAATTGGCCGAAGGGGGACGCCAGGTTTGTGAGTTTTAGGTAGCCCGTAAAAACCTGGAGCTGAGCCGTTTCTGGAGATGAGGCGGAGGTAAAGCCATTTGAAATCAGGATGCCGCTTGAACATCTCTGCCAGGGTTTTGTTGAGTGTTGCCTGAGTGTTTGAAGTCGGATCCTTGCGAACCTTCTCATACGCCCCACTGCTCAAAAGGGCTGACGCCTTCTCCTCGTAGTCGCGTCGGTCCATCACCACTGTAGAGTTGCCCTTGTCTGCCGGGAGTATGACGATGTCGGTGTCGTCCCTGAGACCGCGTAGGGCTTTTCGTTCCAGTTGAGACAGATTGCTCGGAAATTTGGGGGGTACCTTGGCGATGACACCAATCGCTTTCAGGCGGACCTCTTCCCTGACGTGCGGCTCCAGGTGCTGGATCGCATCTTCAACAGCCGCGACTAGTTTTGGGAGGGCGGGACCAGATGATATGTTGAATCCATGTCCTTTTGCGAGAACAGAGGATTCGGGCGGTGTTAAGCGACGGGAGGAGAGGTTCTTTACAAAGCCAGAGTTATGGGGGTCAGGCTGTTTCTTCTGCCGCTGCTGTAGGGCAAACAACTTCTTGTTTTGACACTCACGATGTTTGTTGGCTGCAGTGGAGGCCGCTTCCATGGCAAAGGCGTCCACCCGCGGGAAGAGCTCAGGCATCCTGTGTTCTAGTTGGCGGCGCGCGAAGAACCGGTCCAGCTCCTTTTTGCGGAGAACGGAATGGCAAAAAGCCAAGCTGCGCTCGCCCGTAGTCACACCGTGAAGAAGGGGCCGAGCCGGTCCCGAAACGTCGTGTTTTTCCTGTATTTTACTTGGTTGGCGTCACTTACCTTCTCCTAACATTAAATTTCCCAACCAGACAGACTTCTGTCGAATGTTTTCTTTTGAGAACTGTACTGGACTGAGCCACTTCCAGCTGTGGCCTCTGCTGTAACAAATAGCCCTCCAAAGAAGCAGTGCTACCCACATGACAGTGTTTTGCCTTTATTACATAGTTTTGTGTTTGCGGTTTCTTAATACAGTTACGAGAGTTGTACGAAGTGTCCTTATGTGCATGGAAAAACATACTCAGCCAAGCAACTGCCTTAAGCTGGTGATAATATTGAGTAGACGGCGCTATATGCTAGTCGACAGTACTTAGGCTTGATAATTACGAATATACCATTGTGGGGCGTCCTACAAATCGCTACTTCGAGATCTGCGTTTCCAACCATACTTGCCGTTTGGCATCTGCTACGAACTACTATTATCGAAATTCTCTGCGGCAGCGGTGACATGCTGAAACTCGTGGTAGGAGTGGCCTTTTTGTTGACAGAAAGATGCCACTCGAGAAGACTGTGCTACCTTTTCCTTTGTCATCACCAAATCACTGCAGTGGCAAATATGCTATCTTGCATGCGAGTTTTCCTGGAAGTGTATTTATGAACATGAATATACTTCTTAGTCTGGGTTAAAGTAAAAGAAAAAAATATGGCTTCTGCTGCATTAGATTTTCGGGGGCATTACTATTGCTGAGTGTGATTTTGGTTTGTTTGCAGGCTGAACATGTACTGGCCATCAGCCACGGACATTCCCATCGACTCTACATGCACTTGACAGAAGCATATGATCAGTGCAAGTCTGGAATGGAAAATCCGGGAAGAGGCGAAGGTGTCACTGTTAAAGCGCAGTGACAAGCACTCTGAATTCCAGAAGAGCTTTAATACATAATTTGCCTAAGAAGTTAAATAAAAAAAAACAAATATGCAAGTGTGCTGTTGAGTGCCATTATTTGATCAATTCTCAAACTATTCCTTGGGCATGGCAAGTAAACTCATTCAGCAGTTGAGTATGTGGCTGTGAAGCTGTTGGTCGAACTCTTGTATATGGCCTACCCACAGCCTGCCACGCTCACAAGTGCCAGTGGAAGTGAGAGTGCCAGACAACCTCTCTTATTAACTTTCTGTGTAGCCACAGTGTGAACCCAGAAAGAGATGAGCTAAATGAGAACATAGTACAGCATGAGATAATTGGCATGGAAATTCCATGCGTAGCACTTCCGGCCACTGCCGGGCATTCGTGGGGGAAGTAGGGAATCTAGTTACCATATATTGCTGATTATAAGTCGACCCCCCAACTCGCGACCCACTTTGGCCAAAAAAAGTTGAGACTCCGAATTTAGGTCGATGCTGCAGCACCCTGCAGTCCCAGCTCACCCAAAAAGTTTTTCAGAAGGCCAAGTCATAAACAAACATTTATTCATTCAACACACATCTCTCACTCGTCGTCGCTTGTGAGGACACAGTCGCGATCATTATCTTATAAGCCACTGCTGCCTCTGGTCATCGGAAGCAGTGCCGAGATGCCGCACGTGGAAAACGCCGCAGAGACCATGTCTGTTGGTAGTCCATACCAGGCATCGTTGACCCATTGCGCCACTTCGCCCAAAGAAGCTTGCTTCATCCACCCTCTTGGTGTCTGGGTTTTCTTGCTGGAGCCACTCGTAGAATGCACCGATGCGGTATTTGAATGGCTTCCCCACCGCCCGGAATGATGACCAGGTCGCGTCCGTTACCACTTTTTTCACATGGGAGGTTATGTGGCCGAGGAAAGAGTTGAGGATGAGCATGCTGCGGGGCTTCAGCAGTACCCCCGGATGCCTGTACCACATGAGACGAAACCATTCAAGGACCATTTCATCATTAAAAAATCCCTTCTCATTCATCCTCACGATGACTTTTAGCAGGAACTTTTCCTTCGTTGGGATCGTTTTCCTCTTGAACAGAAGGAATGGCGGTAACTTGTGCCCATCTGCCGTACAGCATAACACGACCGTGAAACGGTTGTGCGTGTTGCCCGTTATCAGCAGGCGGACCTGGCACTCCCCTTTTGCAGACACGGTCCTGTTGCTAGGCATATCAAACCAGACTGGAGTCTGGTCACCGTTGCCTATTTGACCAAGCAGGAATGAATGTGTTGCCCTCAGATCATTCACGTAGTGCAGAAAGCACTCCGTTTTTCTTCGTAGGCTTCGGGCAACCGTTAGCATAGTCATTCATAATCTTAGGCTTAGGCCGTTCCTCTTCATGAAATTCGTCACCCACTTCTTAGACACTTTAAACTCTGTATGTGGGATGCACATCACCTCCGCGACAGCACGTGTCTTTGTTTCAATGTCATTGTAGCAAACACTCAGCCTCTTGCTTCTCTGGTCGTGAACCCAATCTCGAAGCACCTCCTCAACGGCAGGGTACTGTCTGGACTTCGGCCCACGAAAGGAATGGCGTATAGCAGCGCACTCAAAAAGCTTACTTCTTTGTTTTCTCCAGCCTCTCATGCACTTATCTGAGACGTCGAACTTCCGCCCCGCTGCGACGTTGTGTTTCGGCTCGGCATAGAGGATGACTTGCCGCTTGAAAGCCGCGCTGTACTATTGCTGAGGTTGCCGTGGCATCTTGCAAAGCGTCCGTCCGGGAGTGACACAAACCACATAGACCGCTTTTAGCTGTCACGTAGGCGGTGCGATGTGCAGAAATGGCGAAAGGCGCACAACAACACGCGAAAATGCTTCTCGGCTCATGTGACTGGTCACGTGTGGTCTAGTTTTGGATTGGATTGGATTTGTAGCTGTCCTATTTGTATCAAACATTGACAGCCTGACCGGCTTTCTATCTTATTTTTTATTTTCTATCTTATTAAAACAAACCTTTGGTGCTTATCTCATTTAAATTCAAGTTTTTTTAAGCAGATCTACTTTTGCACCATGTCTGACAACTATTATGGTATTACGAGCGCACGGGGCGTGATATTATCTGCAACTTGGTCGAAATTACTTTTGACCCCGCATATAGGCCGACTTTAAGACTCCGCATATGTGTTGACTCTGATTATACGTCGACACCCCAACTTTGGAAAGACAATTAAAAAAAAAAAGTCATCTTATACGCGGCAATATACGGTACATGGGTTGTCAAAGGCCAGTATGTCGAATTCGGGTGTGTAGGATACTGTGCTGTACAACAAACAAGTGACTGCAATGTAAAAGCACAGCAAAAAGTTCGGGTTTGTCGAAGAAAATTGCTTTCGCCCACAGAACCTCAAGGGGCCAGAATTGCTTTGGAAGATGTGACCTTTTCACAGCGCATAATATGAGTGCTCCGTCACAAGATGCTGGCAGTTCAGATTCATCTCTTTTTTCAGTGCAGGAATCACAGCTTACAAAAATACTGCTTGACAGCACTTTCATGAGCTGAAAAACTGTAAAGTGCACTTGTGGGTATTTTCCTCTGAGGTCACGGTTGCTTCAGGATTTTACACCACCTACCATGGAGAAAATCCATCATACAGCTATCGTTATAAAGGGGCAGTTTACAGCATGCTCCAAACTGAGATAATTTAGAGAGTGAAAAAGCAATGAAATTACTGCTGTTCCTAATTCCTTTAGAATGGAATGAGTATATCTGGACTGCATGGCTTTAGGCCGCAGCACCATCCTTGCAAGTCAAGCTAAGACTGTATGATGAGAGATCTAACGAGAATGCAAGCACGGACCCACACAGGCCACCCAAGGAGAAAGCGATGCCTCCATCACGTGAACGCGGTGTATGCCTCGGAGCGCACTCCTCATGCACTCGCATCGTGCTGAGTGTCTTGCGTGTAATTTTCTGCAGCTCACAGTGGGAAGTGCATGTATTCTCACCTCCGCCTTCATGGCACTCGAAAGTTAAATGTCACTGTGCTTGGGGACCACTCCGGCATAATGTTAGATATTTGATGCAGCTGCGGTAGCTACGTTGCAAGTATCATAGGCCTTACATTTGCTTAACTTCACGGCCATTCTTACAGCCACTTTAGACTCCAGTGACTGATCACTACGTCATTATACCTTCTATCGCGAATGCAGTGAAGCCCACCGACAGGGAACGCAATAGTATGCCATCGCTCCTGCGATAGATATCCCAAAACGAAAATAATTTCCTCAGAGCATTTTGTAAAATCAACGCTAATTCCATGCTAAGCGCAGAATAATACACGCTAAAGGGGTCATGAGAGTCATGAGACTTGCACAAATTTGCCCCGAAGTTTAAACAGGTCATCCTTTGCATGCGTGTGTGCACACGTGCTTTCTGCACTATATAACAGAGTTTAAATTAGGGTTTCTCCCCAAGAAAAAAACTTGGTTAAAAGATGCAATGGTTAATCTCTATGACGCAGCGATGTCATAAGAAAAGCTTAGAATTGCGCTCTCGAGGGAAGTTCGAGGACTCTGATGTCAGTAAGGAATGAACCACAGGTTTCAGTGATGTAGTTTCCATTGTTTTTTTGGCTGTACTGTGCTACTGATAATGACTGAAAATAATAATCATGACGTTGACCACAGTATTAATAATAATGATCATCATGCGAAGGACAAGGCATTCTTTATGATGGTTGCTGGAGAGGCTGGCCTGACAAGCTAGTCTGATAACGCTGTGTGAACCATGAAGTGACACACAAAAGTCGTGTGCAGGCACATGCACACAAGGGAAGGTGTTTAAAGGTACTGTAAGTTTCGTGCCTCTGAGAGACCCCAAAAGGATTTTGCAAGGGCAGCGCTCCCCCAAAATGCAGTGTGGACAAGAAAGGCGCAGTAACTTTGTCACACTCTTAGTACACACCTGAACCTGCATCGTGTGGGAAGGGATGAAGGAGCTAGAAAGGTGGCATGTGGGTTTTAACATTATGGGGCTCTCACATCGTGCACTGACAGGCGCCGCAGCTGGTACAGTGCTCTGACAGCATGCACTAACATTGCACGGCATTTCGTCTCCTTCAGCCCCTGCAGCCGGAATTCGATCCTGCTACCGCATGCATAACAGGCCTAAAGAAATGGTGATCATAGAGTCTTTTTCGGTGTAGATGTCAGGAGCTTAAATTGAGTGTCAGGAAAATTTTAAAATCGTATTTTCTCTTCAATGACTGCGTCTCCTGTTGCCAGACAAAGAAAGAGACATAGAATCGATTTTTACCAAGAACAAAAATTGGATTGAGTTCTTCTCAGTGTCCCTTTAAAAAAGATGACAAAATTGAGCATTTCTTCGGCACATGCCCTGCCCAGTATGCACAGCAGCGCCCCCTTACCAACCACTTCCGCGGACTCTGTCATCCGTCGGGCACGGAAATGCACCCTATTTCTGGACCGACACCAGGTAACAGCTTTCTGCCTCTTCCTCAAGTTTCTCCACTTCCTCCCACCCACTCACCCACCCACCCACTCTCTAGACAGGCTACTGAAGGTAGAGCATGCAAAGTCCTGAGGCTACCATTTGAAATGGTGAAGTAATCGCCGAATAAAAACTATGTCTGTTTTCAGGCTTCTCTGCAATGCACAGCACCTGGTGGACGCAGCATGATGTCTTGTACAATGGCTCTTAACACAGAAAAGCTTGCTTTCAATGAACAAAACCAATGCCACTGAAAGCAAAGCCCATGGAACATTTTTTGGCGGCATCCAAGACGCATGGCTAGGTGTTGTAAGGCCCGAGAAGAATTTATGAGTTAAAAAATGTTAAGAAATGCCGTAGAAATTATGGCCAACCAATGCACCATACATCACCTACACTACTGAACCAGCTGTAGTGTCATGACAATCTTGCCCTGTCCGACGTTTTGTGGGTATTGCCATTTAGTCTACTCGTATCAATGTCAATATGTTTACTTATTTCCTCGTATCCATAGTCCTTCTGAGTACGACTGTATCATAATTCCTGTTATGATTTTGTGCTGTTTTTTTTTTCCTACCATAAATGTAGTACATGATGCGCACACATTTATGTTTCTCTGTGCTGAGCATTGGTCGTCTTATCATTCTTTTTTTTTCTTTGATGCCATACTCCCGCTATAAAAAAGAAGTCGGGACCTCTCAAGTTGTTTGTACAGCTTTTTCCCTCCTTTCCTTGCAACATCTTTTGCAGAAACCTTCAAACCGCTCCCTCCTATAGCGACCCGTGCATTCGCCCCTGCTGGAGGCAGCGGAACTTTAAAATACCACCGTCCGTGACGACATCACCGAGCTTCTCCGCACTTCTCTTGCGCTGTGAGGAGAAGCGTGAACATCAACCAGTGATTACATCGCCATCTTAAACATCAGCCCAAAAACCTTTGGTGTGCTTTACTTACAGGCTATATAGATCTGAATCCTTAAATATCGTGGAATGCTTTAAAGGGGCTCTGAAGGGGGTCTTCAATAAAGGTGGATTCACACTGACAAGTCGTGGAGGTCACGCGGCAGGTTTGAATCGATTAGTCGCGCTCCCTTCCCACTTTTCTAGTGCTCTGGAACCGTAACTACTTGACGGAAATGGTAGCGCGACGTGTGCGACTCGCTGGTGTGAATCTGCCTTGAAGGTGCGGTAAGCCTCGAATATTAAAGAATTCCGCTTCACAAATATCTTTCGAGAATTTCTTCATGGGTTTTATGAAAGCCGAATTATCTGCAGTCAGAATTTGAATTTCAGCATTTTCACGCCTTTCCCTGCCCTCCGCCGGCCCCACCACTAGCGTCGCACGTGGGAATTCCCCGGGGGGGGCGGAGATTCCTGACCCGCCGGAGCGACGCGGCTAAATGGTCATGGCCACGGCAGCCTTGTGACGTCTGAAATAATCTAGCGCAATAGCCATCTCTTTACGCAGGGGCATGGAATGGAGAGCGCGAATATGAAGAAGGCTGAAGCATGGCAACGCGATATGATTGCTGACGCTGAAATTGAACCGGCTGTCTTCAACATTTCTGACTCATGCAACTCCTCCTCTGATGAGTCGAGCAGTGATTCCAGTAATGAAGATTTGAGTGGCGTCGAGGAACTTGTCTGACTTCGAATTGATGTGTAATACACATGCTACCGAGGAAAGAGAGAGCACTCATCGGCTTGGTGTGATCACCTTTGTGCGTGTGTGGGTAGAAATGTGAAATATGTGTGCAAGGGGGTGTGTGTGTTGATCAGTCTACCGAGGAAATTGTAACATTTCCATGAAATCATTGCATCATTGCAATTGATTGCATCAAATTGTATCGGGCAGTAACTTGTAGTGTAGGTGATGAGGTGGTCGTGTTAATAGCGTCTGTATAGAAGTAGAATTTGTAAGGGAGTGCAAATAGTACTTTTTCCAATTAGAATACGTATACTGGTACACGTCGTCAATGTGTGCAGTTTTTGGAAGATTAATTGCAGAAAAATACAGTGGAGCTTAATCAAGTGTTGTGTCAATTATTCGAAAAGTATCTGAAAATTTGAGAGAAAATTGGATTCATTTAAAATAATTTTGAATATATACTGTTTGATTCGTTTGACTAACAGAACAGAAATTTATTCAGTTATGCCGTCCAAAAAGTTGGAGTATTCACAAACCCCTAGGCATTGTCCTCATTTTGTGTGTGAGGGTTGGGAATGGCATGCATGGGTGTCTGATGTTCATGTCCTGAAAAGGGATTCCTCGTTTGGTCTTGTCTTGCATTACTGTCAATCTCTGGTCGTTTTGACATGTTATGCAGTGCCAGTGTTGAGGTAGCCAGTACTTTAGGTTTTTCCTTAATTTTTCGGAGGTGGGAATGATTTCAAGCTGGCTCTTGCTCAGTTGAGTGTGAATTTGTTTCGAGTCATGTTTGTTAGCACATTGGTCAAGTTTTCGTTTTTTCAAATAGTGTTGTTCGATGGCTCCACATTTTTTTTTTCAATTTTGGAGCACTTGACTGATTGTGTGTTGGTGTACATCCACTGCACGTGTCCTTTAATTTGTATGCACTGTGATCCATGCCACTGGCTGTTTCCAGAATAAACCATTTCTCACCAACACTGCGGGGTCAGCATTCTTTATTGTCCTGTCTCATTTATTGTTTGCTCTTTCGGAATATTTTTTCCTAGCCTTTTACAACCTTTTCTGCATTCTTACTTGACGCTCCCACAGCTTGGAACTCTTTTTACCTGGCTGCATGAAAGTCCTGCCTGAGCAACTTCTGCTCTTCTAGGTGTGCAGGGAAACCGAGCCAAGCTGACTCTTGAGGCAGTGCTATTTTCTGTCACTGTGTGAATCAACACTATGTTCAAAATTTAACACTTAACACGGGAAAACAGGCCATATCGAGGTGGTGTGTGTAAAAATAATTTGACCAATCTGTTTAAATATACTGCTCTTTTGCCGCATATAATAGTCAAGTTATAGAGCTCTCTTCAATGACAAAGGAAAACGCGCTTTGCTTAAGAACGAAAGATATCTTAACAAAAGCAAAAGAATTGCAGATATGCACAAGAATGTGACACATATACAGTCAGAAAATAGGCGATTAAGAAGTCTAGAACATGTTTTCTGCGCTCCTGCATGATAAACCAGCATTCTAAATTAACAGACATCTTGCTTCTGAACTTTGCGATCAGTAAAAAATAATCGTTCTCGCCAAGTCTTTTGGGCTACTCTACAGCACAGTGCCAAAGTCGGTCCCAGACTTATTTGGCGAAGACTGGATCAGCCGCTAACCGGTTGCACAGAACAATTCATAACATGCCAGGTACCTTAAGAGAGGCCCACAAAAAAGTGGGTTCCTCGGCAACGGCGAAACCGAAAGTTGCAGACGGCCACTTGTTAATCGGGCCACTGTAGAGCACTCACCAATGTGCTAATTAATTAAACCCGACGAATGAATGTCATCTTTCGCACAAATCTCTCGTTTGCATATAAAAAGTATAGTCACAATGCTGCAGAATCGGGAAGAAAACCGCCACTGCCGGTGCGAGCTCATTGACAACGAATTTCCGACAGCTCACATTAAAGGGATACTGAGGCGGTTTTCGAATCAGCTAACCTTCTAGGGTTTTGAAGTAGTGTCATTGCTGATCACGTCTGTGAAATTATTTTTTCGATTTTGGCTAAAACAGTGGCGCAATCACCAATTAAAAATGCGATGTTTAAATTTCCCGCGCCCCGCGCGAGCGCCGGAGAGGGGAACAGTGGAGAATTAAACCTCGTCCATGTCGGCCAGCGTGACGTCATGTTGAGGAGCCGGGGATGCTTCGGCGCACCCGAGCGCGCTTTCAGCGCGCGTTGTTTCTCGTGCTGCATGCGTTGTTCCTCGTACTGCGTGCGTTGTGACGTACAAAGTGTGTCAGCCGACCTTGAGAATCAGATTCAACAGGTACTACTCTGCGTTCGTGTCCACGAACAACTACAGCCGCGACTGTGTCGTCTTCCACTGTTTTCCGCAAGATCACAAGCTCGCAGCGCAACCGCTCGCTGCTGTGACGAAGAATTCAAGTCGACTAAAGCAATCTTACTCTGCTCGAAACACTTTCGTAAGAGCGGCTACAGGCAGAGCTTGTCCTAGTGTGATCTCTGGAGATTTCTGTCGAAAAGACGCGGCTGAACCATGACACAGTTCCATTGATTTCCTCGCGCATAAGAGGCGTGTCACCATTCCGAAGAAGCGCCTCTTTTAAAAGTAGAAACATGCTCACTTAGCCCCTGAAGAAACCTTATAGAGGCTTAAGCATGTGTCGCTCTCCTCAGCTTATGTGCGGCCAGACCGCCTGAGACGTGCTCAGCAAGGCTCGGTTATTGATTTTATACTCGGTTCGACGTGTCCAAGCAAGCAAGCAAGCAGAGCAAAGCAAAAGCAAAGCAAGCAAGCATCGAAGCTCTTCATATGCGGCATCTCGTTTAATCCTAGCTAAGCAATTAAAATGACAGCGTTCGACGTTGATTTCGGATGCAAATTTATGACAGAAATGAATGCCAACCGAGTTTTTGCAAAAAAACACCGCAACCTTACTCGGTTTCTTCATCAAGTTGTGGCAGCGGGCGAGTTGCAGCTAGCTTGGCTTTTAAACACACATATAGTTGGCAACTACTTCACTGAACCTAAACTGCAAATCTAGGAAGGGCGAACGTTTCCGAGGCAGCGATTAATATTTTCTGGCATCTGCTGAACGCGCCAGGAGTGAAGCGTATTTGTGCGCGTATTTGGCTTGGTTTCCAGCGCACCATGATTGCGTCACTATCTTGTGGTCACATGCCTCGCAGTGCTTGGCCACTGCGCTTCGCTGATTTTGACACCAACTTTGTGCTCCTTCATCGTTTCCTTGAAATACTTTCTTGCCCCAACCTGCAACGCCGGGTACTCAGAACGGGATTTTTGGACACAGTGCTTTGGGCCTTTTCTTTAGGATGACGCTCTTCCGGGCGAGCCAGGAGGCGTCCGGTGGTAGTAATTGACTTGAGTATTGTTCGCACCCCTTCCTTTCCGAGAATACGAGCCGAGGTTGCGCTGGCACCTTTTACGCATGGTCTGCATCGCGTCTTTGACGCTGGCGTATGCTTGTGCTAGGCATAGAATTTTTTGCTTGTGTCTTTTTTGGTTTCAGGCGATACGTGGAATGAGCAAACTGTAGTATCCTTTTCTTCGGTGGTCAGTAAAAAAAAATAGTCGCCGTATTCGCTTTTACAACGACACGGAAAGCTGCGATCTGCCCTCAACGCAGCGCCGGATCCGCATCGGCAGCTTCTCCAGTCCTCAAAGTGACGTCACGACCTCTCTTGACCAATCACGGGCGGCGGCGCGCCGCACGGCGTGCCCCGCGGCACAGGCCGCATATTTCGGCTAAAAAAGGCAATTCGCGCTTGTTTTTGCCTTATTTGGATGCGATATTCCAGTATACAGCATGAAAAACTATAGGATGCCGCTGCCAGCCCAATTTTCAGAAAAAGTGCTTCAGTCTCCCTTTAACGCGGTATGCATCAAATGAACAGATGCATGCAGTTCATTTCAGAACACGGCATAATATTCAAGTGATTCTGAACAAAACGAGTTTTCTCATTCAAGTCACGCGAAATTCAACTTCCGATGAAAAAAAAATGTGCGAAAAAAAAAGGTTTCACGATGCGGGATTTGAACCCACGAATTGCCATTGCCTGTCGACTCTCTGGAGCGACGCGTTAGACCACATGGCCACAGAACTTTCTTTCTTTATTGTATTTTCACAACAGGTACAAAGAAGTAAAACAGCGCGGAGTGATATATTTCTCATTTTTTTTTCCTGGCTACTTCCGTAGCCTCACTTGCAACAATCGTTTGCGGGACGGCAGGCTGGAAACGCTGATTGGTCAAAACAATATGACGTCATACGCGTGACGTCATAGGTCAAGTGATATTTAATGACGTCATGTCCGGTTGGGGACAGGCATGTTTTCCCTAGATTTTCCCCCGCCACCGCTCGTCAGCGGACGGGGCTGCTCGCGAGGAGCCGAGAGGCGAGGAGGCAGCGTGCACTGCAGCGTTGCCTCCTCGGCGTGTCCCCGTCATGTCTTTCGACCCGCCGCGGTGGCTCAGTGGCTATGGCGCTCGGCCGCTGATCC
Organism: Amblyomma mixtum; assembly: GCF_055824585.1. Classification (NCBI taxonomy): domain Eukaryota; kingdom Metazoa; phylum Arthropoda; class Arachnida; order Ixodida; family Ixodidae; genus Amblyomma; species Amblyomma mixtum. Next base: position 257,014,368 of record NC_143014.1, on the reverse strand, counting down.
GAAAGACGCGGGTTCGATCCCGGTCGGGGTGGTCGAATTTCGATGGAGGCTAAATTCTAGAGGCCCGTGTACTGTGCGATGTCAGTGCACGTTAAAGAACCCCAGGTGGTCGAAATTTCCGAACCCCTTTCACTACGGCGTCCCTCATAGCCTGACTCGTTTTGCGACGTTAAAACCCCAATAAACCATAAACCCATGTTCTTCAGTGCGCGCGCGAGATTAAAAAGCGCACCTGTCGCGCTGCGCTGTCACACTGCATGCCTGCTTCTGTGCATTTCTTGCGGACTCCTTTCAGTCATACTTAGCTATACTTTGACCAAAAGGCTTCTTAAACAGTTATTTCAAGTTTTATTGCTATGTATAAAGAATATGTTTGTAGCAGGTGCGTGAGCCCGAACAAAAGAAAACTGTTTTTATTCCCCTTCAGTATTCCTGCTTATCGAGACTTGAGTATTTATATGTTGCAGTACATCTTTTTTCAGGCATCACAACTGATGTTTCGATGTGTTTGGTAATTGACTTCATTGTAGCTTCATACTTGCACCATTTAAACTCTGCACATAGCTCTTTTTTCACAAAAGGAAATGTGATTAGGTTTCTGAATAGAGCTGTGCACGGGCCGCAATTTCGAACCCGCGCCCGGCCCGGGACTTAACCTACCGACAGGAAGCCCGGCCCGACACTGAAAGACCCTGAGCACGCTCGTGCTCGGCCCGACCTGCAAAGCGGCGACGACACAAAAAGAGAATTTCAGGAAAATGAGTTTATTTCAATGACATTCAAATTTTGACCTCGCATTCCAGGGATTATACACAAGACACAACGCATAAAGGTATAGATTTATCACTCTAAATATGCAAGTTGTTCATTGATGATGGCTTGATCGAAACAAGAGCGGCGCTCTTTCATTACGAATCCTGCGGCGCTGAAATTTTTCTCGCTGCTTGAATTGGTGGCCGCAACGGCTAATACTTCCATAGCAAGAGAAACGCTTGAAGTATGAAGGGGAATGACAGACGTGGTGTCGTAAGCCATGGATGGCGTGCCACAACAGGAAGACTTTTTGACTTGTTAGAGGATAAGCGAGCAAATAAGCGACAGGGCGGCGCTATACTGCGAATGCCGATGTGGCCGCGACGTCCCTGCTTGTACTATTCACGGGAAGGCACGGTGCTGTGTTCACTTTGCTGACAAGCGATTACGGCGAAACGCAGCACTGCGCCAGAATAGTACAAGCTGAGCCGTAGTGGAGGCGCCAGTGACATTCTTCTAATGCTTTTCATGTGGTGCCCCCCCCCCCCCTCCTTCGCTCTCGCCCGCGACTATTGTCCGTCTCCCCGGCCGGAACCTGCCGGGTAGGCGGACAAGAGAGAAGGCTGCCGGCTCTGCGGTGCGCTGCGAGTGGCGAGTGGAAGAATTTAACCTTTTCCCGATGTGCTGCTGCAGCGCTACTCCGTGACCCCGCGACCTCGCGTGCGCCGTACGCAGCCCTGCCTCCGCTTCCCAGAACCATCCTTTCTTCTTACAAGGCGCCCAAAACTGGTTGCTTTGCCCCAACGTTGGTACTTGCTAGAACGAAAAATGCGTTTCTAGCCCCAGCTAGCTTTTTTTTTTTTTTAGCGTTTGTACTATCTTCCTGTCCTTGTACATGCCCTCCTGGATGGTCTAGACACAAATCACTTCCTGCTGTGCATGCAAGACGCCCAGCGCACCACAGCCATATTCGCACTTCCACATATGATACATGCTTTGCCCAACTTAGAGCCTTGGGCGTTTGGTTGTGAGTAACACCGTATGGCGCGTAATGCATTCCCATCAGGCAGAATTAAAATATGAGAAAATTCATCGCAAGATATATTTCCTTGTATTCTCCAAGTAAATTACTTCTATACTAACTCCTCCCTTCTGAAGTGACCAAAAGATAAAACAACTCAGCGTGTAAAAAAGGTGAATGCAAAAATACACTACTTTTGTGCAAAATTCACAGGAAGTGCACTTAAATTGCCACAAGTGCATGGCCAATTAAGGAAAAAAAAAAACAAGGGCAAAGGACGGAGACGCACAACAGGAACACAGGACGACGCTGTGTTCTGTGTTCCTGTATTCTGTGTTCCGAGTTCTGTGTCCCCGTCTTTTGCTCTGGTTTTCTTTCTACAATCGTGAACCAATTAACTCGCCCAGCTCTCCACTCTACTGGACCAATAAGGCATCAAGCTTCACAGTGCATTAGTGTTATATCTTACGCTACATATTTTCGAATTGTTTTTGCTCGGCATACACGTCTTTCATTTGCTTAGGAAGAAAGCAGCGCAGTCAAGAAAGTTACTCCCTCCTGCCAGCGAAAATTAAAAAAATGCGGTTTTTTCAGCGCCAGTATAAAATCCTTGCATGCTGACGGCATGTTGAAATTTTCGTTAATGCACCGTAATAATTATCTCATGAAGCCCCAGCTCTTGTGGCCCAGGACGAAGAGTACGATGATTTATGGCAATATTTGAGGTGCATTTATGAGCCAAGTTCTTAATGCTCTAACGTTCTCCTAAGCAAATAAAACTGAAAATTGTGATAATTTTGATAATGCTTTATGGAGCTAACACTACCAGGACGTGGTAAATAAACAAAAAATAAATTCTTTGATAAAGGCCTGTACGCTGCACTTGTGCTGCTCATTTATTTCATGCTGTCCATTTTCTCAGTGCAGTGTCTTCTTTGATATGCATATTTCTGGCTCATTACATACTTTTCTTCGGTTCACAATTCTTCTTTTAGCTATATTTCATCCACTTTCCTGCCATAATCTCTATTCAAACGTAATTTGTGTAATTTTGCTTTGTCCGGGCTCCTGCAATGTTCTTTTTATTTTTATTTTATTTAGAACATACTGCAGGCCTATAGTAGGCCCAAGCAGGAGGGGCGAATACATAATATATGCAAAAAAGAACAGGTTTAGCAAAATTGAAAAATGTTAAATACAAGTTGTAACACAAAATACAGCAATAAATACAAGGCTCAGATGCAAAAGTATATATGAATGATGTGAAGACCTGTTTCAAGCTGTTGCACTATAATTCAGTCTAACCTCCTCGATCACGATCACCTAAGCCTTTCCTTATCTGTTGCCATACTTTTTTATGGAAACACTTAAAAACAAAGCACCATGATCTATTTCAGTATTGTTTTATTTGCCGATCTAATTTTTTCGAAGATAACATGGGATACCAACTCCCCTTTAATGTCCCCGTTCTCGTCTCGAAGTCGCGAATTTTTAGATGTGCGCTCAGTATTCTCGTTAGTGCATTTGTGCTCACAAGGGACTATAACAGCCAACGCGGCTAATACGCTAGATTTAATCCTGACAAATTGATCTGACATAGTCTCACCTATTACATACCTGCCAGGCATCAGCGACCACTTGCTAATGCACTATGACATTAATCTAGCCACTCCGAACACTAACAAAAAGAAAAAAAATAATAATACGAGACTACAATGGAGCAAATTTTCAGGCGATAAATAATGAACTATTTTTTTTTATCGATGCTTTCCCATAGCTTTGGTGTCCGCAGCATTCAAACCAACTGGAGCATGTTCACAGCTATAATCACCCAACTCACAGAACAATACACTCCTGAACGCACTGCTACCACCCACTCAATAGCTCCCTAGTGTAATAATCACATTAAACGTTTATCTAACAAAAAGAAAGCCTCTACCGCATCGCAAAGTTCTCGCCAACTAGTGAGCGATCGGACTTCGTATTCAGCAGCTTCCAACATGTATGTTCAGGCGCTCAAAAGCGCTAAAAGCACTTCCACTCACATATGTAACCACCAATGTCAAAAATTCTGGCGGGTCATTAATCCTTCCACCGACGATAGTTTTGCGTTATCTGACCCGTTAGGCGACCTCATCCCTTCCGACGTTCGCGTCACGATTCTTAACCGCGTAATCACTGACAACTTTACACCCATATCTGATGTATACATATGCCTACAACTCACCACTTCAACTATGTTTTCATGCCACCTATAACTGTTGCTCCTACTGGTGTGAATAAGCTTATTGATGGACTCAGTGTTCATTCCGCTCCGGGTTATGACTGCGTTACTTAAAAAGCACTGCAGCTTATTCGCCCATTATACTAACCAAACTTTTCCAGCATTGACCAGTCAACGCTGCTACTGAGTGGAAGATCGGAAAGGTGGTTACAGTCTACAAATCCGGCAGCAAAGCATCCCCTATTAATTATCGTCCCATATCCCTTACCAATACTTGACCCAAAATGTTCAAACATATAATATTCACCAACCTTGTTAACTTCCTTTCATTGAACAACTTTTTATGTCAGCGCAACATTGTTTTCGAAAACTTTACTCTTGCGAAACACAGTTAATATAGTTTACACATGCATTGCACTGTATTCTAGACCTATCATCACTAACTGGCTGTATATTTCTGAATTTTCCAAAGGCTTTCGACGATGTATGTCACAACCTTTTGGCTCACAAACTAAAACATCTTAATATTGACTGTAACTTATTGAAATGGATTGAATGTCTACTTAATCGCTCACAATTAGTTATTGCTTACGGTTATAACACCTGTTTTACAGAGGTGTCTTCCGGAGTTCCACAAGGTTCAGTTCTTGGACCCTAGCTACTGTTCCTGATCTAACATTAATGATCCCCGCTCTCTTATGGATTCTCATATTCACCTATTCGCTGATGTTTGCGTCATTTTTAGAGAAATAACCAACACTAACAACCTTACATTACTTCAGTCAGTGGCGGTCACAGAGAGTGGTTTTAGGGGGAGCGGACAGACTGCTGTATATAAAAAAAGAAAAATAGAAACAACGATTTTTCATTTTATTTGCACAAAAATTTTTTTGCGCTTTGTTATTGAAAAATAAATGGCGAAAGATATAGACGTTATACCATTACTCAATCTTTGAATGTTAACGCTTACGCGAGCAATATTCATTTCGATACCAGGCGAAACGAGTCGACGTCTGAGATAATTGCCACGACATGTCCACTAAGGTCAAAGCACCTGCCCGGACATTTCACCAGTGGGGTTAGCGGCCTTCATTTATCAGTTCTGGGAAGTGGCTTAATTTGTTCTGCCCTCAGTCCCCAAGGCGGCTGGTCGGCGCTCCTTGTCAAGCCAGAAAGGGATGGTCCCCTCGCTTGCGTCGCTGTGTCCCTGGTGGGATAAAGACATGAATGGGTGGCTCCCCCCCCCCCCTCCCGCCGACGAGGTTGTTGGCCACCGCAACCGCAGGTAAATGGCACCGCCGTCGCCGCCGCGCCGGCGGCATGGCAAGACAACGGTGGCGGGAACTTGATTACTTTTGTATTTTGTAAATAGTGTACAAAGCTCTCCCCTGTCCTTTCTTGCTGTCGCTCCCCTCTATACTTCTCCTTACTATCCTCTCCCTTTCCCTGTCGTTTCCGCCGGCTGCAGCTCGGGTGCTTAAGATATTAGATAGCAATTGCCGCAGCCGGCAACACTCTTTTGCTTCCTTTTTTTTTAAAAAATAAACCACTACCGCCAAGGCAGGAACACGATACCTATCAACGTGTAGAACGTGGAATTGTGTGAAATAAGACAGCCGCTAACAAGGTGAACGTACAAAGCAGGGGACTACTTGACGAGACCGCCACTGACTTCAGTGCGAAGAATGGTGAATGCAGCTATATATGAACAAATGCAAAGTCATGCGTGTATCTAGAAAAACTTCCGTCCCACCTCACTACTACATCGATAACATTTCGTTGGAATCAGCCTCATCATATAAGTGCATCGGCGTCCACATTACTTATTATCTTAACTGGTCTCTTCATACCGAGAACATAATTGAAAATGCTAATCGCATGCTTTGCTACTTACGTCGCAACTTCTTTAACGTTCCTTCCAATTTGAAACTACTGCTTTATCAAACACTAATACCAATACGATAAAAACTCGAGCATGCAACACGTGTATGGCACCCTGCTCATGGCTTCCTTAATGATCTTGAGCTGGTGCAAAATAACTCTGTGCGTTTAATCCTTGTTAACTACAACCGCACAGCTATGAAGTCTAATATCTGCCTCCCATAACTGACATCGCGTAGAAAAGTGTTTCGTATCACCCTATTCCACAAGCTGTACCATCATCCCGCTCTTCGTGATCACCTCATCCCCCGTACAATTTCTGTATCCCGCCGCATTGATCATGATCACAAAGTTGGAAGTATGTCATGCAACAGAAAATGCTGCTCGCAGTCATTCCTGCCGCGAACCTCATGCGACTGGAACCACCTTACCGCAGAAGTTGCCGGCACTGAAAATTACGAGCAGTTCCGCGTAGCACTAGCTAACATTGTATATTCAGGCGCTGTTTAATGTTCATGTAATCAACTGTATTTTTCTCTCAGTTTTAGTATATTTACCATTCCCCCTGTGTAATGCCACTAGCCCGTTGTGCTCTAAGCGGTGCGGGCCGGGCTCTATTATTTTACTTTCCTTTTAGACAAGCCCACCCTAACATCTGTGTAATGCCACTGGCCTTGAGGGGTAAATAAATAAACAGAGTAATATGCAAGCCTCTCACACAACATTCACTAATATTTCTTTCTTTCTGTAATAACAATTTGTAGACAGCCTAAAGGCTCATATTTCACTGACGTGAAGGTTCATTTTTCAGTCACAGTTCCATACTGTATAGAGCGCAGGATAGCGCTTGTGCTGCATAGTTATTCTTCTGTGTGTGTCATTGTAGGCGCTATTGTTTGTTTTCTCAAGTACTATGCACCGTGTATCCCAAACTGAAGTTCTTCTAAATCTTCTTTGATATTAGCAGTTGCAAATTCAAGCCTTCTGCAGGATTTGAAGGAGGCCCAAGGAGACGAGGACTAATTTTATGCATATGCAAATGTAAACAGCTAATCTATCTGTACTATTGTAACTTGCATTCTCTTTTTTGCTTTATGTGCTGTTCTTATATTTCGTGCCATAATGCTGAATGTCGTGATTTTTGTATGTATTATAGTGTAAATTGATACTGTATGTCTGCTGTCAAAGTGTTTTATTTTTCTTTACTGTAATGCGCGATTGTAATGTTTATCTCTTATATTGTTTGGTGTATTTTCCATGTTCTTTTAAAGTACCAACTTGTTTTTCCTACGTTCAAAACTGTCATCTAATGGTCCCCTGGGCCTTGTCAAGCTGTGTGCACAGCTTTTAGCCCAGGGTGACCAGCGAGATTTTTCTGGTAAATAAAGTGCATTGACTGATTTATTAATTCATTGATATGCAACTTACAAATGATTGGAAATGAGGGGAACATGTGCACAGGGCGGAAAGCGCGTGGTCTGCCAGGAAACACTGAGGTGGCCCCGAGAAGGGCCTTTAGTAAGGACGACATCCGTTTTGTGCCTCTTCACTAAGCAGCGACGACACGGCGTGCGCAGTCCTCGTTTTGCACGAGCTGTCGAAGCAATCCTTGGTAAAAAAAAAACACGAGGGAACAAAGTCGTGCTGTGTATGCAGATGCGATCGCCTCGTGGTTCCATTCACGGCGAACAACCATCCGGCAAGCCTGGCTCTTTCGACGGATTCAGGAAACGACTGAAAAGAACAAAAGTAAGGAGCGAAGAAAGGTGCACTGCTTACAGGTTAGAACACAAAAACAAAGCTAGGCGCTGCACTCGGTTAACCCATTCAACGAGGCGTGGCGTGAGCTTTAAATCCGATTTCGACAAGGCGTGAGAAGTCGCTAAAGAAGCAAAGCCACACTGCACTGAATGAATGATATAGATAGACTAAGCGCAAGTCATAACTTCTCTAAAGCCACACTGCACTCGTTTAACCCTGCAACGAGGCCTAGCGCGGGTTCTGATGTCTGGCGCCGATTTCGACAAAGAGAGGGAACACGGCCGCGAGATTGATGCCCGCAATCTTCCAGGAAGCAATGAAGCGGCCCTGAAAAGGGCCGTTTGGAGCAGCTCTTCAACGTCAACCTACAGCGGCGTGGCGGCGAGCAGTAGGCCCAGCGTCCGCGGCGAACAATGACATCGGCTTCCGAGAAGCATATCCAGGGAACGACGCTGCAAAAAAAAAAAAAAGTTTCGTTACAAGCACCGCAATTTGGTGAGTCCTCAATGCACGAGAAAACTTGCGACAATATAGTTCAGTCCTTACCTCAGGGTTGAGAATGCGCACCCCCGACAAGCGCGTCAGCGTAGCTGTCAAACGGCGGTCCTCAAAGCGCGCCTGATGCGGATCCTTGTAGTGCCGCGGCAAAAACTTTAAATACGAGCACGACACTAGCCACGTGCTCCTGGGGAAACGGCGAAAGCCGCAAGCAAAAACTGCACAGAAATTTCAGCTGGCTGTCGCCGCCGAGCGCACCACGCACGAACGCCATAGCTGCACACGCCTCGAAACGAGCGCGCCGAGGATCACGAAACGAATGCGCATGCCCGCTCACCACGCACGCGCGGCGCGGCGGGTGCACCTAGCGATTCCCCAGGCGCTCTAGGGAGAGGTCGAGAAAGGCGCGCTGACGCCACGTCCGGTTGAGAACGAGGGCGAAGTCAAAAAACGTCACGGAGAAGCGCATCCCATCGACCAATCAGCGTTTCCAGCCTGCCGTCCCGCAAACGCTTCTCACTTGCACATGTACCTCGTCGCCATTGGCAGTCAGCTGATGACGCGTCCGTAGCGTTAGTAGCGTTCCCTCGCGGTACAAAGCAAAATTTAATAATGCATGAATCACTCTAAAGCGCTTTAAATCCAAATCTTGCACACTATAAAATGCTTATAAAGGTGTACTAAGTGCATTATAAACTTCAATAAACCACGTTTGTCTAAATGCACACGCAATGCACTTGGTGGAGCGACATACAAATGAAAAGTGCACCGGTGGTTGGCTCACGTGACCCGTTCTTTGTAGACCGCCCAAGAAGCCCATGAGGTGGTGCCGATGTGATGATAAAGCACGGAATATATCCAGATAACCCAATGAAGTTGAAGGCGTGACGAGGGTGGGATTTTGTCTTGCTACCATTAGTTCACTCATCTGAGGGCGTCGCCAGAGCTTGGGAAGATTCCGAGTTTCAGCAAACTCGGGCCTTCCAGCATAGCGCCCCTGGGCTAAGGTCAGGTGCTATGCATATTCGGCTACGCCGAGTAGGGGCCTCCCCTAGTGTTAGCCAGTTCCGCCTTTTTGTTGTTTGTCTTTTTGCTGCTTAATGTGTGACCAGTGCCCAAACTTGTATCTAATGTAAATATTTGTATATGAAACTTCAAGTATATTCCCTTTATCCCTGCGTCTCAACTGATCGTAAGACCCTCTCTGGCGGGGAACCCCGGGTGTGAAGATAACGTTTCAGTCTTCTAGTCTACAAACCGTCTCTGGCGGGGCACCCCTGGTGCAAGGAAGGAAGAGAACCTGAACTTTACCAGTGCAGTCGACGAGGATCCTGCAGCCATCGGAAGACGGCGCAGGAAGAAGACTGAAGGCAGGGAAAAAGGCGACGACCAGGCAACAAGTCAGCGTTCGAGAAAGGAGCTGCGGAGAGACGGCAACAAGGAAAGCAGCGCGTCGACACCTCGACGGTCACCTGTGGGTCGCAGCAAGGTGACGGCAACAGGCTGTTGTGAACGTGAATTTCTGACACCGGAACGCTCCCAGTCTTGCGCGTTCGGCCGGTGAGCTACAGAGACGCTCCCCAAGGACGGCGTCCAAGCCGGCGTCTCTCCGAGCCTGCGCGTCGTCATCGTGGAGCGCGTTGTGCGTTCGGGCCGGACAGCTACGGGAACGCTACCCGGGTTGGCGTTCAAGCCTTGCCGGCCAATCAGCCAACAGGACGCTCCTGATTGGACGAAAGGGGCCGGGAGTCTGTGCCGACTCTATTTAAGGGCTCCCGTCTCCTGTGTGTGTGTCTTTTTCCTGTTGAGATACATCGTGCCATATGTATCGTGCTTCTCGCTACTTGTAAATATGTAAATACATATACCTTTTTTTTCTCGCTGCTCCTTAACCCCCCCGTCTCTTCATTGCTCCGGCTGGTCGGCGACAGCGGACCCGCGTCCCGACGGCAACTGAGAGCCCGCGTCTCAACAACTGGTGGCAGCGGTGGGATCGAAGTCAGCTCTTCGCATCGCCTAGCAGCGTTCGCAGTTACAAGAGCTCCCACGTTGGTGGACCCCATGATCGCGGCTCTGTGAGTGTCCGACCTTTCTTCCCTGAGGTATTTTGCCAGGCTTTTGAATTTAGCGTCAATGCTGGCAGGCTTTCTTTGGCAGTGTTGTGAGTACTGATTGTTGTACGCATTGCTAAGAAGAGATAGGGGATCGGTCGAGTGTCTGAGCGCATCATGGACCTGAAATCTTTGCAAAAGCCGGATCTAATTTTGATCAGCAAAGAATTAGGGGTTGAGCTTGGGAAGGCCATGCGGAAACCGCAAATCATAGAGGCAATAATTTCTTGCGGAGCGGACGATGAAGAGCTTATCGAGACATGGGAATTGATTAAGGAAAGGAAAGCAGCTGAAGAGAAAAGGGAAGCAGCTGAGAAGGAACAGCGCGAGCTGGAACAGAAGCAACGCGATCGCGAGCTTCAGCTTCGAGAGAAGGAGCTCGAGTTAGCACGCCGACAGCAGGAAATTGACCAAAGGAAACTGGACGCGGAGTCGAAAAGAGCCGAAGCCGGCGTCGCTAAGCCACCATCCCCCAGCCCAGGAGGGAGGGAAACAATCAAAATCAAAGATTTCATGCAACCCTTCCAGCTAGGCGAGGACATTGGTATTTTTTTGGCGAACTTTGAAAGGACATGCCAAAAAAACAATCTTGGGAAAGATGGGTGGCCACAGCAACTATTGACACTGTTGCCGTGTAAAGTAGCGGACGCGATCGGGAGACTGAGTGCGGAAGAATCGGAGGACTATGAGACCGTGAAGGCAAGCCTCCTAAAGAAGTACCGCCTGTCTGCCGAGGCTTTTCGCCAGCGTTTCAGAAAAGCCACTAAGTGTAAAGAAGAGTCTTACCTCGAGTTTGGTTATAACTTGAAAACAAACTTAGTGGAGTGGTTAAAGAGCGCAGGCGTTCACGCAGACGCAGGGAAGATCGTGGAATGCATGTGTCTAGAGCAGTTTTATGACACAATTCCGGATCGAATGCGTTGGTGGATTCTCGACAGGGCCGAGGTAAACACTGTTGAGAAGGCTGCTGAACTCGCGGAAGAGTATGCGTCACGCCGCGTGTTGCTTGAAAGTCGTGGTACAAGCAACAGGTACAAGCAACGGTACCCCGCTAGGCATAGAGCAGACGAAACAGGCGCGAAGCCAGTTTTTAAGAATGCCGGAGCAGTAAAAGGGGACGACCGTCCAAAAGGAGAGGCGGACGCTAAAGTCCGAAGTGATAAAAGGGGGCAGCGCTCCCATCTGTGTGTCAGCGACCAGCCTAGGAACCCCGCTTGGTCAGCTGAGGACACAACCGTTGCTCAGGGAAGTAACGGCAGGGAAGGTTTAAACCCAGAAGCAGATGCTGCTTTTAACAGTGAGTCAGTTGTTATCTCTCAGGAAGAGAGTAGTGAGCTCACAGGCCAGCGCAGTGAAGGATTGAAAGGAGACGCTCCTTCGATGCGGCTGGTGAGCAACAGTAGCCAATTATTGGAGGCGCTTTGCTGTAATCAGAGTGACTGTGAGTCACCTGAGTGCGTCGCTGAAACGCCAGGCCAGAACGCAACGTTACCCAAAGGGAGTGGTTCAGATAGAGTTGCGGGCCAGGTACTTAGTTTCATGGGGTCAGATAGAAATCCTCAGGAGAGCAGGTTGCTAGACTCAGCGGAAAGTAAAGTGCAGTCGGAACAATTTGAGGTTACGACGTGCCGTGACTCATCGAAAGCGCGAGCCGATAGTTCAAATCCAAATGGGAAAGGTGGCTCGGTGCTGAGTCAAAAAGCAGATGTGAAGGGTGAGGGCACCACGAGAAAGGGAGGTGTGCAAGAAAGAACTGCTAGGACAGTTTCCGAAAAGCGGCTGCGTGCAAGGAGAGCCAAGCCAAGTGGTAGTCCACAGAGAAAGTACAAAGGACGGGCCAAAAACGTCATAAGGGTGAAGGCACGTCAACAATGTAATCATGCAAGACTTTTACCACGGCACTCCAGATGCTATAGGTACCGCACGCAGGCCAAACTGACTAGACGGGTTCAAAGAAAGCGAAAGCCACCTGCCCCATTGCGGCGAAACTGCAGAAGTTTTTGCACGATGAGTGGAACGCGCAGTGGGCCACAAACAAGCGCGCACTGCCACCGCGTGAAAGAACGCAGCAGAACGCGCGCCTGGGGAAAAAAGGAAAGGAAGGGTGTTCAGGAACTGAGAAAGGAAGGCACCCAGGCATTTTTTTCGTATTCGATCTTTCCCCCTTCGCATTCAACTTTTAAAGTACTGCTCAGGTGTCGGAGACGCGCGGCCGAGGGCGGTACGAATCATTGTTGCGCGGCGTCTGGAGCTCGCAGGGGTCAACGCGCACTTAAGACCTTCGGTTTTGCTAAAGCTACTGTCGGTCTGCGACCGCGCAGGGCGCGGCTGAAGAGTGTCACGCTGCTAAAAAGAAAGGGGCTGTTGTTTTGTCGCTATCAGGACAAGCATAGGTATCGCGATAGAAAGCCCCGAGCTAAGATAGCTCCATTTAGTAGACGCAAAATCAAAAGACCGGATAGGTGCGAACCTCACACCGAGCGAAAAGGAAGGGTGCGCAAGAAATTAAACACTTCTGAAAGGTGTCACTTGCCACCACGAACAAAGAAAAAGAAAAGACGGTTCCACCGGAAGCGTTACGCACGCGAAATGGAAAGTCGCGTCTGGCGCGCAAGGCGTAAGGAAAGGGACAAGACAGCAAGAGAAAGCAAATCGTTCTCGTCTTGTTCCTCCCGTAGAAAATGGAGAGACAATCGCAGGGAGACACATGCGTAGCTCTGAGGTAAGGCTGCTCGCCATTTCAACGTGCCCTCCACCGAAAACAAAGGATGATGTGAGAGCCTTTCTCAGTCTTGTAGGGTACTACCCGCAATACATCCCGCGGTACTCGGACATCTCTAGCGCTCTCACCAACGCTTTGCGCAAAACTGAACCAGAGCGCGTCGCCTGGTACTGCGTGAAAGAAAAGTCATTTCTAACTCTAAAGGAATCCCTGAGGAAGGATCCCGTGTTAAAGTCCCCGGATTATACAAAACAGTTCATAACCCAGTGTGACGCGAGCAACAGGGGAATGGGTGCTGTGCTTGGCCAGACCGATGATCAAGGGAACGAACATCCAATCCTTTATGTAAGCAGGAAGCTCACTGCCAGGGAAGAAGCATACAGCGCTTCTGAAAAGGAATGCGCGTGCCTGGTGTGGGCGATACAAAAACTTGCCTGCTACGTGTTTGGTACGAAGTTCATCGTACAAACGGACCACTGTCCTCTAACCTGGCTTGAACGCATGTCGGGCAAAAATGGTCGCCTCCTGCGCTGGAGCCTTGCTCTGCAGCAATTCAGCTTCGAGGTTCAGTACAAAAAAGGAAAGGCAAACGCCAACGCAGATGGCTTAAGCCGATGCTTCTGAAAAGAGAAAGGAATAGAAGGGATTTGGACGGGCTGTTAATTTTTTTTTCTGTTTTGTAGTCTTCTTTTTTTCTACTCGCGAAGAAGTCTGTGATGCGACAGTGCACTCGCGATTGAACCTGTCGCCTGTCAGCGAAATTGTTGGTAAGATAGAAGCCTGGCAGATCCCTGGGGAGATCGAAGGGCATTTATTTGCTGGCTGCTGTTGTGTCCGGTCCAGACCACCCTTCCAGACCTGAAGAGACCGGTTGGCGAGCAGATGACGGCCGGCGGACAAAGACTAAGCCCCGACCTCGGCACTTCGCAAAGTGGCTGCGGACCTCTTCCCTTCGTGCACGATTTTCCGGGCGGGGGCGAGCTGTTGCGAACGTGAATTTCTGTCACCGGAACGCTCCCAGTCTTGCGCGTTCGGCCGGTGAGCTACAGAGACGCTCCCCAAGGACGGCGTCCAAGCCGGCGTCTCTCCGAGCCTGCGCGTCGTCATCGTGGAGCGCGTTGTGCGTTCGGGCCGGACAGCTACGGGAACGCTACCCGGGTTGGCGTTCAAGCCTTGCCGGCCAATCAGCCAACAGGACGCTCCTGATTGGACGAAAGGGGCCGGGAGTCTGTGCCGACTCTATTTAAGGGCTCCCGTCTCCTGTGTGTGTGTCTTTTTCCTGTTGAGATACATCGTGCCATGTATCGTGTTTCTCGCTACTTGTAAATATGTAAATACATATACCTTTTTTTTTCTCGCTGCTCCTTAACCCCCCCGTCTCTTCATTGCTCCGGCTGGTCGGCGACAGCGGACCCGCGTCCCGACGGCAACTGAGAGCCCGCGTCTCAACAAGGCACAGGACTAGCGGCGTGCGACAGCTCATCGCAGTGTGCGGTGAAAGTGGCGGTGTACTCCGACGCCAAGAAGCTGGCAATGCGGATCGACGCATCGAAACTGAGTTTCCTTCGTCGCATTGTTCACGTCCCTGTTCATGTGTTCGAGCCGGTAGGACAGCTGAGGGGTACAGACGGCGGTATGGAGAGTTATTCATACCGGCCCACACTCGATGTGAGGTGCCGAGTAGAATTGGCGAAGGCGCGCTTAGCTTATTTTCAGGCTGAACTTGCAAAAGTGAATGGTGGAAAGGCGCCGCTATGCGAGGAAAAACCTCCGGATTTGAAGGTGTTAGAAGCAAGGCGCCAGCAGCTAGAGCTCGAGCTGGCTAAGCTCAAGGAGTCTAGGAGAGCTAGTCAACTAGCCAGGGAGAACTGCTCCGAGTCCCGACAGGAGAGGCCACCTGTGCTTGAAGGCAAAGGCTTGTGCTCGTCAAGCACAGGTCAAGGAAACAGCAGCCAGGTGGCTGTAAACAAGCAGCCAGCTTGCGCGGACGCCTCTTCGTTACGAAAGGCCGCAAAGAGTGCAAGAAGTGAAAAGATTCCGGAAGGGTGCGAAAAGATCACAGCCTTTCTGCCACCGCGGGCGGCTAGCAACGAAAAGGAGCAGCCCGATTCAGATGATCTTGGGGCGATCGAGACCAAATTGTCCGACAACAAACAGGGCAACGATCAATCTGTCCAGGTTAGCTCTACCCCAAATGAGACCAGGGACGAGGGCGCGAGTTCAGGAATAAAAACTCGGTCTCGGGCAAGCTGCGATAAAGAACAGTTTGTTCAGCATGAAATGGTCAGTGACGACAGACGTCATACTGGCGAGCTATTGATAGCAGGAGGTCTAACGTTGCCGCAGCGGCACTCTGTGCCGGGAATATGGCATAAAGTGCCCCGTAGCGCTATTGATGGCAAAGGCATTTCATTCGAAGACAGGGTAATGCGTGGCGACTTGGCGCAAGGCAAGCTCGGGTCAAGCGACGGCGAGTCAGATCGTGAAGCAGACGATGCCACGAAGCCGGGCAGCGCCTATAATGCAGGGAGCGGAAATATCAATGCTTGCCCGGGCAGGAACGAGGGAAATGGCTCCAAGGGAGGCGAATACCAGGAGGCAAGGGCGTGGCTTTCAAATTGAAAGTCCGTGCGAGGAAAAGTACGTTCCGTGCTACAGGTCGCCAAATCCAGTGTAGCAAGACTGACCGTCTGATATATTTGGACGGGCCAGGGGCTATGCTCCTTACGCAGTACGCTGTTCGTACCGGCGCGCAAGAGAGAGCGTGCCCTCACGTGCGTTGTGTGGTCAGGGGTTTGGATCCATCGAGGACCAGGACGTGTTTGATCCTGGAGGGCACCAGCTGTTGAGAGTTCTCGCCCCGTGGCGTATCAGCCTAATGAGTTGAGTGGTCATTAGGCGTTAATCGTGTTCATTGAGACACGTGGTGGCTCGAACGACACTCGGTGCGGCCAAGGAGGCTCACGTGGCCGCTTACTGGCCCCAATCAGTGCTAAGGAACGCTCCAGTTGCGAGTGTCGGTGTGTGTGTGTGTGCTCATTCGCGAGCAGGGAAACGGTGTGCATGCAAGTGAACTGGGTACTGCCTATCGACCTGGACTCCGTTTTACGGCGCACAGCAAGTATGACACCGTGTGTATTTGAGTGTGCAATTTGCTTATGTTGTATTGGTGCCCATGTGCATTTTGCTTTTGTTTTCTTGGTGCCAGTGCTGGTGTAGCTGCAGTATGTCGCCCACAGGGTGGTTTTGTGACAGATACCGATCCCTTTTTATTATGAATTCTATAAAAGTGCCATTCAGACCCTTTGTACAATCTTGGGAAGGGCGTCTAAGGTATCGGTAGTGCACGCGGGGTCATTAGGACCGCCGCTAATCCTTTCTCAGCAGCTCGTCGGTGCCGTCTTCAATGGACCCCCTCACCCTCCGGCGGGAGGGGACGGAGGGGTGCGCTCCTAGCCAAGTGTCACCTTTCGTGGAACGATGCGCGCGCGCGAAAGAGCCGGGGGCCGCTCGGGCGTCCATCGCCCTTTGGGGCCAATTCTCGCCGGCTATTCAGGGAGGGGTGAGAGCCGCCGCACGCTGATCGCCCCCTCGTCTCGGCGAACACCAGATTTCCGACACAAACTCGCGACGAACGTCTGGTTCGAAGAGTCTGCGGACCTTCTGCAGATTAAGCACTGCCGGACGGAACAGACGCCGTTGACGAGGGGGGGGGGGGGAATAAAAGCGACGAATAGCTGGCGACAGCGCGTCCAGCTGCGAGCAGCGAAGGCCTGAGTTGGGTGACGCGACTCACCGGATGTCGGTGAGGCGCCGGATAGCTAGTAAGCCTTGGGAATGCGAAGTCGGCTTGGTACGCGGGTCCGAGCTCGGAGTGGCAGTTACAGCGGTAACTGCCCGTTTAAGCCCCATAATGCCCAATTCCGAGACGACGCCAAAGTCGGGGGTCATTGGGGAAACCGATGGCACGTGCTCTCACGAGTGTATTTTTGTGTTTGTTTTACTCTTATTTTTGCAAGGGAAAGCATGTTTTACCTCGCACGTGCGGGCACGATTGTGTATTTGTTTCTTTATACTTTTATTTATTTATTTATTTATTTGGAGATACTGTCAATCCTGTTAGGGATTTTTACAGGAGTGGATTAAGTGCCCGTATACATTTGCTCATACAGCCATACACACGTTTGTACACAAGAGTATGCGAAGACCACGACAACAAAAAAGAGGCAAGCACAAAAAAAAACACTTAGGACACCGTCATTCATGCACTGACGTTATCACAGATTTACATTTATACATAAAAAGCAAAAGAAATACACATTAGTGATGACATCACATCCTCGTTGTTGACAGTACAGAATTGCCAGCAAGTTCAACAAATTTGTGAACTGAAGACTGCGATACTACACTCTGATCTAAAGAATTCCACTCACGCACAGCTCGCGGGAAAAACGAAAAACTGTAGGTATTATTGGCACAAAAATATTCTTGGAGTGTGAATTGATGCTTATAACGGGTTTCTCTGCAAATACTGAAAGAAATGTAGGTATCAGGATTTACTTTAATCATGTTATGCAAGATAAGGTACAAAAATTTCAGACGTAGCAGCGCACTGCTGGTTAGTGTATGAAGCCCAATCTCGGTCAGCATCTGCGTGGGTGAGTCGGTGCGCTGGTATCTGTTGCAGATAAAATGTGCGGCCTTCCGCTGGACAGCTTCGAGCGTAGATATTTGATTTTGGACAAACGGAAACCGTGCCACGTTCGCATATTCCAAGATCGGGCGAATACACATCACATAAGCCAAAAGTTTGGCTTCCTTCGTAGAGTACCGCAGGGCTCGTTTTAGATACATTAACTTCCGCATCGCATATATTTCGCAATGGAGAGGGTGTTTTGCCCTACAGAAGCTGGAGGGCTGGCCATCCTCTCGATAAACCAATCATGTGAACAGTGTAACATGATTGGAAGCTACCAAATGTGGGCCGGCCTTTAGGTCTTTAAAACCGGGCCCCGGAGCCAGAAAAAGGGTTCTGGGCTAAGGTCAGGTGCTATGCATCTTCGGCTACGCCGACTGGGGTCCTCCCCTAGTGTTAGCCAGTTCCGCCTTTCTGTTGTTTGTCCTTTTGCTGCTTAATATGTATCCAGTGCATTAACTTGCATATGCTGTAAATATCTGTATATAAAACTTCAAGCATTCCCTTTATCCCCGCGTCTCAACTCATCGCAAGACCGTCTCTGACGGGGCACCCCTGGTGCGAGGATAACGTGCAAGTCTTCCAGTCTACAAACCGTCTCTGGCGGGGCACCTCTGGTGCAAGGAAGAAGGAGAACCTGAACTTTACTATTATCGATAGTAATACTATCGATAGTAGATAATCGATAATTCTATCGATAGTCTATCGATAGTAGCACTATCGATAGTTTTTTTACACTATCGATAGTTTCAAAAAACTATCAATTCTATCGATAGTCAGTTTTTCTATAGTTTTGCATCACTACTCATAGCCCAGGTGCAGCTTTGGCGCGTTAAAATAAAAAAAACGACCTGAACATCTGTGTTGCTCGCGTTTCTGCGCCCTGCGATAGTATAAGCAAAGTGCTGGCCCGACCATGACTGCCGACGCTGCACTGTGGGTCACACTATCGCTTGGAAAATACGATCTTCACATGATACGCGACGATCGAACAGCAGACCGCGAACGGTAAATGATCGATTTACGCTGCCTACTGCGTACGCAAGTCACTGACACGGGCTACGCAAAGGTCCGTTGCGGATCCGTTCGCCTGTGACACTTTGCAAATTTAAGATTGCATAAGACTTGCATAAAAGCAAACTGAAGGTTCAGGATAAAAAAAAAATTACCGACGATTACGTTACTTCCTAATGCCAAATTTGAGCGCAGCAAATAAGCTGTTTCACCTTTTCGATAGATTGAGGCAAAGAAATCGAGCAACACATGTATGCGCTATCACAGAATTTTTTTTTTAGCGGACGGAGGACTTCCATCGGTCGTCTCGCTCATGGCTCAGAAAGAACTGGCAGATAATTTCGCAGTGGCGAACGGCAGCGGCAATTTCGGCTCGGGCGGTGCACATATACAGATCCGCCGCCACCGATCTGGCTCTCTGATTGCCACCGCACAGGGCGAACGGCAGCGGCAATTTCGGCTCGGGCGGTGCACATATACAGATCCGCCGCCACCGATCTGGCTCTCTGATCGCCACCGCACAGGGGTTGCATTGGAGGAGGAGCGAAGAAAGGAATTAAGTTCGAGCCGGCGCTTTGACAACCGGAGACTCGCAGGAAGAGGGGGGAGGGGGGCGGCGTGTACACCCAGCGGCAAACGATGGGGGCAGAAGCGCGCGCAGCAAGCGGACAACACGATAAAGGGAGGAGGGAAGAGATAGCAGCGACTGACTGATGCCGCTGACGCCGATAGTGAGTCAACCCCAGCTGCGGATGAAAGGGGGGCGGAGCTGGTTACGAGGCCGACGACAACGCCGACGACGACGCGAAACCCAGGAACGGACGCCAAAGAGCTGCGCTCTAAAAAAAAACGGGCACATGAAGCCGAGCGGCACGCAAAACTAATCCCGCCTGAGAAACTTCTAGAGCTGACTGACGCAGTGCGACGTAACTGCTAGCAGGCAGGAGCGCTCCTCGGCAAATACAAGATAAGCAAACAGCCCACTTATTAGCCTTTTTAGTTCTGCAAATGTTATTTCTGTTGTGACTTCGTCTACGATCTAATTATTAACTCTCGAAAAGCACTCGACACCCGCTAAAGGTGTCGCTGCCTCCGCTGCCGCTGCCTCGGATCATGCTCCAGGCGAGAAGTAATAAAAAGCTCACGAAGCTAGCACTCTTAACTTGTTTCCTTGGCTATCCTTGAGCCCTCTAAGTGTACAGCAATGTACAGAGGAATATTTGGGCATCTTGGATGACGATAAATGCCAACGTGCGCGTCGCTATTCCCGTACTGCCATATACTGCGGTATCCGCAAGCCCCCAACATGGCGGAAACGCACGCCGTCAACGCAAGGGGCGCCAGGTTTTGCATAAGGTCTATACTAAGCAGAACCGATGCTGTTTCTTGCGGCAGCTTTTCAAATTTAAATTGTCACGTGCCTTGAGCTACACTGGATCATCTTGTAGCAGTGGAAAGTGCATACTTTCTCCCGTGCAACGGACTGGCACCTCACTTACAGAACGAAGGTTCAGCTAAGATATGTAGAGCTTTTAGATGATCTTAAAGATCAAGCTGTCAACTGCCTTTCGATGAAATAAAAAAAACCTGGAAAAGTAAGCAAATACGCCAGAGACAATGCTTTTCAGGCAACGCCTGCTTCTGTACGGCTCCATGCTGACAAGCCAGGTGAAGTGGCAGTGCTGCACAATACACTGTGCCTTGTGCATACAGTGTTTCAGATTGCACGTAGCACATCGTTGAAGCACATATTAGGACCAGAAATTCGGTCTAATTACGAACGCACCGATGCTGCTGTATGCGTAGTTACCTCGAGTTTGTGATGCGCTTTAGGCCAGCTTTGGAGCCCATAGGAACAGTTGCGCAGTCCTCACGCTAACGCTGCTTGATGTGAATCTAATGCGATACTTGCAGCTAGTTGAAGACTCCGAGCTGCGGAGGAGGTGAAGCCGTGCGGCGGGCTGTAGTCAACTCACCGGCGAGTCGCGCGGACGGGCTCCAGCGGCTGGGGTCGACGGACGGGGCTTTGCCGAAATACGCCCGCATTACGCACACCATGTGACGTACGCACTAGTGGGACATCCGCAGTGTACGAAAAACTCTGCCAAGACATGCGCAGGCTGCGCGGGCTTACTTTTGGCGAAAGGAGGCCCGCTATAAAGAAGGCCGCCAGGCCCAGCTCCCGGCATGCCTTCTGCAGTGCAGCCCGAGCTGGCCAAAGCACACCTGCGCGACGAGCGAGCTGTCCTGCGGCGGCGCCGTGGAAGGGTGAGGGAAGGGCCCGCTCGTCGGTGTGCGCCGTCGGTGTGCGCGTAACGTGAACCCGCCGGCTACGATAGCGGTGGCTGCGCGGGGCGATCGCGTCGGGCGAATGCGGCCGTGACGGCGGCTGCTGCTGCATCAGCGATCTCGACCCTGATTAGCTTGGCGCGCTGCATGAGAGACGCTGAGACAAAATGAGCATATCAGGTATAGCTACAGGCCGATAAGCCGAACGAGACAACGCTCTAGCGGGCAATTCACGAATACGGCTATGACAATTTGCTTATTGCGGGTAAAGTCAAGCTCTGCGAACAACAGGTGGATGGCCACTACAAACCCTGTTCTGCTGCCCGTTTTTTTTTACTCTGTCCAGCCACACGAGTCTATTTAGTTTTTGGCTGAGGCTATCGGGCGGATCGATGATTGGAGACGCGCCCACATAGCGAGCACGTGCCGTCCGCAGAGAGCGCCGACTGTGCACATACCGGCGCAGCAATCAGTATTATCCATTTAACCATTCATAATATACACCGGCCTGTCGAGCCCGGCGTCATTCGCGCAGAATGTTTACCTAAAGCGAGCAAAAATTATCGGCAGCGTTTTTTAAAATTTTTTTCAGTGCTGCAGGATTCGAAAAACGTAGTCGCTCTTGACCGATGTCGTAAACTTTTCTGTATAATCAGCCTTATTTGAAAACGTTGTTCCCCACACCAAGTGACAGCCAGAAAGATTCAATTCTAACCGAGTTACGCCGCCACGGTTGTTCGCTGTATATGAGACGCAGTCCCATTGCCCTAATACATAATTTGACGTAGTACCGCCCTCGTTCGTAATAAGCGAGCGTTCGTTGTAACTGCGGTCATTATAAGTGGCCTTGTTTGTATAGATAAAACATGTCTAGTGGTTTATTTTCTTGTCTGAAAACAGGGACTTTAATTTTCGAAATGAACATTATGCTGTGCTCCATGCGCCTAACTTATGGCGTTTTTCACTGGGATTCACTGTTAACTCGTTACTCCTGGCGTTGTAAAAGCAACGCTCTTTGTCATCCGCGTAAACGACAAACTCTTATATCAGCGATACCGTTGACGTAGAGGTGCGTCCCAGAATACTAATATTCTGTGCGAATGTTAGTTTTATGGGGTTTAACATCCCAAAGCGACTCAGGCTATGGGGTGCCGTATTGGAGGGCTCGGATAA
This sequence comes from Amblyomma mixtum, assembly GCF_055824585.1. Lineage (NCBI taxonomy): Eukaryota > Metazoa > Arthropoda > Arachnida > Ixodida > Ixodidae > Amblyomma > Amblyomma mixtum. The sequence continues at coordinate 256,992,225 of NC_143014.1, read as the reverse complement.
CTTCGACCACTTGTGGTTATTTACCGCGCACTGATATCATATCGCACAGCACACGGGCCTCTGTAGCCAGCATTTCGCCTCCGTCAAAATGCGACCGCTGCGGTCGCGGTTAGTCTGGACGAATGGATTTTATATGACACGCACGCATACGCACGCATACGCACGCACGCACGCACGCACGCGCGCGCGCGCGCACACACACACACACACACACACACACACACACACACACACACACACACACGCGCGCACACGCACGCACGCACGCACGCACGCACGCGCGCGGGTGACGTCGATTACCGTCCTCTTATCCGAATGCAGTCATCGTTGTGTTTTGATAAGAACGGTAATCGAGGTCCCAAGACCACTTTTTTTCAGTGAAATGTTTATTGGTACTTATTTTTATACTTAGCTTTTAATTAAACACTACTTTTCTTGGAAAAAATTGTATATCTGAAGTGGTGGTAAAAGTCGCTTTGCGATTTCGCAAAATCGCAAGTGTCGATCTCCGCAGAAGATGAATGAAAATTTAGCGGAACTTGAATATTTTTGCATTAAATATATACAAACTCTTCTGCTGGCAGCAGTGCAATAGACAAACATGACCGCCGGGGTAGCTCAGTGGTTATGGTGCTTGGCGGCTGATCAGAAAGAGGCGGTTCCGATCCCGGTCGCAGTTTTCGCATTTCGATGGAGGGGAAGTTCTAAAGGCCAATGCACTGTGCGATGCCAGTGCACCTTAAAGGGCCACTGCCCAGGGTCCGGACATTTTTGAAAAACAAGCCCACTGCATAGATGAGGCATCGAAGATAACCTCTGCAAAATACTAGAGCCATGCGCGCCCCGAAAAGCTGCGAAAATTCCAATCAAAGCCCGTTCGTTCTTTCCTTCCTTCAAAAACGGGCCCGGCCCACTACTCTGCACCCCGCTGACGTCAAGGGGGGCTACTTTCGCTAAAGGCACTCCATTGGTGCATCGTTCTGACTGACGGGAGAAGGTTGGGCGTAGCCTTGGCGTCGCGTCGTCTGCACAAGGCTTTCCGCAGCGCCTTCTGTTCTGGCTCATGCCTACAAACCAGCATGAAGGAACAAAAAAAAAAGAACTGCGGAGGGAGCGTGCGGCGACAGCCTTGAACCCTAGCCATAAAAAGTAAAAAAATAGTAAAACTGAGGGAGTTGGTTCGCCCCCCCCCCCCTCCCCCCCCCGCCGTGATCACGTCACGAGACGCTCTGCGTGCGCACTCCCTTCTCAGTTTCTTTTCTTCTATGCGAGCCCCCCAAAACAAGGTTTTAATTAGTAGTGCAGCAGAGCCTTTCCCTCGCTCGCCCACTTGACCGCTCCGCACACACACCCCTTATCTTTCGTGCATCTTCGTACGCCTTGACTCCAATGAATGACATATGCTTTGGAGCGGAGAAAAGACACAAACACACAGAACACAAACACGCATGGAGAAAAGCAAACGGGCGGTTGCCGGGTCCGCGCTTCGCCGTGTGTTTCGAACACAACCGACTTCCGCCCCTCCGCTCGTGAAACGGTGGGGAGGCCTAAAAGAAAATGAAAAGGTGGCTCGTTAACTGGGAATGACAAACAGATGTATGAAAGGATGCGCTCGCTAACAAGTCTAGGTGGTCGAGCCGATCGCGCCTCTCGATCGTTCCGTGTGCGGAGAAAATGCAAAAACCAAAAAAAGAATTCTATTGAAGGCGGGGCCATGACGTCGCCCTGTGACGCACTCCACAGACACCACGCCTCCGGCTTACACCGGAGAAGGAAGGGGTGATTTTGCCTTGCCGAGCCTAATCGACGAGGAGCGGGAGAGAAGAATTTCGAGGAGGGAATGGAAGGAGAGGAGGCTCGCTCAAAGAGAGGTAGAGAGTGTCTGCCGCGCTGGGGTGGGCACGGGCCCTTTAAAGAACCCCAGGTGGTCGAAATTAACCGCAACCTTCCACTACAGCGTCCCTCATGGGCTGAGTCGCTTTGAGACGTTAAACCCATCAACCGTAAACTATTCTGGCTGAACAAAAATGACAAACATCGCTCAAAAAGTTATACGGGCTAAGAAGGGCACTTTCAGCACTATAATGCGACAAGGAAGAGTGAGAACTTGAGGCTGAAATTTTCAACGCCATAGCGCCAAAGGCCCCGTTGTCCAGAATATCCGGCGTCGCCTTTGTGAGCGAAAGATCGCGGGCACGGCTGTGGCAAGTGGCACCCAGAAAGAAACCTAGGAGGCAGGTGGGCCACCTAGGTCACGTGACTTTGCGGCGCCATCACAACCTGCCCACCGGATTGGGAGCAAACTGCCCACTGTGTCAGATGACAGTTAAATTAATGATTGGTCGCTCAAGGGAAGAGCAACCCGGGTCGCACAAGGCACACCGCTAGGAACTCCTGCCATCGCAGAACAGTGGCGCATCCCTTACCCGCTGCACCACTGCGCCAGGAGTGGTATGTGGACTCCCAGGCATCTATGAATGTGAAGTCGAGAATGACCCATTCCGCATATCTGGACATTAACCCAGACCCGCGTACTGTGCGATGTCAGTGCACGTAAAAGAACCCCAGGTGGTCGAAATTTCCGGAGCCCTCCACCACGGCGTCTCTCATAGCCTTAGTCGCTTTGGGGCGTTAAACCCCATAAACCAAACCAAACCATTACCGCTATCTCGTCAGGCGGAGCATAAGTGCCCCCAAAATTTCTTTTCTCGGCATTTATGGGTGCTTCCTACCACCGCCCCCCCAACACACACACACACACACACACACACACACACACACACACACACACACACACACACACACACACACACACACACACACACACACACACACACACACACACACACACACACACACACACACACACACACACACACACACACACACACACACACACACACACACACACATACACACACACACACGCACACACACACACACACACACACGCACGCACACACACACACACACACACACACACACACACACACACACACACACACACACACACACACACGCACGCACGCACGCACACACACACACACACACACGCACACACACAAAAGTTCGCTTCTAGACGGGTAAGTTTTGTTTAGTTAGATGTTGAAATCTTCTGCATTTCAAAAAATTTGAAAAATGCTAACTTCGACTTGGATTTAAAAAAACACCATCACTGGTGATTTAAAAAAAGATATCTGAAAGCCCTTCAGTACACGGTAATTCGAAGTCGACACTTAAGTGTTGCATTATATCGTTTTAAATTATCAAACAAATGCCGAATGCAGACCATATTTCGTTCAGTTACTATTACTGGATATTATCATTTAATAGAGTAACGGTCACGAATCAGACTTCTGAGTGCCTGTGGCTGTAGTTTAGTTAGCACCATGGCACAATTCAGAAAGTACTTTGAAAGCGTGTTTTCTCTTGTTAGTACCGTTTTTAGCACGTTCAACGTTAATAAGCCCCCTATTTCTGGCACTATCTCCAGATCTCGGTAATGGCAGCAAAAACGAGTATTCTGTCTTTCCTGACATTAATATTCTAATTTTATTTTAATATTTATTTATTGTTTATACTGTATAATTGATGCATTTATTTGTTTTTTGTATACAAATTTTAATCACCCCTCACTTCCCATAAAAATGGTTTATATGCGTTTTAAGACGTCGACTTTTTCGAATGTGAATATCTATACCTCGATGTAAAAGGGCACTTTTAGCTTCTCAGTTAATTTAGGCTGAGGTACACGCCGGAGCGGGCTCAGATAATCATAGATGGTATACTTCCTGGTGGTTCTTTACACAGGACATTGGTTCAGTGGGAGCAGCGTGATGACACTACGACTGCACTACAAGCACGGAAGAAATTAACAGGAAACGTACCGCTTTTGGACGCTGGCTCCTCAGTCTAGCCGCCATGGACGCTGCGCCGGTGGTGGCGCGTCTGCGCGCTCACTTCGGCGTAAGCGTCAGGCCGAATCCAATCATCCGGCGGATGTAGCTCGTCGGCAAGACAATCTCGCTAGCCACAGAGAATGTAGCTGTGCCAGACAGGCTGCTAAACCAAGCACTACAGAGCTTTCGCTCGATACGCTATAGGTTCATAGAATAGTTGAACCCCGGCAATTTTCTTGAGATAAAACGATGGTTATTTCAGGATCATAGCGACGGCATTGGCGGATATTATAAAACATATAAGTTCATTAATACTGTAAATAACTAAAACTTCCTGATTAGCTTAGATTTTAGCACATAGGCGCCTGGTTGCATTTAGAGAGTTGTAGTGGGCCGTCGGGTATCCAGCATGAAAAATTAGTCGTGAAGAAATTAAAGTGCCAAGCTTGGCGCAATGGGCGAGGAATTTAGACTGCTCATAAGCATCGAAGGGGCGCGGGCCGGCCGCAAAGCGAGCGCAGCCATGCTCGATCGCCACTCCTCCGCCTGCTCGAACGGCGCGTGGCATACCGCCGCTCAAATCTGATGTAAAGAACGGAAGGAGTGTGATGCGCCTGCTCCGATCTACGTCACTCCGTGGGCACAGTACTTAAAGTCAGGGGGGGGGGGGGGTCTCAGACCACCCCTCCCACCAATATTGGCAAAGGATCTGAGACCCCCCCTGCTAGAATGTAGGGACTCCATGAATCCGAAGCAGCCAACCATTTTTTATTGTTTTTGTCAGTAGTGGTCGAAACATTTCTTCTCTATAGCTTCACAAATCTCGCTGTGATTTTCGGCTAGAATCATTACGTGTTATCTAAAACCCGAGACGGATAAAAATACAAAATTGGCAGCGCTATACTCTATAAAGGGTGGGTGAAAAGGGGAAACCCGCGCCCTCGCACCACGCGTCAGTCCAGAGCGGGCCGCTCATGCACGAGGGTATGCACAACGAGCACACTGGCAGAGCGTGGGGATCGTTTGTTTCCTCTCTGTGGCATGGCACTGAGAGCAAACAACGCCCTTTAAAAATGATTTCCCGCCTTCGTATAAAAGGATGCGTAAAGCAGGCCGCCAGCCGCTTTCTCTCTTTCCCTGTTATTGACCTCTCCACTTGTGCTCGAATCACTAGAGACCCCCCTTCGATGGAGCCAGAGTTTGAGCACTGCGTGAGCGAGCCTCTGCAGCCGCCGCACGTCCCTTCGTTCGGGCTGGGCAACCTAATTCAGCATCGTAGCGCCAAAGGAAATTACATTCTTCAGCAAATAATTGATGTTAGCTGTCCTGCTGGCCCACTGCAATTCTATATAATTTCAGCCAAGCGCGTAGCTGCTAAAATTTGGATGCTAATTAGCAGACTTATTTAAATACCCCTTTAATCAACTTCTCTGGCATTTTTTATGATGCCAGTGTGGTCGTTGTGGTCGCGAAGGAATCGTCATTTTATCTAAAAAAGCCCATTTTCGAAAATTACACCGTCTTCCCGCCAATTTCCTGTACACAACCTCGCTGGAAAACATGAAGATCGAACCGCGGAAGGACGCTCAGATATTTTCAAAAGCCTGTAGTCCGTATTCCACAAAAAATGTTGTTCATGCGCGTGCAGCACGCGCTGTAATACAGGGGTTGCCCGTAACTTTCCGCTGAGACAGCGCTGTCCTTTCTGTCTAGTGTGCATAACTTACGTGATTGGTTCGGGCTACGCGCAGCGTGTCTTCTGGGCGGGTAAAACAAGGTGCTCAGTGTTTTCCCCTCATTCCTCACAACAGTTCATTTCAGTCTCGGGTATTTTACTTTATTTCTTACTAGAAATGTGTGGCAAGATGTAGTTTATGCATTTGATCTAAGCATCTCGCTTATACTTATCTTAATTTGCCCCCGCCCCCTTGGCCCTGTAGAAAATTCCTGGCTTCGCAACGGTATAGTACCGCAGCGACCAAAATATATATTGTATGTCTTCTGTGCACACGTGCACAATTGTGTGTGACTTAATCGTTCCACGCATGATAGCATGGGCTACCCGAACTGCTTTTGGAGCTATACGCTAGTCTGTCAGCGCGATGCGGAAGTGAATGCTTGTTTGTGACTCTCTTTAGTCTATTATTTTGCATGACTTCTTTAACTAATTAATTAATTAATTACGAATGAGGGAAGCCCGTAAGATACAGCATGCACCCTTCTGGTAGTACCGCCATCAGTCTTACCATTATCACCAAGGGCGCACCACCACTACCACCACCAAACTAATGTAACTTTAGTGCATTAGTATCGCGGTGCAACAAACGAACGTGCAGGGGGCCCGTGCTAGCCACAGGAACGGGAAACTGCAGATCGACCGGCACGTAGTACCGTAATGACGTGAATTTATGCTACCTCCATCTTTTTTTGTGCATCTTCTCTTCGTTATTTCATCACGCACAGCCTTGAGATATGAGGAACTCGGAGGGGAATGCCGCTGAAAGTGTGCCGTTTTTTTTTTTGTTTTTTTCTGACATGCGGTCGACAGCGACGACTGTATACTCTTGGCTCTCGAGCTCGAACTAGTGCTGTACAATAACTCTGTCGCTTATAGCCAAGCTATGCCTCGTGCCATGCAGTCCTTTCGTCGCCCGCCTGCCAGTGCACTTGTGGGCGTCTATAGAAGCTCACGCGGGCATTTTGTGGTTTTTTTTAAGATGTTCATTACGTCTACTATACACTGGGTGTTTCACCTAAGACTTTACACCATGAAAAAAAATAGGCTTTTTGAGTTAGAAAGGTGGTTTTTTCGGCACAACATTGTCAACCGTGTAGTGCATCAGAATGCAGCTTACGCGTCCTAACTAGCAGGCTGATTAATTAATATTGAATACTTAACTTTTTAATTAGTGAGTGCGTGTAGCACACAGTAAGTAATATCCATATCAGCTTTTATAATTTCTAAAACTCGGTTACCCTCGGCGTTGTGGCCCAGCAAAAGTTTTCTACATCGCGCCAAAATACATGCGCTTTCAAGAAGCTTGCTGGCAAAGCAAGCTCCCCAGAGCACGTAACTCGTCGAAATAGCCAAAAATTTGTTGGGCCACAGCGCCGAGGGTAACCGCGTTTCCAAAATTATTAAAATTGATATAAATGTTAATTCCAATGAACTACACGCCTCTCAATAATTAACGATCTTAATAGTAACCGTTAAATGTTAACTATTCAGTATTAACCAGCCTCATAGTTTGCACTTCTTAGCTGCTTTCTGATATACTATACGGTTGACAATGCTGTGCCGAGAAAAAGCGCTCTTCTAACTCAAAAAGCCTATTTTAAAAAACTGTGTAAAGTCTTAGGTGAAACACCCTGTGTGCGTGTGTGTGTGTGTGGGTGGGAGGGGGTGTTGCGAGAGCATGAAGTGCTTGACTGCTTAAAAGATTACATAGCGATGTATACGCTTCGTTAAAGGAAACATATTTATTCGACTCGACGTTTCGATCGGAAGACCGATCTTCTTCATGGATTCCGTGAGGCAGTTTTCGGAGGAATCTTCGACGGCAGCCTTACAAGCCAGGTGTCTGTCTTTGCTTGATAAGATCATCTGCTTCAGCGATGGTCGGGAAATCTGGCACTGCAGGTCCACTGGAATGGTGATTTGTTTTTCTCTTGACCTCAAAATAGCTGGACGCCATTCGGGTGCTGTGCTCCATGGTGGGCGGGAGGATCTTCTCTGAGGAAGGGAGGTGATCCTGCCATGGGACCAAGCAGTGTCGTCTGGCAGTGAGGAGAAGGTTGTAGATATTCCAAGCGAGCACTGAAACACCTCCAAAACTTGGGTGCACCCCGTCAGCGGCTAGGACTCTGGTCGCGGGGAAGGGCTCCAGGGAGCGGTGGATGTAGAACACGTTTTGGTTTTGGGCACACAGTTGGACGAGTCTACAGTTGAACTCGATGGCGCGTTCATTGAATTTATGCACTGTCCGCCTATTTCCGGAACCTCGTCGGCGATTAGGGGCCCGTGGCAATACTAATGTGGCATACACTACCTCGATTTCAGGCCGTGCATTGCGGATAAACTTCAGGGCTTCCTCATAGCGGCTAAGCGCCGTGTCCGTGCTTGAACCGTAGAGATCGTTGGTACCCAAATGAAGGATCAGTCCGGTGAGACTGGGAGGCACCAAGTCCAGGAGGTTTCTTACATTGTTGATGCCGGCTCCGGGTTGCGAAATGAAGGCCGGGCG